>NC_000075.6:121800143-122156143 GCF_000001635.26 Mus musculus | reverse complement strand
ATGAGCAAGTACACACAGGCTCAGAGGAAAAGCTAGGCACACTATGGGCCTGCCATGTCATCACACCTGCTAACAGGCAACTGCTGTTTTCGTGTAAGCCTAAAACACCCAAAATAATGGAAGTTCCAAGCGAGGAAAATTAAAATCTGTTAATCATTTCTTTGATTTAAATGAGAAAGGAGGGCAACAAGTGAGAGCCCACCCATTCCCCACAGTGTGGCTTTTCAGGTAGGTGCTTATGAAATGCAGGCAGATAGCAGCAGAACAGGGCCCACGTACAGGCCACGCAGTCTAATCCCCAGGACATAGCTGGCCTGCTCTCGGGATGCATGGCCGGTCTGATGCACTGGCTGCCTTGACAGTGGATCTCAGGGGGCTCTACTAACTCAAGTACCTCAGTAATGACTGCCAACCATACTTATTCTTTAAATAGCCATTGAGAAGTATTTAAAGTGTTAAGGTTTTAAAAGGAAATGTATGAAACTGATATTTAACTTAAACTGTCCTTGTGTGAGTTTTAAAAGATTTATATTAATGTGTATGAGTGTTTTACAAATGTATGTATGTATGTTAAGTATGTATGTAGGCCACATGCATGCAGTGCCATGGAGGTCAGAAAAGGGTATCAGATTCCCAGGAACTGAAGTTACAAACAGCTGTGAGCCATGATGGTCATGGACTCACCTTCTCTTTCTTCTGTATGTTGCCTTGGTTACCATGTCTTAGGACAACAGCAGAGAAGTAACTAAGGCAAGGGTCATTTCCTCAAGCACATGACCTATTTTTTATAGTAGTATTCTGTCTACTGTGTGTTAGAGGGACAACTAAGAGCAACACAACAAGCAGACCGCACAGCCTGGCTAGTGCCTAAGTAAGTTCCCTATGTGGAACTACTTACAAGTTGAAGAACTTAGAAATATAGCCTGTACTAAGTGATGTGAAAATTTTGAAGCATTTCAGTTAAGGACTATATGGTCACACAACAGACAGCTTCAGAAAAAGGTAGCCCTTCCAGAAATGAGGGATCAGCACTAAGCATGCAGAGACTTGCTGTCCTTATCATCCAGGATAGCTCAACTATGTACACAGCACTATGTATATAGGCAATTCTTACAGTATACATATGAGAATGTCTGTGTAGGCATTGTTCTAGTTTCTTCAGTTGCTGTGATGAAAACACTGACCAAAAGCAACTTACCAGAGGGCAGGACTTATCTGGGCATGGTCCATCACTGAGAGAAATTAGGGCAGAACTCAAACTTTGTAGTTGACGGCAGAAAGCCACATAAGAGCACCGCTGGCTGGCTCACTCTGGCTCAGGACTAGTTAGCTTTCTTATATAGACTAGGGTCACCTGCCCAGGTAATGTGCCACCCACATTGGGCTGGGCCCTCCTATATCAATTAATAATCAAGATAATCCCTCAAAGATATGATGCAGAGGCCAACCCAATGAAGACAACTACTCAACTAAGACTTGAGGTGCTCCTAGGCTGCGACAAGTTGACAGACAGTCACACACCAATACTATTATCATAGCTATACAAGAGATGCGAGTGTTCTGGGGCCTGAGATGGTACGTCCTGGAACCAATCTTCTGTTGACACCGAGGACTTTATTTCTCTTCTCTCTTTTTGTCCTTGATTCATTTTACTTTTTCCACTACAAGGGCCAAAGGAAAATGATAAACACAGGCTACTAGCCAGGTACAGTGGCACACACACAGTGGATCACAAGTTGAGATCAGCCTGAGAGAACCCGGCTCACAACAAAAAAAGCCGTAATAACAAATAGTTCATTAAACAAATGTGGAATAGTCACAAATGATTTTAAAATGTGTGGATTTGGGCCGGAAAAAATGCTTCAGTGATTAAATGTTTGCTCTGCAAGCATAAAGACTAGAGTTCATATCCCCAGAACTGAACCCATATAAATGTCAAATGGGCATGACAGCCACCTGCATCTATCTTTGGAAGATAGAAACAGCATCCCCACAATAAACTGTCTAGTGAGAGTAGACATTTCAGGGCATTCTGGTTTGACTGAGAGACCCTGCTTCATTGAATAAGGTGGAAGAGAGCTACTGTGGGCAATTTCTAGACATGAACCTTGGGTCTCCATATATATGTATACACACACCCACACATGAATGTACCCATACACACACACACACATATGCATGTACCCACACACACACACACACACACATGCATGTACCCACACACACACACATGCATGTACACACACATGCATGTACACACACACACACACACACGTACCCACACACACACATACACACATGCATGTACACACACACACACAATGGAAGAAAGAAGTATGAGAGTAATCTGCATCTGCATTCCTAGGGAGCTACTGTGAGATAAGATGGTGAACACCACAATCTTGTTAAGTGTCGAGAGGCACTGAACTGCCCTGCCTTACTCAGCAACAGCAGGCACTGTCCCAGGCAGAGCAGAGGCATTTGACCTTACAAGAGTCTCATTTCTCTGAGGAAAGCCAGAGCTAAGTTCCCAGAGGCACAAAGGCAACAGGAGGAATTAAAAACAAAACAAAACAAAGACTGGGGATGGTGGGGAAAATAGCAAGGAAGGCTTCAGGGTAACAAGGCATAAAGCTGAGGACTTCGGAACCTAAGTCTTCATGGTTTGAACACGTAGCTCCTAGCAAGTGGTGCCATTTCCCAGGGTGCAGAGCTTTTGGGAGGGGGGGCTGGAAAGTACAGGTAGGTAACTAGGCATGGCCTTTATGATAATGGACTGAAAATTCATAGACCATTCGTTAGGAATTTTGGTCACAACAATTCAAAATATAATAGTGACATTGGTACCATTAGTGTGGTGATGGTGTGATACACCTGGACATGAGACTTCAGTATTAGAAACTGGTTTGTGGGAGAACAGAGATGAGTTTGGAGGCCCAAGATAGGTAAGGCCTAGAGTGCTATAATCTCTGTTAGGTGGGCTGTTCTGGTCAGAATTCAGAGGGCTAAGACAGCAAACACGAACAGCAATGACTGTACCCAACAGGCAGGCTCGCTGCTGCTGCTTTCAGCCAGCTTCACCCGGAACATCAGAAGCAAACATGCGGGATTTGAAAACATGAAATGGAGCATGGTCACAGTGAAGACTACAGAAAGAAACACCAGTGAGCTACAGCTGGTACAGAGGAGCTGCGGTAGCACTAGACCCAGAGAGGGCTCCAGGCTGTAAAAATGCAAAAGCACTTTAAAACACTCATTTAAAAAGACAGCATCATAGGGACACCCTAAGCAAGCAGTAGTGTGTTTCCCATGGTCAGTCATGTGGGCACTTAGAGGCTGCTGTAGTAGGGGTGCAAGGTCACCCAGATAGTTCTGGAGCTGGCAGGAAGAACTCAGTACTGTCTATGTGACAGTCAAGCAAGGCAGGAAGCTGGAGGCAGGAGCCGATGCAGAGGCCATGGAGGGGGAGCTGCTTACTGGCTTGCTCCCCATGGCTTGCTTCAGTCTGCTTTTGAGTGCTGGTTACTAAAGGTTCTTTCCTGCTCCAAATAAATGCTTACTTAGTAAATATATATATATATATATATATATAAATACTTTCAATTTGTAGAACCCTTGACCATCAGTCCAGGGTTTGCCTCATCCACAATGGGCTGGGCCCTCCCCACCATCAGTAACTAAGAAAATGCCCTAAAAGCTTGCCTACAGCCCAATCTTACGGAGGTTATTTTCTTAATTGAAGTTCTCTCCTCTCGGATGACTTTAACTTATGTCAAGCTGACTTAAAACTAGCACAGAGCCCTGAGTGTTGCAAATGGCAGGGCCACAGGAAGGAACTCATGATGTCAGAGTACACTCTAGCCACTGGCCATGGAACGATCAGAGTTGATTTGCTTGCTGGGTTTCATTCTTTGGTCCAGTCTTTCCTGTTCTCCTATTCCAACCTTTTAGAAGGGGCGTGTTCACTCTGTACCTCTGCATAATGAAAATAGTTACATAAGGGTTACAGCTAAGAGACATTAGTCTCAAACAGACTTTGAATGTTGACCCTCAGAACAGTGTAGGGACTGGTATGACTATGGAGATGAAACACATTTTACATAGAGATGGCCATGAGCCTCTGAGACCAGGAGCAGTATGTTAAGACTAAAGTCTGGACTGCTCCCCACTGGCTAATGTTCTGGGCACCTGATCCTCAGCCTGAGGTGCCATTTGGAAGGCTGTGGCATCTTTAGGTTAAACCTGGAAAAAGCAAGCGAGCAGGAACTGGCCTTTGAGGGTTACACCTGGCCTTGCTTACACTCTGTTACTGACCTCCACCACCGTGAGCGGCTCTGCCATACACTCCCACCAGAGAATTGCTAGGTCATACCTTCCCTGCTATGATCTAATGAAATGCTCATTACCTAACCTCTCATAACCTAAGACAATCTTCCCTCACCTAAGTTGCTTCTTTCAGGTCCTAATGAAGGTCCCCAGGAGCAGACGTCTGATATGAAGGCCAGTAAGGGTGAAAGCAGAATTACCTCTCATAAGTTGGAGAGGGAGGTGACATTATCTTAATAAAAATTCATCTTAATACTATTCTATTTTTCCATGAAAAGTTTTAATACAATACAACTATAAGCTCCTGAGCCTGAGGTGGTAGTAGTGCTACCATCGCAGGCCAGGCTGGAGAAACATGGATACAGAGAAGAAACACCACATTACCTTCATTTTAAAAACACAATAGTGAGATTGTGTGCAGATATGCTAACAAACAAAAAGCATCCAAAACCCAAGCGTGGTAATGCTACTACTTCAAGTGACATTTTGATTTCAGACCCAACTATAAAGGCTCTTGGTTGACAAAAAAAAAAAAAAAAAAAAAAAAAAGAAAAAAAGAAAAATAAATGCTTACTTAGTAAAAAAAAAATATATATATATATATATATCTTTCAATTTGTGGTAACACAGGAAGAAGAGGATAAATCTGAAGTTTGATTTTATAGAGGATGGGAGTCACTGGTAGTTCTCAGGAGAACTAGAAATACAATTCCCAAATCAGTCCAGCAGCTTCCCACACTGGCACATGGTAGGATTATCAATCATAATACAGTCGAATGGTGCTGATTCTCAGGCTGATGTAGTAGAGTTTATATTAGAAAGTCCTCTTAGGAAGGCTATCAAAAGATAAAAATGAAAACAAGACGGAAAAAGAACATGCCAATTAAAAAATAACTTCTAATAGGAATTATCCAAAATAAAAATGAGAAAGAAATAAAATGGGAAGAATGAGAGGTTTCTGACAGAAACCTCTACTAGTTTTCCTCAAACTTTCTTTTAACAGAACTAGTCAGGAGTCAATAAGTAAACAGAACCAGAAAGCTTTAGAGTCACTGCTGATGAAGCAGCGCTGCACACAACACCTCCTATTCCTGTACACACCTTTATTCAAATGGCACTTACTAGCAACCAACACTCGACCTGTGCAAAGACACCCGGGACTCTCCGCAGAAGTGTGAGGACCCTGGGAACCTACACAAATCTGCCCCTTGTTTCCTGTGTGGTAAGTCTGACACTTGACTGCCTGTGGTTTCCCACACTGAACTCCATTTACCCAGCAAGAGGTACTGGTCCGAATCCAAAATTACCTGGAGCCCTGGCTACTAGAGGTTCTTTCCTGCTCCAAACAAGGTTTGTGGTTAGTCCTGAGGGTAGGAAAGCTAGCACAAAATGAACCACCAGGTTCTTTCAACAGATTGCTAACAGTGAAGCTGGGCCACGGCTGTGCTCAGGGGTAGGGTGCTTGCCAGGTCTGACCAAAGCCCTGGGTTCGATTCCTAGCAGCACAAAACGGCAAACCCAGAGCAAAGCAGAAGAGGGTAGAGGAACCTAGCTAGATGAGCCTCTCACACATGCAGCAAGCTGTCTCTAGCACCCTCTGTTTCACTATTCTCTATTTTGAAGCATGGTTTCAGGGGGAAGCAGTCCTTCCTTAGCAAAGCCAGGAGGAGTGGATCACCATGGAGGTCTCCACACTTCCTTTCCAGCAAGACTTGAGAGAATCAAAATGTTCCATGCAACTAAAAATCAATGCCCCCCGAACTAAGCTAAAAAATTTGTCCCAAATTGTCCCCACCTGTGGCCCAGTCTCATCAATGGCACTTCTACACTTTATCTAATTTTAGGAAACAGCACTGCCCATTTACTCAACAGGTTCTTTGACTCCCTAGTCTAGGACCCAATTCTACCGTGTGCTTTAACTTTCCAAGCGCTCCCCTACAACTCTCATCTTCTTTTCAAGCTCCTTCACATCACCCTCCAGCCTAGAGACCTAGGACCCGGAAATCACAGCTGTAGGTGGTCATTACTTTTTCACCATTGTGCAGAGGTCTGTGGACGCAGACCACATTCCCTGGACCCAGCTGAGCCTGCTACTGCGGGAACCTGAGACCATGCAGAGCACAGTTCTCTGTAAACACTGTGCAAATAGCAGCTCCAGACTGCAAGGGCAGGCAGTGCTTATTCCTATCTTAAAAAATAAAAAAACAAACAAACAAACAAAAAAACAAAGCCAAGAGGAGGAGGCCTCTAAGAACTGTGAGGCAGAACGCAGAGGGTGATCAGTGATCACCAGTTGCAGTTTGCTTTAGTCAGCTCTTTACCACCTTGTGCAAACTTGTTTGCTCAAGTCAAAATAGGGAAAAAGTTCAAGAACCCAAAGAGTTATCAGTCACACTGTGAGCTTGCACATCCACACACATCCACACTGTGAGCTTGCACGCACGCACACACACACACACACACACACACACACACATCCACAGCCACACTATGAACTTGTACACAAACATCCACACTGTGAGCTTGTACACACACATCCACACTGTGAGCTTGCACACACCCATACACACATCCATAGCCACACTGTGAGTTTGCACACACACACATCTATCCAGGCAGACAATAGACACTAACTCAGCATTCCTTCACATCCCACTTTAAAAACCTAGTGCCAATCTAGAAACGGCTTTCATAAATGAAGAAAGTAAGATAGTCAAGATAAGCGAAACAAAACAAAACCACAGGCTACTTCTTTAGCATGGCTTCATGAGAAGAACATGCATGCATGGCAGGGCAAGAACCACCTTAGCCAACTTATCTCGCTTCCGTAAGCCTAATTTTTCTTCTATCACTTCTCTGGTAATTTCTTGGTGATATCAACTGCTTCTGGGTACAGAGCATCTTGCTCCCTCTCTCCCTCTCCGCGTGTGTGTGTGTGTGTGTGTGTGTGTGTGTGTGTGTGTGTGTGTGTGTGTGCCACAGGAACGAGAATGAAGGGAGAAAGAAGGAGACCTCAAAATAGTCTTGTATTCTTGGAGAGAGGGAGCCTTCACTTGTAATGGTGCAATCTGTGGGGTTCCCTCAAGGGACTCACAGGTCAATCTCTCCATAATGAGAGTAATAAAAATTCAATCTTTTCCTTCCTTTCTTTCCACCCCTCCCTTCTTTTGTTTTTTTCAAGACAGTTTCTCTGTGTAGCTCCAGCTATCCCGAAACTCCCTCGGTAGAGCAGGCTGGCCTTGAACTTAGGAGATCTGCCAACCTTGGCCTCCCAACTGCTGGAATTAGAGTCATGCGCCAGCACTGCCTGGTGGATGACTTCTATTTTCAATACAAGTAATTGCTTCAAAGATTATGAACACTCAGTAAACCCAGGTATGTTCCACAAAAATCTATAGCTGACATAAAACATTTCTTTTTAAAACTAGGATTACTGACCATCTTTGTATGTATCCATGTGCATGTGTGTGGAGCTGTATATGGCTATGTATGTATATGTGCATGCATGTGTTTGTGGGTCTGTGATCTCAATACTAACACGTGGAGAGAATCTAAGGAGTCAGGCAGTGTTGGTGGCTGTTGTGATTTATTCCGTTTCCTTGCTCCAGGTCAGGTTGATTTGCATGTTCTGACCAAGTCAGAGCAAACACGGGGAGCCACCCAGGTATATTCCAAGACAACATCCAACTGAATGACTGATTCCCTCACATTTTCTGCCTAATCAAAACAACCCCTCAAGGAATTGCTAAAGACAATGGTGAAGAGTTAGTTACAAATGCACACCTTTACAAAATTAGATCTTTTTGATCTACCTCCCTTTTATAAGCTCTAGGAGGAAATCCCTAGCTGCCATTCAATTTTATTGTAGTGCTGATCTCAAAGTCTGAGACTTTCACATCTTCAAAGTAAAAACCATGGAGACAAGGGTGTGAACACAGCAGCACACGTCCAGAGACAAGGGTGTGAACACAGCAGCATAGGTGAGAGACAAAGGTGTGAACACAGCAGCACAGGGTGAGAGACAAGGGTGTGAACACAGCAGCACAAGATGAGGACTCTTTCATGACATATCCAGTGTGGATGCTCTTTCAAAGGGGTACCCACTAAAGAATACTATGTCAGGACACAGTGACTTCACAGCTGGTTCCAGGTAGTAAACTGAATACTTCAACCCCCCACTCAGTCTTCTACAATCAGTCTGACTCTGAACACAAACTAGAAACGTCTCCACTGAGGACAAAAGTGAGTGGTGTGATTCCATCTGTTGGGTTAGTACACACTTGATAAACTTGATACTTAGGTTTAACAGCAGCTATGAGGTTTTTCTGTCTGCTTGCAACCATATTGAAAAATTGTCTTTTCTCCATTGAATTACTTCAGCACCTTTTTTTTTTCTGAGAAAAGCTATGTATGAATGTTATCTATGAATGTATGTTATCTATGTATGTTAGCATGTATGCTATCTATGTATGTGTGTTATCTATGTACGTAAGCTATGTAAGTATGCTATCTATGCATGTTACCTATGTATGTATGTTATCTATGTATGATATCTATGAATGTATGCATATATGTATGTTATCTATGTGTATTGTTAGCTATGTAAATATGTGTGTTATGAACTTTCCACTCAGTGCTTTCTGTGTGTGTACCCTTCACACTAGGTTGTCTACCACAATTTTGATCACTATGTTTTACACTACATCATGAATACTCTAATCACTTGTAAGATAAAACATTTTCTTACTTAACAAGTGCCTACTTACAAGTTGTTTAATGAGACCCTTTTTATCTGCTCAGAAAGGCTAAGCACAGCTCAATGCTCAGCTTTCCCCCCTTAACTCTTCATATACAAGAATATGTTTAACAGACTGCATCCCAAGGGGTCTGCCATTCCTTCTCTCCAGATAAGCCATCCCTCCAGTCAGCAGCTACAATAGTTCTTCTCCTGCTAGCTTCTGAATACATTAGTCCTGTTTCTTTGTCCACATGACTAGAATAGCCAACTGAAGAACCAGTCTAAGATGCAGAGGAACCTGTGAGGGGCCCCTGCCTCCTCTAAAGGGCCACAGCAGACTCAGATGCAAAGTCAACACATATACACTCTAGGCTGCACACCACCAGGCTGTGCATTCACCAGGCTGCACACCAAGAGGTCATCACACTGAGGCCTGGGTCAGCAGTGAAGGGGCTGGAAGCAGCAGAGGCATGGCCCCTTTCCAGAATGCAGCACCCACTAACAGGCGTTAAAGAAGAGGTCTCCACACTTCCTACTAGGTGAAAGCTGGAAACAGAAATGCTGAGCTTGCTAGTATTTTATATAAAATTATTGCAAATCTCTAAGAAACTCTGAATGACAGCCATAAACAAAATATGTATGGTTTGTCCATTTTAGGTACAAAGGACTGCGGGTTTTGTTTGTTTTGTTTCTTGTTTTTCTCTGCTTCCTGGTGCACTGCCAAGTCAGGGCCAACTCAAAAGTTATTAGCAGGGTGTGGTGATGCATATCTAGAATCCCAGGACTCTGGAGGCTACAGCAGGAGGACAGGAAGTACAAAGCCAGACTCTGCTTTAAATTAGAAAAGAAAAGGTGAAGGAGAGGAGAGACTTACGGGTGGGGGTGGGGGTGTGAATGCATAAACAGATCTCTATGAACACAGTAACTGACAGTTTAGGAGTCTCAGCGCTCCATCTTATATAAGGCAACCCCATGTTCACATGACAGCCTCCTCTCCTCCCTTCACAAAGCCAGAGAGTCAAAGGTTAGACAGAGGTCACACAAACTCTCCACCAAGAACCCAAACTCCCCTAACTGATGCTATCACTTTGATACTGAAGCTAGATGGTCAATCCCAGCAAGTTGTATCAAGTTGTTTTCTTACAACCTGGTAAAGGCTGTGCCTGTATTGAACAGTCACCAAGGCACCCACTGAGGAGAACAGTGGGACTTTGCCCCACAGGGAATCATGGCTGGTCCCACTGTGCCAACTGAAAACACACTTACATGAGCTGACTGAAGACTGACACCAGTTCTGAGATGAAGCAGAGAGCCAGTCCTCAGGAGCCCAAAGGTGTGACCTTAATGATTCCTTATGACAACCAAGCCCAATTAGCAAATGGTGTTCTCCAATAGAAAGGGTCTTTTGAGTAGTATCTGAAAAGCATAAAATCACTAAAACCCCCAAACCAAAAAGGCTACTTTAGTTGTTGGAATACAAGCTTGGAGATGACTTAGACTTAATAAGAGTTATGTAGATCATCTGATCCTGGTATTCTGCTGGACTCATTGTCTTGTAAGAATCTGTTCCACCAATTTCAGTCCTCTAGAAAGTTAAGTACTGCTTAAACAGAGAAACAAGAATCCACCCTGGCACACAGTGATGGGGCTTCTCTGTCTACTAAGCTCTCGCCCCACAGAGGGTCTCTTATGAACCGTAGCAAATATGTCAAGACCCAGTGAAGAACTGATGCATATAAACTTAGCTAACGTGTCAAATGAGTTTAAAACATACAATAAATGTGCTGAACAACTCCGAGTCCATTACGGTGTATAATGTGGTTGGTAATGTGGCCACTGGTTGATGGACTCTTCAGGAACAACCTTGTCTAGAAACCTTAGCTCAAAATTTCTATCATCATTTTCTACCCGAATCACAGCTAGATAATTTATAGAAAGATAGATAATCTACAGTAGGAAAAGTGGGAAAGGGCTCTGAGAGATGGTTCAGTGCTTTAGAGCACTGACTGTTCTTCCAGAGGACCCGAGTTCAATTCCCAGCACCCACACAACCATCTGTAATTCTACTCCCAGGATATCTGATGCCCTCTTCTGGCCTCCACAGGTACTGCACAGATGTGGTACAAATACATGCAGGAAAAACACCTAAACACCATCACTCTCTTTATTCAACCTCTCCACTAGCCCTCCTTTATTTTCAGCAAAGGGGCATTATGCCCAGAGCCTTGACTTCAGGCCTTAGATCTACCTTGGAGAAGGTCTCTATCCCTCAAATCCCCAGACATAGAGCCACACGGGCTGACAGGCTACCATTTGCCTTTCTAAGTTAAAATTTAAGGATATTAGTTAGGGCATTTAGTTTCTGAAACATAGAATGCATTTGTGTGTACATGTGTGGCGCCTCACCTGATGTTCCTTAGGCATCATCCACATCTTACCAAGGAGACAAGGCTGGCCTCACAGGTCTGCTCTCCACCTACTTAGCACATACACTGTCACGCCTGATGTTTTAAAGGTGTGGTTACTAAAGGAAGAGGGGAGTGAAACAGGAGAAGCTGGTGAAGGGATATGTCTGGGATGAAGGCTATGAAGAAGCCCGCTTCTACAGGCCAGTCTGCGTGGTGAACGCAGCTCTGCGCTGGTCTTCTTCTACCACTGTCAGTGTGGTAAGTGAGAAGCTGATTGACAGAAACCACAGCCACTGAAAGAAAGAAGTCACACACTGTGCAAGGCCATCCTCAGCCACATAAGCAAGTCTGAGCCAGCCTGGGCTACAAGACACCTCATTTCAAAACAAAACAAACAAACAAACAAACAACAACAACAAAAACCCAGACATTTGTTCTAACCACTAAATTCTTTGTTTTACAAACCAGTTTTCCTTCTTTAAGAGGCTTACATTTTATACATAATAGAGCTTTAAAATTAAGAAAGGGCAGCAGGAAAAACAGGCTCAGGCTCCCTTTTATAGTCTCAGCACTCAGAAGGCTGAGACAGGAGGGTTTTGAGTTGGAAGCCAGCCTGGACCACATACCGAAACTATCTCAATGAAGGGGAAGGGGGTGTCAGTGTTTTGAGCATGAGATCTGATGGTGTGACCATTCTGCATCTACATGCATTTCTGAGTTTAAATAGTTGCTGCCTACCTGTTCTTAAAGCACTGCTGAAGTCCCAGCCCCACCTGTGTCCACACTGATGTGAAAGGGAAAGATGGGACAGAGAGAAACTTCTGACTCCTCTCCCATCTCTTGAATACTGGGACTGGGACATCTCTTGAGTGTCTTGCCTGGACCACATAAGGTTTATGCAGCAGTGGGGGTTAAACCCAGGGCCTTCTGTATGTCAGACAAGTGCTCTATCAACTAAGCTACTTTTTTTTTTTTAACACAAAGACTAACCAACTATACAACAAATACCAGCACTTATTTACTTTCTTTTTCTTTCTTTTTTTCTTTCTTTAACTTTACATTTTTTTAAAGGGAAGAAAGGTCCTAGCTTTAAAGCCTGGCTTCATATGCATATGTAAACAAGCTTCTGAGAGTTAAATTCAACCAACATGTGGGAAAACATGTGAGCAAAGCTCCCAGGCCTATCCTCCCACCCCACTTTCCCACAGCAGCTAACACTGTAGAAATTCCCCTGAGGATAGGTTTCCAGAATGGAGAGCACTTTTTCTTTACTCTTTCTCCCACAACCAGAGGCAGCCAGGATCTAAGGCCAAATGTTCCCCTGGGACAGCAGCCATAGCACAGGCCACGGCATTCTGTGACTCCCCAAAACAGGACACACTGAGGCAGTTTTGCCAGTGGTCTGAGGGCTTTTATGTCAGGCATTATTACTGCAGGAGGTAACAGAGCCCAGAGAACTGGAGAAGGACTGGTGAGGCAGGGGGCCCCACCTATGGAGAAGTAAGGGCCTCACAGACCTGGTGGCATATATGCAGGAGAATCCTAGACAAGACTATTCAGTTCCAGGCAAGAACAGGAGATGACGAGGTCAGGAGACAGCCAGGTATGACCAACTGTAACAGCAGCAGATGCCACCAGAACCATTAAATAAACAGTCCAGTGAGTAAGGTAGAGACAGACTGCTGCCTGGAATGTGTACATTGGAGTGTGTACACTCTCCTCCTCCTCTTCCTCCCTACTCTTCCTCCCTCGCTCTTCTTCCCTCCCCCTTCTCTCTCCCTCTCTCCCAGTCTCACACACTCAGATTTACAGGACGACCCTCAGTGTACAGATGTGTCACGTGGTGTTCCCAGTGAGCAGAACTTTCCCTAACTACAGCAGATCAGAAGCAGAAGCAGACACTGACAGCTTGCACAGCTCACTCAGACCTCAGTATTTTAAAGCTACCTTTCACAGTTTTGATGTCATTTATTACAGGCACACACAGAAATCCCATCTTAAGGCTGCCCCTGGCCCATGTTGGTGAACCAACACCACACCACCATCACCTCTAACCCTCACACTCATCACCATGTTCCCTACAATGTGACCACAAAAGAATCCCATAATGGAATCAGAGTGCACAGTGTTTTGGCATGAGGTGGGATTTTTGTTTTTGCTATGAGATAGTTCTCTTTGTAACTAAAGCTGGTGTGAGTTCATGATCCTCCTGCCTCTCCTTTCTTAGTGGTAGAATTAAAGTATGCATTTCTGCACCTTTAGTGTGTACTCAAGAGCTTCAATAATGAGCATCTTTATTGCTGCACAAACCCCATGGTGTGGGAGGTGTTGCTCTCCCCATGATGGTAGACTTGTGGGTCGATGTGAGCACAGCTATTCATCACAGCAGAGGTGTGACCACAGGGCTGCATGGTAACTGTACATTTTATTTTGTAAGAACCTGCCACACTGTTTCTAAATCTGGTCTTATCTTATTAGTGATCCCTTTGAAATCCTGGTTATTGGTTGTTGGTGGTGGGTTTTGTTTGTTTTGTTTTTTAACTGTAGTCATTCTAGGTCCTCTGCCTTTCCCTACAGACTTTAGATATCTCTGTGTGTAAGGAGCTATGGGCATCAGCTGGGGGCTGTGCTGACTGGATCCCCGTGGACAGGGTGGCATCTACAGTGCACTCTCCAGCCGTGAGTAGGGCCTGCTCTGCATTTCCCACATTAGCACCTCATCACTTTCAGTTAGATAAGTCCATACACGTTCCTATTTATTTCATTACAAATGATACTGTTTTAATTTTGTCCTCCATGGGTTTATTCATTGATATTACAGAAATGTATGTGTTTTCTTGGATTTTAAGTCCTGTGAGCTGAACTCACTTATTAGTAATTTTTTGTAGACTTCTTGAGATTTTCCAGGTAGTTAACCATGTCAATTATAAGTAGAGACAGTTTTATTTCTTCCTTCCACTGTGTATGCTTTGGGGCACTGTTAGGAATAGCAGTTAGACATCCTGCCTTGTTTCTGGAGACGGGACTGTAAAGGCCCACGATGCGACTCACAGGTCTCGGGCTCTGAATGACCCTGCTCCTGGTTACTCCCAGTGTATTGAGAACATGCAAAGGCATGTTGTAGTGCATGCAGAATGGAGCACAGACTTGGAAGAAGTCTACAATTGGTATATTAATATTCATGAGTATACATTCATGACGTAGGATGATCAGCACTAAAACGCAGAGCCATGAGTGTAAGAGATACTACAGAGTACACATAATTATTTTTACATATTTGTAAAATGTGTACATACACAATACAGAGAGCATATGCAAATATTAAGCTATATGCTTAATCTGAAGCCAAACTTGCATTATATTAATGTGAGGTCATGTTTAAAGTAACTTAGACTTCATATCTATTTATTCCATAACTGGCCATAATAAACTAATGCTGACACTGCCTATTTCATCTTTGAAATGTTTGCCTATAAATTAGGAAGCATCTAATACAGTTTTCAGGTCAAAAAATCTAATATCCCAGGAAGACTCCAAATCTCAAGAGAAATTTTTAAAAGTTTCAATGTCAAATCTAATTTTTTTTAAACTTTAAAATCTTTGAGAAGTCAAGAAGCCCTAAGCAGTGTCAGGGCCTGCACTGCACGAGCGCCAAAAGTCCGAGACCCAACAGTTTTCATATCTTAAGAGTTTCTACAAGGAAGAAAATCTGAATAAGTGTTTTCCTAGAACTGTTTTGGAAAATAAACAAACAACAACAACAACCATACCCAGAAATCTCAATGAAGCTCCATTCCCATACTCCTCTCCACGGCCAACAGAAGTCCCAGTGTACCTCTGTCTGTTCTTCCACAGGTAACCCCACTGTCCACTGCCACACTGCAGTCTCTCCACAGTACCCCAAAGCTGCTACCAGAGAGTCCAGAGTTTTTAATGCAGACAATCATTTTCTTCCCTCTCCAACAAGAAGTCAGCTTGACACAGCTGTCTGGAAGCCCCAAGAGGAGAATGCAGCAACAGCCTCCAGAACAAGATCTGGTCGGACCCCTCGCCCCCTCCCAACCCCTACATTCCTAGACCTGGCAGAAAAGGGGCTACAGAGGATGGAATGAAGGACAACTCCCAAAACCTAGCTCCAGGACCTTCTGGTGCTTCTTTCTAGACTTACACCAGACACAGGAAGGAACTGATCTAAGCAATGGTATTCTGATTTTTCTACCTCCTAACTGTACCTAGGCCTAGCAGACCAGCTTCAGGAAGGAAAAATGGACCATGGGTCTGGAAAAGAAGATGGCATCTAAAGGAGATACTGAATCTGTCATATAGTTAAGTCCAGAAGCCAGCACTTCCCACTTAGGGGAAGTTTTTGTCTATCCACTAGGAGGCTGCAACACCCAGAAATATACACATAGGCAAGGTATTGAAAAATCTCACAGACACAAGATGAACAAGCAACCAATGTCTCCTCATACCCAGAAAAAGTGAATGTGAGCAGAAGAAAGGCCACAAAGCAGAAAAAAATAAAATAAAATAAACATTCAGACAAATCTATCAATGGAATGCTGACAGACAGAGAAGCAAAACCCAGACAGCTCAGTAACACAGGACCAGTGACAAGAAACAAAGCCAGTCTCACACCAGATATCAGCTGGCCACTTTAGAAGCAAAAGGGTGGCAGAAAACATGTAAAATTAATAGTATGTGTGTCTATATCCAACCAAAGTATTATTTTGAGCAGATTTCTAGATAGACAAAGACATGGAGTACCATTCACAAATCCTCCATAAAGGATTATTTTTAAAAAATGTTAGAAATGAAGACACTAAAGAGGTTTCCAAGAAATCATACAAGAACAGAGGAAACTCAGAGCTGAGAAATATCACGAAAAGAAAAAAAAAATCACATAGAAAACAAAGGTGTGGTTAATAAGTGAAACCAAAATCTGGTTCCCTGAAGAATCAAGAATATAATGACAACAGAACTAAGCCTTAAGGCAAAAGGAGCCAAGACCCATAAAGAACAATGGCACAGCTTATCTAGGATCATTTTGTCAAAACATCACTAACTTTGGCATAATAGCATATTAACAGAAAGAAGACTTTGTGGAACCAATTTTGTATTTATCTACATCACATCACAAAGGGTCAGTTAAAATCAAATAAAATAACAAAGAAAAAGAAAGAACCCATAACTGAATTCACTGCACACGTCACTAACACATCATTATCTGCTGCTTGGTAACATTCTCCAAACACTTTTGTTCTTCTGAACTTTTCTGAAGCTTCATTATACAGTATTTAGGATAGACGTAAGAGGAGGAGGAGGAGCAGAGGAGGAGGAGGGGCAGAGGAGGAGGAGGGAGGAGGGGAGGGAGGAGAGCATCAGTGTAGAAGTGCCAATAGAACAGAAACACAAAACTTCCTGGGAAGTTCCTGGAAAACCATGTTCACTTTACGGCCCATGCATCACCTGTCAACACATGCCACTGCACTGTGCTTTAAACAATCATAACATTTGTATCATATGTCCTCTTTACCAATTGCTTTCTGTCCTTACACATACTTAAAGAAATCCATCATGATGGCACATGTGCTGCATTTTTACCAACGTACAAAATTAAGTAGGAATATTGAACAACTTATTCAACAGTGACATAATACACTTCTTTAGTGGGTTGGGGCATCCACAAGGCTCTGTATTCCATACACACACACACACACACGCACACGCAGACACACACACACACAAATAGGAGAACTACTTGATCACATGATGTGTACATCTTTCTTTACCAGGGTATTGCCAAACTGTCTTCTAAATTACACAATTGTTCCTGATTTTCACAACATTTGGCTTGGTCTTACTTCATGTGTGGAAAGCAGAAAGGTATCTTACTACAGTTCTCTTCTGCTTCACCCTGTTTTACATATTTACATCCATGCCTGTTCTGTCACCTGGCTTTATTTTCTGATTTAAGTGGCTTCACTCACCAAAATCTCTGGCTCAAATACCCTAACCAAAGGCTGACTGAACCAGGTGGTCTTTGAAGGCAGAGGTCACCCACCATCCCTTCTTTGCCAGAACCCAACAGTCTAACAAATTCTGCCTCCCTCCACCATGTTTTATGTGACATCGTCAGTCTAACATGTCAGCATGTTGTTCTCACTCATCTCCTGTGGCCTGCAGCGCACATATCAACACTCTTGTCTATGAAGTCTGATGTCCTGTTCATGTGACCTAAGAATATGTTTCTCTGAGATTAAATAAAATCTAAAGCTGATGGCACCTTCAGTTCAACAAATCCTTTCAAGTCTGAACAATTTCTTGTATGACCTTCACAACTGATATGGTTTAAGGGAACAAAGCTAATCTAACCTGAAAAACAGCAAGTCCTTCCACTACAGACAGGTAACTCTGGACAAGAGAACGAAGGATGCTAGGGGAGAAGGCAAGGACAGCTGGGAATGCTAAGGGCCCCATACCAAGAGCCCCACATACACTGGCATGTAGCACAGCAGTTTCCTAGTCTGCCCTTTGTTCCCATGGTGATGGGGCAAAGTTCCCATCTGTACAATGAAAAAGCAAACAAAATACCATAGGAAAGCTGTCCATCTTACAGACAAAGAAACAGCAGAGTGGTCAGTTACTTAGTCAAGGTCACAATTAGCATGAGTCCAATTTCTAATAGCCATGTTGCCACCCCAATGTTGTGTGACAAGATTGTTAAAGGACATTTGCAGGAAGGGATGGTCAGGGTTACTCCCAGAAAACAATCTAAGAAGATGAAAGGGAGTAAACTCAGTCTTTAAGAAAAAAAGCTACAATGAATGCCCTGAAAGGTTCCCTTCAACAATACTCTAATTACCTTTGTTTTAAAAACACCTTTAGACATTTTCCCTTATAAGTATGAAATAACCTGTCTGCCAGCTTAGGAACACACAGTATTCATGAGACCAAATTTCTTAAGAAAGACATATATAATCAAAATTCTCTTTGGAATTATTTTCAACCAACATAACCAACTAACAGCAGTGGCAGGTTCCACAGAGCTTCCTGGGTAGGTCACCTACCTACTGCAGGGGCATCGTACTCATCGCCAAGCAGGATTTCTGGAGCAGAGTATGCAAGAGACCCGCAGCTCGTGGTGAGTTTCTTTCCAGGCTGAAATTTGTTGCTGAAGCCAAAGTCTGTCAACTTCACAAGACCTTGTTTTTCAAAAAAGACTACATTCTCTGGTTTCAAGTCTCTGTGGACCACATGGAGTTTATGGCAATAAGATATAGCATGAACTATCTGAGCAAAGTACTTCTTGGCCAAGTCTTCATTAAGACCCTCCTCGTGCTTCATTATATAATCAAACATATCTCCTCCATCTCCAAGTTCTAGAATGAGATAAAGTTTGGTCTGGGTGTCTATGACTTCATAGAGACGCACAATGTTGGGGTGCTGCACTAGTTTCATGCACCTCACTTCCTGGAAGAGATGACCAGTGGCTAGAGTGTCCAGCTTCGTCTTGTCAATGACTTTCACTGCCACCTTCTCACCTGTGAAGACATGCCTGGCAAGTTTGACCACTGCAAAATGACCTCGACCCAAGGTTTTATCCAGATCATATAATCCAGCAATTTTCCCATCATATCCTCGCTTGAACCCTGCCATGCTGGTTCAACAAACAGAAAGATACTTAAAAGTGCTTGAAGTGGGTCTTCTCATATGAGTATATCTGTTGGAAATAAGGCCTTCATTGTCAACATCATAATGGATACCTGTAAAACAAGAGAGACAATCAACTTGTGGATTTTCTTTCTATTATTTTATTTTGAGTGCCTTAAGTCAGTTGCAGTATACAATGAGTCAGGGTAGTTATTAAAAATCTACTTATATGCTTAGAATTTATAATTCAAAATAAAAGTTTAGAAGTACCATAGTCCACAGACAAAAAGCAGCAGCTCATTGGAAGCAATTTTGGGGGGGGGCGGAATATCAGAAATAAGTAACTGATAAGTTTGAAAAACTATGTTTATATGACAAATATTTTCTAAAAGTAAAATTCCATCAGACTTTAAAACTATGGTGAGAGACCCCAGCAATGGGCAGAGACACCTTGTTGGTGGTGTTCTTATACTAGGCAGGGGCAAAAAGGACGGCAGCCCTTTGTTTCATCCTAGCTTGATGGGTGGTTTGGTGACTAAAGCTGTTTATGTCTAGGACATATAAAAATTAAATCAAATCCAGGCGGCACAGCACAGCACAGGAAGAAGACAGAGACCACAGGAAGACCACAATGCCCTTTAGCCCATGGCACAAGTGGACCACAGACACTCCCTGTCTCCAAGCCACTCAGCACAATGGAGGACGAGGTGCATGCATGGCCAGCCTGCAGTGGGAGCTACCACAATGTGAGATTATGTGGTGGTCAGAGAGGAGAGAAAGAGAAGTGCAGTAGCTTGAGCTTTATGGAGAGAGATGGAACTGGAGACTTGTGGGTGGAGAGGAGAAGTCTGGTGTGAGGGGCCAGCTCACCACCTGGGGCTATGGTCGGTCAGGTCCCAGCCTGAGCTGCCACTGAGGGTCATGTCTAAGTCTGTGACTACTCAGCAACAGGGGCCAAAGTTCATGTCCATAACTCATATTACATCTAGAGTACATGGGCTGTCCCTGGTGAGGGCAGCCTCTGAGAATCACAGGATCATGTGGATGTCCATGGGCTGTGCATAACTGGCCCCTCCCCTCACTGGGTGCAGTGAGCTCTGGAGAGCTGGTCCCATCTCTCATCTCTCGCCAGCAGCAGAACTGGGGAGAGCAGACCCTGTGCCTTGCTCAGGCAGCACAGTTGAACTAGTCCTGGTAGCTGGGGTGTGAGTGAGCCAGCCACAATGGCCTGAGTGTGGGAGAGCTGACCCTGGCACTCATTAGCTGGGTGTGGCATGGCTGCACAGGAGATGCCCCTGCCCCTTTGGCAGCTGGGAAAGCTGCTCACAGGGTCATGAGCTCAAGAGAATTATTCCTGCCCCTCATCAGCTGCAGGACTCAGGATAGCACGGTAGGGCTGGTCCTGGTAGAAAGGATATAGGTAAGCCAGCCCAGTGGGTGAGTGCAGGAGAGCTGGCCCCACCACTAGTCTGGTGTGAGGTAGTATGGGTATGGGGCTGATACCCTCCCTTTTCTCTCCTTGTCACCAGCAGTAGCTAGGAGAACTGATCATAAGACCTAGCCCTGCCCTCTTACTGGCTGCAGCACTCATGGGCCCTGCACCTCACCTGGGTAATACAGAAGAGCTGGCCCTGATGGCAAGGCATGACTGAATCAGCCCCAAGGGTCTGAGAATGGGAGAGCTGACCAGTCCCTCACAGGCTGCAGCACTTGGGCCCTGAACCTTGACTGGGCAGCACAGTGGAGCTGCCCCAAGGGCATGAGAGCAGTAGAGCTGACTTTGGCAGCCTAGCTGAAGCAGTGCTTATTATTGTCCTGGTGGTGCAGATAAGGGAGAGCAAACAGGCTGATTAGCTCACACTGTGGCATACTACAGTCTCCATGATGAGATGTTTTCTATGCTTTGTTGTTGCTGGTTTGTGTGTGTGTTTTATTTTGGGGTCAGGTTGTAAGGCTGCAGGGGCAGACATGGGAGGATGGGGGATGAGGCACGACGGGGTGCATAATGTGAAGTTCATAAAGAATCAATAAGAAGTTTGAAAAAAAATATGGTGAGCATTCACAATGAAGGAAAAATGGAGAATAAGGACATAGGTAGAAACCCAGCAACCACTTGCTATCATCCAGAGACTAGTGATAGTTGCAGAGGGTATAGGAAGGCCTCTTTGGCAGTCTTCTCTCCCTGCATCTCTGAATGATGCCATGTGATCTGTGAGTATCTAAAGGTTCCTGAAGACCATTCTGTCACAGCCTCAAATCTAAGCCAATACTGACACAAAGAGGATATATAACTAAAACTCTTACTACTTCTGAAGTGAAACTTATTCCCCAAGCAACTATCCGCTTCCTGACATCATGGGTTAGGCATCCTTGAACACAGCAAGCACTCAATATTCTGGCTGGAGGTTGCTCACTCTTAATGCCTATTATGAGCTTTTCTAACTCACACATAATCCACTATGGCCGCTCACTGTCCCAGAGTATATAAGCATTCACTCTTACAGACCAGCTAAGTCTCAGATTCTTTGGTTTTAGAAGCCAAATTTCATATCATACTTAAAAATTTCAACCTTTATAATAACAAACATGACAGAAATATGTTCTTATAAATGTTAACTCAGAAAAAAAACGAAATATATAAAATTACACAAGTTAAAATAGCACTTTAAATCTCACAAACTGAACAAACACTTTAGAAATGAGTACCAGAATCAGTGACAAACATGCATACCTCCCAGACAAGTTGTCACACATGCACACTACTTTGGTGATGCCTTCTCTCATAGTC
Source organism: Mus musculus (assembly GCF_000001635.26). NCBI lineage: Eukaryota > Metazoa > Chordata > Mammalia > Rodentia > Muridae > Mus > Mus musculus. The sequence continues at coordinate 122,134,230 of NC_000075.6, read as the reverse complement.
CCAGCTGTGTGCTCTAAAAGCAGACACACTACCTGTGCTGTTTAATGATGGAGGTACACATAACCTCCAACTAAATCTTAAGCACACTAGGACAGTGAGCATTAAAGCATTAGAGCACGTTATTTCAAAGATCAGAAGAAAAGCCCAAACTTACTGAAATCTTTCCACAGGCACTCGTGGAAGTGGGACTGTACTCTGTCACAGGTTCCTGAGGTCAGACTGTCTCATCTTAAAGCCAAGGAAACTGCATACATGTGATTGGTATTAAAGCTAAAATTCAATATAAATCAGACTTCAGAGCCCAACTGGAGATCAAGCCCAAGTCTTGCATTAGGCAAGCTCTACCACTGAGCTACATCCTCATCCTCCAGAGCCCACTCTTGAAGATCTGACCACTCCAGTAACATCACATTTGATATCTAATATAGTAAGAGTCAAAATGCGATTATGAAAGTGATACATTATCATATTAACACTGCTTCAAAAATTACTGAAATCACTTACTTAGGGCCACCTTACCTCAAAAACTGACAGACAATAAACTTAAACAGGCCAACAATAGCATTTTCCAACTAGCATGTTCCATACTTTAGAAGGCACTGTGATTACACTTAGCACTGACTTCTGAATGAGCACTGTACATGTCACATATCCAGCTTCACCACCCTTTCCCAGTTTTCACAGCTACTCAGCACATTCTGAGAGATATGAAGACCGCAAGGCAGTCGAGAAGCTGGAGTCAGCCCCAGGCACAGGACACCTGTCAGTGCTTTAAAACAACCTGTTCTGCTGTTTCTCTACAAACTGACTTGAGAACCAAAACCGAATGAGTTGATTTTTACTAAAATTTTTAATTAATAAACCATATAAGAGCTTGAGAAATGGCTCAGCAGTTAAGAGTGCTTACTGCTCTTACAGAGGACTTGGGTTCAGTTCCCAAAACCAATGTTAATTCCAGTCCCAGGGTATCTGACATCCCTCTGGGTACCTGTACTCAGGAGCACAAACACAGATATAGACACAGATACAGACACACAAAATAAAATATTTTTAATATATTCTACGTATAAGAGTGCTCTATCTGCATGTACACCTGCATGCCAGAAGGCAACACTGGATCCCATTAGAGATGGCTGTAAGCTACCATATGGATGCTGGGAATTGAACTCAGAAATCTCTGGAAGAGAAGCCAGTGCTCTTAACTGCTGAGCCATTTCTACAACCCCATAATTTTCTCAAAAAAAAAGAAATAGACTAGTATATAATAAAATTGTTAGAAAGAACCAACTTCTTCTGTACTATGTATTATCCTGGTCCACCTGAGGTAATAACTGACCAGTATAAGCAGGGAAATCTAAATTGAAAAGTGTTTCTGTGTTTGGACATCAGGTCCCCTAAAGAAACTTTAATTCATATATATTTGGCTAGAGACTGTCTAATCTCAATCCTCAATTGACTCCGTGTGTTCAGCTGTTCTTACCTGTCTAAGTATATGCTGCATATTTTTGCAAATTCAACTTTCACCTTCAAAACATTTCTTGGGACTGCCTACGCCATTTTCTCGTCTTTATTCTTTTCCTCTGTATTTCTGTTAAGATGCATTCTGGAAAGTGGCAAATAGATCAAATTAGATAAATCAATCTAGGGATTGTTAAAGTTAAGCCTGAGACTAAGAAAATGGCTCAGTGGGTTAAAATGTTGTCCACACAAACAGAAGAACCTGAGAGAAATCCCCACGACCCATATTTGTAACCTCAAGTGCAAAACCTGGGGAGTGTGGGGGTGGGGAGCACGATGGCAGGCAGTCCCTGAGCTCATGCTCACTAGCTGGCCCAGCCAGGTCAATGAGTTCCAGGTTCAATGAGGCGGGGAGAGCCAGGGAGATGGCTTAGGGGTAAAGGTCCTCACTTGACAACCCGAACCCTATCTTTAGAACCCAGAAATTGTCCTCTGACCTTCACAAGAGACAGCTGTGGAAGGCGCACACAGAAAGTAAATAAATGAGTGTTTAAATTGGGGGTGGGATCAGTTGGATAATGATCAAGGAAGATACAACGATAACCTTTGGCCTCCACATATACACGCAGCATGCATGTACATACATATACATATACATTATATATATATGTGTGTGTGTGTGCGTGTGTATAAAAATATATAAATACGCAGTATTATAAATTGTTGCTCCCTCTCTGAGGCTCTCAGTGGCTCTGTCCTGCCCATATATGCTAATGTTGAGAGGTGACTGGGAGAGGTGCAGGTGTGTCTGTACTGGCTCGAGGACGTACCTTGCAAACAGCATACCAAATCACTCTGTTACCAGTATTTGTTGTTTCTCCTAAAGGAAAATACAGAAAATGATTTCAGTGCATTCTATTTGTTTCAATTTTGTTTAAAGTAAAACTACATATTCTAGGACAAGACAAACCTGCAAACTGCAAATCTGTCCTTGGTGACCTGTCTCCTCCTATTATCTTTCTTCCCTCTATTAATTACTATTCCCCTTTCCCTGCCACTGCAAGAGACTGAAGCCAGGGCTTTGCTCATGCTAGGCAAGTTTTCTGTCACTAAGTCCCAGTCCCAGTTCCAGTCTCAGCCCCAGCCCCAGCTCCAGCCCCAGCCCGAATCACAGCTTTTAAAAAAATAGTTGCAATGAACCCCAAGAACACCTGCCATTTTCTAAAGACCTCCTAGGTAATAGGCCCTGAACCTGCATCTGCTGAATCCTAACTGTGCACCAGCAAAGAATGAATAATGAAGCTCAACTTGTCTGATTTATCTCTGACTAGGATCCTGCTCGGCCTGCCTATACCCCTGGACAAGTTCACCAAGCTCCCACTACAGCAGCAGAGGAGAGGAACCCGCATAAGACACTCCTAAGCAAGGCAGAAATGCATTGTGATGCCAGCAACAGGCAGCACACGAAACACCTTCATGTCTGCCACCAAAGAGTAAACAAAACTGTCACTATGAGCAAAGCAGCTGCACTGTTTCCCATCCCGAGCACAGTAAGGAGTCCTTTCCAAAGTGGGCTTATAGGCTTTCCACCAACCTGAAACACAACACAAATAAGCAAAAGGCTTGAGTAATTCTGGTAGGTCAAAGCAACTCACAGTCCCACTAAAGGTGCTGAGTGTCTGGGCAGTCAGTGAGCCTAAGTTCAGGTGTGCTTGAAAGAAAGTACAAGGTGTGGGAGAGCAGACACAAAAGATGACGTGTGGAGAGAAAGGCAAGTCTGCTGGAGTGAGAGCCAAGAGGACCCCACAGCCATTCGCACAGTCTCCCATTCACTGGCGGGTAAACTGCAGCTTACCAGCCAGCCTGCCTGCCTGCCAGACCCTTCAGCCCCAAGTGGGCCTTAGCAGCTCCTCCCACTAGCCCTGCCTGCTTCTCTCTCCAACAGCCATTCCTGCAGTTTCTCTATCAAGGCAGCATGGTAGTTAAGCACTGGTTCTGAAAGCTATCCTTCATATGAGTCCAGACCATCAATCACAAGCCACAGGTCCTCAGCAAGTTACCTGACCTTACTGTACAGTCAGCTCCCTCAGTAGACATGTTACTAACAAGAACACAGCCCTGCCGGTAAGCCTAGCACTCAAAGGGCAGAGTAAGAAGGATCAAGAGTCTGAAGCCAGCCTGGTTTATATAAAATGCCACTATATTTCATCCCCAGACAAACTAAGTCAAACACACAGACTCTAAAGGCTGTGGAGGGGGATGGAGAGATGGCTCAGCAGGGCAGCACTCTTACCGCTCTTGCAATGCTCTTACCTAAGCTCCATTCCCAACATTTCACCTCAGATGGCTCACAAACACCTGCAACTCAGAAACCATCTGAAACTTCAGCTCTCTGTGGCACCTGCACTCATCATGTGCAGTGCACACACATGTGCAACTCACACACGTGCATGTGCACACTCAAAGGCAATAGAAACAAATCTTTTCTGTAGGTTAAGAATAGTAGAGATCAAATACGCTATATGACTACAATATTTGTGATCAGAAAACACACCGCCCACAACCTTGTTTGTGCTGCCGCATTCCTGCTGTTCCTCCTGGCTGCTTGTCTACATCAAGCGAAGAGCTCACTGAACTAGGTTCTTGCGTCCCTAACACATCAAACTGAAAAACTAGCAATAAGAAAGATCTTGGGATACAGAAAATAATATGTCTAACAACACTAAAATCTGATTTTCTTTTTCTTTTCTTTTTTGTTGTTGCTGTTGTTGTTTCTTTGTTTTTGAGATGGGGGTCTCACTATGTAGTCCTGCTCTGTAGACTGGCCTTAAACTTAGAGGTCTATCTGCCTCCTGAGTGCTGGGATTAAACGTGTGTACCACCACTCCTTGGCTAAAATCTGATTTTCAATAAAATGCCTTTTAAAGAAATGTAAGTACTTGCTTCCCTGCTGCAATGTTTGACTTAGTATCACTATGTAGCCCAGGCTGGCCTCCACTCCAGATCTTCCTGCCTCAGTCTCCCACATGCCAAGATTACAAGACTACATCATCACGCCATCTTAAGTAATATACTCATAGCAAATCTGAACGTATAGAATGGAAAACTTTAACCTCGAGAGTAAAGGAGTGGCCACGGTGCTGGGAGGACATCCGCACTCTTAGCTACCTACGGTGGTCTCAACTTTATCCAGCTCTGTTCACCACTCAACCCCTGGTCTGTAGCACCTGCCTTTGTCCATAATTAGAATTTCAACTGTGAAAAAACATGTTTAGTTTCAGAAAAAGTTTAATCAGAACATGTTGGCAAAAAGAGTGGGGACATAGTAAGAGAAAAGTCATCTGTATCTCCCCTCTGGTAATAAACCAAACAGAGAGCTTTGACGCTGTCCTCTGGGGACACAGCCAGGTACAAATTTTAAAATAAACTGGCAGAAACACACAACAAATTAAATACACTAATAATTTACTTCATCAAGTTTGGAAAATGCAAACCTGGACTAGTAAACACTCACCTGCAATCTTGGAGGATGGTTCCAAACCTGACATTCACCGTTAAAAAGCAGATACCTTAAGTACAATGACTACTTTTTCCTGTCTTTGTAGAACAAACATTTTAAACAACTGCATTACTGAGCTGGCATCTTTCTGAACAGCAAGCATCACTAAGACCAGCCACTTTAAAGCAGCCTTCTTGCATGGCACAGACTTAGCAGTTTAATACCTAGGCTAGACTTGAAGTGAAGCAGACTAACTAGGCCAACAGTGTTTGGTACATGGAAACGGCAGTTCAAGAAACGAGTAGTGGTAGGTGTTATAAGAATATACTAATGTTCTCTCAGTTCAAGCAGGCAGAAGCGACTAAGCATAGAGGTGTGGCTGAAGAAGAGGAAGGAAGTGTGGGTGGCCCTACACACTTTGCAAGCTGCTGCAACAGTAGTAGAAGCAGCCTCTGCTACCTCTACCGTGGGTCTGGAAGCCACTGTTACTCCTGCTGAAACTCACTTTGAACTTTTTGGTCACATCACCACCGCTGCAGTGGGGTCTGTTTGTCAAACATGTATCCTGCAACTCTTCTCCCCCAGGAGAAGTGATCAAAGATGTCACTGCACACAACTCTGAACAAACTCACAGCTTGCTGAGAAATCAAACAAAACTGGCTGTGTGTAAAAATCAAGCTACCCCTAAGCCTATCGACACTTTGTTTAGAAAATAACATTTCCCCAAATGAATCAATCAATATCCCAATACACAGAAAACCCCAAAACAAAGCAAACTAGGCCAGTAGTTCTTCACATACACACACAACCCAAGGCTCTGATTTTGAAAAGCTGACCTAACACTGGATTTAACCTTTTCCATACAAACTAACTGGCATTGATTTTTTTACAAATATCAAAAAAATTAAAGTGATAATCCATAATCATAGGAACATCCGACCACCAGACTGGAAGCCACGCCTGTAAAGAGCCAACTGAATTCAGTGATGCAGCCAACACTCAGTGATGATTACCAAAGTGAGCTGCTGGGTTTTGCTAAAACTTTATCAACAAAAGTGATACAGGGTCCCAGAAGACCCTAATGAGATCCTCCAGTAATATCAGGAACCACAGGTCAGGTACAGTGAACACAGCCCTATTACGTATTTTCTAGTGTTCTCTTTATCCAAAATTAGCAATACTCCGGTGTGTCTCCTCCTTCTGGGAGTAACCATGTAAATTAAAGACCAACACCCACAACAGGTCAACAGGCCCTAAGTTTTGGAAGAACTAGAGTTCTGTACTGGAGAAGGGTGTGCTAAAAATTACTATGGGTTTATTATAACTGTATCAGCCTGCACTCACTGGACAGACTCACTGTGGCATTAAAATTAAGAGGTAAGCCAATAACTCCTATTAGAAATGTCCTAACAGGCAGAGTTACATCCTCAAATCTAAGGACTTTGGAAAGAAAGGTGCCTTGTGGGACCATGAAAGGCAACCTGTTTTCTGGTCGAGTTAGGTTCAAATCCCAGAAACCCAACAGATTAATCTGCAAGGGACAGAAGGCCCATTTGCCATGCTCCCAGACATAGGCTCCTGACATGAGGACCCAGCTCCATCATTCTGTGGCTATCAGTCACTTAGGCTATAGCCAGGTATGCTCCTTCCCACAGTTACCCTGCAACAGCAAGGTAGCCCAGCCCACTATAAAAGCTGATGCTTGGCCCCTCCTCTCTCCCTTAAGCTCTTGCTCTCACTGTCACCTTTAGCCTCCTTCTCCTCCTCTCCTCTCCCCTCTCTCCAGTGGCCATGGCTTCTACTTCCCTACTCTTCTCCCTCTCTGCCTTTCTACAATAAACACAGTAAAACCATGGACCATCTCTGTTCACTGAGATCTGCCATGCTGGAGCAATGGAGCAGGCTTCCCCCTAAAGAGCCGCCAGCCAACCCAAGCAGTGCACTGAGCTAGCAGCCTGAGCTAGCCAGACTCTCTCGCCAGTGTGGGAACCACCCAGTGAGCCTTCTATCCCTGCCCCTTCTCCCTTCTGCACTGGGGCTGACTGAGCCACCCCCAGGTCCCCCACTTCATTCTGAGCTTTTCTGCAGTGTCCAAGAGCTAGAAATTGTCATCTCTGGACTCTGTGTGGCCCAAGGACCCCAGATTGCTCCCTCTCCCACCCCCCTCACCCCCCCACCCCCTCACTCCCTACTACCCCCCCTCACCCCTCACCCCCCACAGACTGGGGTTCCGTGGCTTCTCACAGCCAGGCGCCCACCCAGCTGAGCGTGCAGCAGTCCCCTGCTTCCATCCCGCCCGGAGCTCTGGCGGGACACGGGTCATCTCTCCTACCCCTTTATTTCCCCACAACAGGGTACCCCCCACCCCCGCAATGCCTATAATTATATCATTTTCCCTTTCCTTTTTCTCCCCACAACCTTTCCCATGACTCCCTTTACTCCCTCTCAAATTAATAGCTCTCTTTCTCTGTTCCTGATACATACACACATACACACACACACACAAATATATAAACACAACTTGCCTAGTTCATTTCATTAAGTGTTACTTGTATGTATAGGATTTCAGGGCTTGGGGTCTCATCCCTGAGAAGATAGATTCTCCTGGTCAGTCTTTCAGCCTTTCTTAGTTGACTGTAGTTCTCTGCCTAGGAGATTCCAGAGACCATTACAGAAAGCCCCAAATGGTCAAATTGTAGAGAACAACTGGTCTTGGAGTGCTCAACCCCAGTGGATACATATGCAACACAACTCAACACAACAATTCAACTACAACACAACACTTAAGGCTCAGAATATCGAGAAGAAGAGAGCAGAAAGACTATTAAGAGCAGGAAATCTACTCTGAGACTATGTCTCCTAGAAATAACAGGGAAGCTCCACTCATAACACCTCAACAATACAGCTGCTTAACCAAGACCTGCACAAGGATGACACCAACAGACTTGTTATCATGCTCGAATTCTCTTGCAAGTAGGCAAACAAGACAACAATGCCAGTTCAGAGGCCTGCTCCAGGCTCTCAAGGCAGCGTCTGTCTGGTCAATGCAGATCAATACTCAAAGTGCTAGCTTAAGTAATCTTTCTCTTGTCTAAGCAGATCAAGAGATCAAGTTGTAACTGGGACATACAGAGGAGCCAGGCCAGTCCCAAACGATGCTGGGCAGACAAGAAGGGGACCCCAGGTAGCAAGTCACAAACAAGCCTTCGAGCCACAGCACAGGGGGCTCGAAGTCAACCACCTCAGCAGAACCTGCCTCTTGGTAAAGCATGCCATCATTGTTTAAACCTACCAGTGTGGTGACAGAGCTGACATACGTACTTACATAACAATACTGACCTAAACAAAAGCTCTTGTGGAAATGACTGCAAAAGAAAAAAAAAAAAAAAACAACTCACTTTCCCCAGGAAAACAGAATGTAAAGTAGAAAACTTCCTCTTTTTTAAAGACCTATAAGCACTGTCAACTTCATTTTTATCCTCTGTTCCTTCTTTCTCTGATCTGGGATGAAGGTGGCCATTTAAAAATGGTCATAAAAGGAATGCTGAAACAGACAACTCACCACAGACTAAAAGTATTGGCTGATTCTGACTTAAAAGAATCACTAGAATTTTCTTACAAGGGTGGGGCTGAATGCTAACTTTCTGAATAGCAAAAACTTGATAAATTAATATCCTTGATTTACAGCCTTACTGTAGGTTGGACATTCCTAGCCCAACCTCAAGAGTTCCCAAATCTGACCACAGTAGACAGTTTCATACCATGAAACAAACTTTCACAAACTTAAAGCTTATGCAAAGTTATCTTGAGGCTATGTGTCTTAAGTTGTACATGGAACATGAATGACTTTCAAGTTTAGAATTAGATCCCACCCCACAAATTGCATTAAATTTCTATTTAAAATCTGATATTCTAAAAATCTTCAAAAAGGTGAGGAATGCCCAAACTCCAAAACCTAGTTCTGGTCCCAAGCATTTCAGATAAGGAACATTTAACTTGTTCTAAGGTGTCTAAAATAAAGATGAGTACAAATATTTTATATCCAATAATGTTCAATAAGATTTAAATGTCAAAACTCAGAACTAGCATATAAGTCCATTACACAGAAATGATGGAATAAATCAGTCTACCCAGTATTAACATTATGCTGTATAACACTATGTAGAAAAAGTTCAGAGGCTACAGAGAGCTCAAGTCAGCGAAGTGCCTCTCACAGTAACCACAATCCATGTAGAAAGCCAGTGTGGTTGCACACGTGTGGAATCTGAGCATCAGGGAGGCAGAAACCAGTAGGCTAAGGGGCTTTCTGGCCAGCCAAGCCCAGTCTCACTGCACTGGCTTTCTGGCCAGCCTGCACCCAGGGCTGCCCTTTGCCCTCTACATGCATGCACACACACATATACATTCATACATGCTAAATTCATTAATAGCACATCATCTCAATTTTCTAAAAAACCATGTTCTTTGCTTTAATGTATACATTTTAAAAATCTAAAATGCTAAATCAATAAAAATATATTTCCCTTCTTTATGATTTCCTGTCTTTTTGGAATTTGTTAGTGAAACATGTACTACTTTTATAGCCCAAGAAAGAGATATGTACCTTTTGCAAAAAGAGATCTATGAAATAGGCCATGCTCTTTGAAATACATTGTTGAAGGCCTGTTTTTGTGCTCTTAAGAAACAAGACCCGAGGTAGCAGGTATGCAGCTCTTTGGGGCTGGGAGCAAGAACACTGAGTCACTTTTATTAAGCAAAAGTGTGTGCCTTAGTGGAGGACACTATACCATCCCTGTCTTTAGAACCTCACAAACCAATAAAGAAAACAGGATCCTCTAGAAAAAGCCCACCAGCGGCTTTCAGATGGAAGAGAAGGGGGACCAAAGAAGGACAGGACAGTCAGACCAAGGCTCCTGCAGAGCCAGCAGTAAACAGAGCAGCAGAGAGAAGGTATTTGCTTGGCTGGCTCAGGAAAGAGAAGCACCATTCCGAGTCAAGTTCTAACTGTGGAGAAGTGAATTTTGTAAACTAAGGAAAAGGCTGTTACTGAAGGGTGCTTGATGACTAACCATTGAGTTACTAAGTTAGTCAAGATGTGTGAAGTGCTGAAAATGCCCAGGAAAGGGCTCATCTGTGTCTCAAGGCAAGAAATGGATTTAGGATCCATAAGGAAGCAACTAAGAAATAAGACCATCAGAGATTTCAAACCAGTTTCAAAAGTTCATAAACATTTTTTTGTTGATTTATTAGATCCCCCATTACCATCCATAGACAGCATTCTATCATTCAGTGAAGACAGAAGTGAATTTTATGATAAAACCAGTGACTTTTTATTGTCTTGTTTCAAACTTAAAATGTCTCTTACTATAATTGCATGTAAATTCCAGTTTATTTGGAATGGTTTAAAACAGTAAGCCAGCCAGGCAGTGGTGGCGCACGCCTTTAATCCAGCACTTGGGAGCCAGAGGCAGGCAGATTTCTGAGTTCGAGGCCTGCCTGGTCTACAGAGTGAGTTCCAGGACAACCAGGGCTAAACAGAGAAACCCTGTCTCAAAAAAAAAAACAAAAAAAAAACAAAAAACAAAAACAAAAACAAAAAACAAAAACTAAAAAAAACAAAAAAGAAAGAAAGAAAACCTAAGCTGTAAGAGATGCTCAGGGGACAACAAACAGCATTGCCACCAAGCCTGACCATCTGAGTTCAACTGCCAGGCACCATCACCTGCATGCTGTACTCTAGTCTCCACACGCACACTCTCAATCAATCAATCAATCAATCAATCAATTTAGACAATTAAAAAGAGGACCAGAATTCCTGGGAATCTATACACATAAGGGTAAGACAGCAGGAACACAGGCGTTAGTGAAGGGCTCCCTTTGCCTTCCTCCTGTGCCTGGGGAGAGCTGCCTGGGGTGGACTCCAGGCCCACTGACCCCACGCAGGACTACAACATTTTCCTATGATAACGCAGTGCTTCCCTTTTACCCAGACCTCTCTAATTCCCAGAGAAAACAAAGCACTACAGTGGACCTCGGGGATTTCTGGTCTCCTCCAATTCTAACATGCCATGGAAGTGCTGGCCCCAGCAACCCACAGAACAGAACTCACAATGCAGCAAAGGCTCACCTGCTAATAAGCACTGCCAACAATAATTCTTGAGATGTTGAGAATCTGTGTTTAAGTTAAGACAGGAACTTATGGGCAAACAAGTACACAGAAGACAGGCTGAGGTCATTACTGGTCACCTAAAAATGGAACAACTTGAAAACAACATCCGACAATTGCTTGTACACCATCTGTGGACAGACTACAAGAGTCCTCCCAAACTAAACCAAGAGAACAAGTCAAGAAAAATGCAGGGAAGCTCTAGTTACTTAAAAATTGTATCCTTTTCCAAAGAACAAATTTAATGTACTTTGCAAATCACATTCTTTCCATTTGTTTCAAAAAAAAGCAGTTTCCTTCCTAAGGGCATGTGGTAAACACTCATCAACCAAGGGAACAAATCAGTCCCTGAAGCCAGACTAAAGACACTGTCATTCAAATTTCTCTCGCACTATCATAATTCTTCACGCCAACAGAAAACTGTTTAACCTACAGAAAATTAGGTAGAACAGAACACCAACTTTAAGCTCCAGTCTACTATTCAGGGTTGTACATCATCATTAAAGACAACCATAGTTCTCTTGCACAATACAGCATCATAATCCATTCACAACCAGGTTAGCACATTGTCCTAGACCCAAAATGAACTTTTCATAGACATGTCACAGTGAAAATGTTTAAAATGTAAGTTCTACTCTCTCTCTCTCTCTCCAACCCAGAACTGGACTAAAATAGTGAACCAAGTTTCGCGATCTCTCCAACTTCCTCCAGCTTTGCCACACAGCAAGTAGAGTCAGTACAGAGGGAGACAGGAGGAGCCAGCTGTAGGCTTAAGGTTCCATATTTCAAAGTGTCACTTGCTAACAGTGCTAAGGACTGTAAGGTTAGTTCCCTAATCTACTGTCATACTCCCTAGTAACCGTAACACCCTGCTCCCAAACACCGCTCCACTGTTTACGGCCTCTTGCAGGGACAGGCATTAAAAAAGAGGTGTTCTTTCCTTTAAATCTGCCTTGGGGGTTCACAGAAGGCATCCCAGAGAAATTTCTGTGTGTGCTTAAGATACAAATTGAAATCATGTTGTGGGAAAAGAGGCTTTCCAGGAAAGATAGCTGAGACCTTACTTTGATGGGTCAGTACTACCTGTGGAACACAGATCCAAAGGGCCTGTGATGGGACGGTACTACCAGTGGAGCACAGATCCAAAGGGCCTGGTACCAAATTATTTTTTTCTCAGGTCTGGCTAGCCCTAACTAATGCTTTACCATCCAGCTTAAAGGTCACCATCCTGATTATCCCCTATATTCTCCCCACCTCCTGTCACACACCAGCTCCACCATATACACTAGCAGCACAATATCCTGTACCATTATCATCATCACTGTGTGTCACATATTTGTATGACAATGTAATCACTAATCTGCATCCCCACTGGCTAGGTAAGTTTAGCTGTACAAATCATGTGTGCCTTATTCAGTTCTGTAACCCAGGTACAGTGTATGTACATATAGTAACTGTTAGGTATAGTATCTACCTAAAACACACTGATACATTTTATTATATAAAGGAGTCTCAGGTAAAGAAACAGCAATCAAATGATGGCTTCAGAAATTAGTCCAGCTGCAAAATGGAGATCTGACTGGACGGACAAAACTCATCTGGGAGACGGCTAAGGAGGCAACTAGAAACATCTCCAGGTACACGATCACCAATGGCTTAGAACTGAGGGCTGCCAGAGTCTGGACGGTGATGGTGAGGATCAAGCAGAAGACCTCGCTGTAGAGGCAGACTCCATGAGTGAAGCACCCAGGGGGCAAGCAGAGAGACATGTGGAATGAGGAGAGCGGGAGCTGGGGGTACCAACCTCAGACTGGAGAAGGAGGAGGACAACATCTACAGATGCTGACAGAGAACTGAATTTCCTCCTAGCTCCAAAACTGTATGCCTGAAAAACAAGGGAAGTCCAGCCTAGCTGTATTAAAACAGGCATGTTTTCCATTAATGGGCTTATAAGTCATTTTAACTGATGAAGGCACGTCTTGAGTGCACATACTGTATCAGGCATGGCTCCCACCTGGGGATACAAGAACCAAAGCAATCAGCCTTCAAGGAGTTGCCTGAGAAAGTAAGCACATATCAACAACTGAGAAAACCAGGCTCACTGGAGCTGTGTTTGACCAGTTACCATATCAGTCATATGGTGTGCTGGGATGCTGACTTCATACCCAACAATAAATGGTGTAGGCAAATCTGCAATTGAGTGGTGAACAGAAATAGATAGGTGAACTCTCTCATTTTGCACCTGGAGACGACATGTCCCATGAATGGACCATGCCCTGTCACTGAGTTGCCCTGGACTGAGTTGCTATCAGCAGCAGACTGGGGGGTCTCAGCCTAAGAAAGGGAGAGAGGACTGATAAACATGGAAGAGCCTGCTGCGCACAGGCCAAATTCTGGAGGTGCCGAAGGAAATTCCTGGGAGGCTCTTGAAGTGACAATGGAGAGATGAGTGTTCAGGGAGGACGGAGAAGGAATCTGTCAGCAGGGTCCTCTCCTACCAAAGGCAAGAAATGGTTTCCCAAGGGGTGAAAGACCACAGCCCAAAACAGATGTGCAGAAAAGCAGATGAGGAAATAATTCTGTGAAAATAACAGTTCAGTTCCAGCCCATCCCAGGCAGACCACACCTGCAGTGCTCTCTCCCAAGGCTACCAGACCTCACGGATTTGACAGTGTGGCTCTTCCCAAACAACAAAAGCCAACACATCCCAAAGTTGGCGTCACACCTTCCTCCCTTTACAAATGTTTTACAGAATGTGCTGTGCAGTTGTGCTGTGTCCACCTCAACTCCTTTTCTCACAGTGAGTCTGACCTCCTGCTCCCTCAACTCCCTGCCTGGAATGCTAGCCTTTGAGACTGGCCTTCAGTGAGTAGCACCCCCTACTGTTCGTTCACTGCCTCCTGCTCTATTCCTGTCAAAAGCAATCCTTCTGCTAGTTTACCTTAGTGTTCCACAATAGCTTGCTTCCAAGAACCTAAGGGCAGAAACTGGTTTCTGCTTTCTCCTACTGCTACCCTTCTACCCTGGAACCTTCCAAACAGATAAAAACTCTAGGAATTCATCCTTATCCTTATAAGTTTATCCTCCCACATCTACTCAGCCTTTCTACCCTAGTAGACCTAAGACTTTTGTCTGCACATAATGGGGAGTACCTGCATCCTGAACAGCAGGACTTTGTTGTATTTTGAGGAAAGGTCTTACTATGTTTGCACTTGCTACGAAACCCAGGCCAGTTTCGAACTCATGATTCTCCTTATCTCAGCCTCCCCAGGGCTGGGAGTGTGAGTGTGTGTGTGTCTGTGAGAGAGAGATCACATGTTTCAGGAGAGTGTGTTTGTGTGTGTGCTTTTATTCCTGAGATGCCACACATACTATGTAGCCCAAGCTGGACTTGAATTTTGATCCTTCCTATCTCTGATGCTCAAGTACTGATATTACTTGGTGCTGAGTTAGTTTTCCTACAAAAATGTGTTTTAGCTAAACATTCTATCTTGTGGCTGGGATGCTGTTAAAGTAAGCCTTCAGTATTTCTCACCTATGTGTTTAAGTCAGAAAATCCGGGCTGTGTAGAAAATTCACATACCTTTTTTCATCCTAGGCAGTATAATGAACTGATGCTCAGAAAGGTGCAATAGGAAATAAATTATGTTTTATTTAATACCAGTGCTTAGAATCATAGCCACTCACTTATATCCCCCAAATAGCCTTTTCTAGTTAGTTTCACTTTCAACAGGAGATAAGCAACCTCACTTTAGTGTAGACATGCCCAGTAAAAACAACACAAATGTCCTTCAATTTTAATTAAAGGACAGTTAAAAGGCTTCCTTTTAGGATTATGTGATTAAGTTACAAGATCACTACATAAAGACCTAATCTGTATGTCTGTCTGCTCTATAGAAGTAAAAATAAAAATCAGTGTAACTTCCCAGTTCTTGGATGTTTTAAACCAGTAGCTCTCAACTGTGAGCTGCGACCTCTTTGCTTTCAAACGACCCTTTCGTGGGGGTCACCTTAGACCATCAGAAAACACAGATATTTACATTGTGATTCATAACAGCACCAAAATTATAGTTATGAAGTAGCAATGAAAATAATTTTATGGTTAGGAGTCACCACAACATGAGGAAATGTACTGGTCCAAGCACTAGGAAGGTTGAGAATCATTGTTTAATCAAATGTGTCATACTGCAATTATTCATTAAAATTTACTCAGAATACTATAAAATTTACTCAGAAGAGCATAAAAGGATAAAAGAAAATTTCTGCATAAAGTAAAATAACTAGCTGTGCAAAAATTTAAAAGTCAAAAAGTGGCACTTAAGAGTTTCTGATCAGAAAGCTTTGAGGACAGGAATATTAAGTCAGTGCTATGCCCTCGATTTTTTTTTAACCCAGCTTCATTATGTGACCTTGGGAATGTCATATAATTTCTTTCATCCCTAGGTCTGTAAAATGGGTCAATTTTACACTGACAGCCAGAAAAATTGCTATGTATTTGATGTTCTCTGAAAGAAACTTGTCTAATTAGTATGTTTAATTAACACACATACAGAATTGTCTTCAAGAACCCAATTCCAAGAGAAATATTTAACCAGACGCTGAAGACAGATTTCTCTGAAGGGAATGGTTTTATAAATCTGGAAAACACTGTAACAAGATTAGAAATTAACAAGTTGATTACATAATCCTTGACAACCTGGGCTTCAGACTGCACCGATACGAACTGTGATAAGTTAGGGATCAATTTGGGACAGTGTCCCAATCCCTACAAAGAATCCAAACTGAGCCTTTTGACCCTGGACAGGAATCTGTTGGAAACTCAGCAGAAAGAGCTGTACACCTGTAGGTCCATCGCTTACTTCACCTTAAACCTGACAAAACACTTCAAGCATCCAGGTGGTTTCACCAAGGCTCCTAAGACTTGGAGAATACGCTCATTTAAACGGAAGGGAAAGTAAGAAACCTGACAGCCCAGAGGCCCTACAGCCTCTGACTTCTACAGTCTTAGGAACCCCGGAGAGAAATTCCCCAATGCATACACGACCCGAACTCACAGCGAAGCTCCTAGGTTGTAGCTGACCCCACTGTTTAAGAACATCACAGCTGGAGGAAGCCTAAGCTTAAAGGGCTGCCACTCTCCTGGCTCCCGAGTCCAAGCAAAAGGCAACAAGGTGTTTGTTTTTATTGCAAATGGTTCGGAAAGAAATCAACAGGCGATGTCTACGGAAAAGAACAGCGTCTCCTAACGCGAAAAAATCCGAGCAGTCCCCGGGGAGCCGCACCGCTGCCCCTTCCGCAGCCGAGCGCCCTTCTCCGTAGACAACCGCGTCCCCGAGCTATCGTGAGGCGGCGGCCGCCCGGCTCTGCAGCGGGACTCGCGGCCCACGGGGAAACTGAGGCCCGTGGATCTCGCGTCGCCCGGGGCCCGCTGCGGGCGCGGCGCGGGGCCGCGTCGACTCCCGCGCTGCCGCAATCCCGCGGCGGCCGCAAGGGCAGGGCCGGGCCGGGCTGCGCGAAGCCCGCAGGCCGGGCGAGCTCGGGGCCGGGGTGGTGCCGCGGGCCGCGTCCTCTGCGCAGGGCACCCCGGGCCGAGCGCGCAACTTACTTTCCGCCTGCGGCGGCGCCAGCCCAGCCCCGCTAAGGCGGCCGCTGAGGAGAAGCGCAGACCCGGCCCACGCTCCCGCGCCGCGCTCGCCCTACCTCAGCCGGCAGGCGGGCATCCGTCCGCAGCGGCCGCGGCGTCGACAACTCCCTCCCGGCCGCCGGAACCCCGCACCCAGGGCTAATCATAATACCGAGCGGGCGGCCGGGGGTGCGGCCGCGCTGCGCAGGCGCGGGCCTTGCGTCATCGTGACGAAAGCGATGGGGTGGGGTCTTGTGTGAGGGCGGGGCCTTGGGTCGGGCGGGGCGGGGTTAACCCGGCGCACCTGCAGGCCAGCTCAGGGTCTACTGGAGGGCGTCCTGGCCCTGGCCTGAGCACATCCTACTCTGGAAAGAATAGAGATTATGCAGAAGGAAGCGCCAGGACGATGGACAGCGGCAGCAGGCATAGCAGCTAGAGCTATAGCTTTCAGGGGATATTGGAAGAGATCTTGGGGCTGAGGGCAAGGAGCACATGCGCTTTATCCATCAATGTTCACCCTATCTCCCATCTAGCTTGAAGCAATGAGAGACAACAAAATTAATATACATATGCACGTGCATATATATATATATATATATATATATATATATATATGTGTGTGTGTGTGTGTGTGTGTGTGTGTGTGTATCATATATACACAAGCATGCATACACATATGCACATATATATATATATACATACACATTTCTTTACTTTTTCTTCTCTCTGGGAATACATTTGAAGAATTCTGTTGCTTTTGTTACCACTAAAGCAGAAAGAAGCAAAGCCCAACACCTGAATGCAGGCTTGCCTCTAGAGTCAAAAGTCACTGGCCAGGCCAGGCAGCCTCTGAGAAACAACGTGGAGAAGTACACAGCAGGCACTAACTTGGCTGTTCATGGTTCTGTTCCAAGATGACTCAGAAAGGGATGTTAGTGGTGGCAGGACAAGAGGGAGGGAACTCCCAGCTCTATCTCCTGGAAGGATAATGAGCCATGGAGACTAGTCCTCTGGGGCTCCTGAAAAGAAGCCAGGTGCCAGGTTTCTCTCCCCTACTTTTCCTTCTGTGTTCCTGCATCCACAGAAGAAGAAAAAACACACACACACAAGCAGAATGAGCTTCTTACATGTCCAAGCCTGACTCAACTGACTGGACAAAAAAATCTAAATGGCTTTTGCCATCTCTGTTGGTCAGAAAATGGCAAGTCTTCTTCCTTCCTCCCTTCATTTATTTATTTGTTTATTTATTTATTTATTTATTTATACTACAACATCCACTTCGCATGCCTGAAGATGGCTGGGAAGCAGAATGACTGGGAAGGTGGTCTCGATCTTCTGCTGAAATGTGTGCTTAGACCTTCAATTATCCTAATGCTTTAGCCCTGGGTGGCAAAGTGCACATAGGAAAACCCCAGCATTGGCCTCTGCTCACGCAGGCCCCACCTGACTTAGGATCATGAAAGGACAGTGTCATTTGACGTGGAAATGTTTTCTTTTTCTTTCTTCATGTCTCTCTTTCTTATTTTTTTACATGTGTGTGTGTGTGTGTGTGTGTGTGTGTGTGTGTATGTTCAACATCCATGTAGAAGTCAACCTGTAGAAGAGAAAGCTCTGTCTCTTTGTCTGACACCACATGGGTCCTAGGGATGGAACTCGAATTAGCAATCGAGGCAGCAGGCACCCCCACCTGCTGAGCCATCTTAGAAGCTCTGCCAGGGAGATTCTAATTTAGACACACATTGAGCAACCGCTCCTAACTAGGTCTTGCACAATCTGCTCTTTTGCTGAAAGACCTTTGCCCTCTGGGAACTGTCACTAGTCAGGGACACTGTGGCCAATGAAGGAATAAAAGCATCACTTATAATGGTCTCCCAAGGGAAGTCCAGTAGCCAAGTTTGTACCCCGAAAGAACATTCATAACATAGGACAGTGGCTACAGCACATGAGCCCTTGAAATGGGGTTTATGTTGCTATTGTGTAACTCAGACTCTGACCAAATCAATACATTGAAGTGAGTCAAATTTATAAATTGATTTCAATGAAATATGCTTTGGTTATCTTCCTGAGATGAACAGGCAGTGCTATCAGCCATTTTCTTATCTATAGGGTTTCCCTCAAGGCTGGGGTGATGCTGGGAAGAAGATGACCCAATTTTAGCCCCACACCTTCAATGTGTTAGTTAACATGATATGATTATGCTTGAGCAATATTTTAAAATATTTAAACACAAATTAAGGTATTATTACTCTACTTGGCTTTTAATCAAATTTGCTTAGTTTAATGAAGAAACCCCCTTCTCAGATCTTCCCCAAGGCTTTCTTTAATACACACTGGTTTCTTAACATTGGGTCTTTTTATGGACCTGCAAGAAGTCTTAATTAGATACATGCTACAAAATGACAGGATGGAGCTTGCAGCCTTGTGTTACAGTCTCTGATTCAGATCTCAAAAGCAACAAAGTAGCAACTATTTAAAGAAGAAGTCCTTTATTGGATGAAAATCAGGAAGAGGCAACAAATTAGATCAAGATGTGAGAGCCAAGCAGATTAGTGAAGAATCATCATTTGCTTCTTGACCCTAGAAAGCAGTGTGTTTAACAAGCTCACCTTATCCAGGCATTATTATTTTTTTCATCAGTTACAAAAAAAAAAAAAAGTTAAAAAAAGACATTTTTAAAGCAACAGATAGTGATTATCCACTAAAGTGAATATTTGAGTTATGATTGATTTTTCTTTTATATTTTCAACTCTTCATTTGTACATTAACACACTTCTAAATTTTCTACTGCACGTAAAAATTCTGGGTTCCTTCCAGTTCACAGAAATACTTCTTCACTGGCATGGCCTTAAGAGTTCCTCAAAGGCTGCCTTCTTTACAGTCTGGCATCAGTTAATCCCACTTCTCTTATCACAGATATGAATTGATGCTGTGACCATGTGTGTGTGCATGCATGAATGTGTGCATGTGTGTATATGTGCATATGTGCATGTGTGTGCACATGCATGTATCATGTATGTGTATGTGTGTGTGTGTGTACACTCATGCACACTCATGTGTGTGCACATGTGTGGGTGAGTACCTGAGTATGTTGTGGATTAGTTTGGTGCTCCTATCTATTTAAATGCCAAATACTTCATTCCAAGACCTGGTTGCTCCAAGACAGTGCTTTTAACTGCAGAGCACTGTCTTAACCCCAAAGTGTCTCTAGCCCCAAAGTTTGTATACCTATGTATACCACCTTTTGCTGTATAAACCTTGCCCCTAAGTTATCTGTGTTTTGGTTAATAAAGATGCCCACAGCCTGTGAAAGGTAGGTGAGGCTTCAGTTCCAAGCTTGAGGTCTGAGGTAGGGACTATGAAAGAGAAGAAAGGGGAAGAAGAACTCACCATGGGGTAAATAGATCATGAGCACATGGCCATGAGGGTTAGCCTGTTGGAGAAAGAGCAGCTCAGGCAGAGCATGGCAAGTGATACCTTGGGATTATTGACAGGGAAGTAACAAAATAGCACAGAGGGTTGATATCTGCCCAACTCTAGTGCTTGAAGGCTTAATATAAATATAAAGGTTTTGTGTCTTTTATTTGGGAATGGAATGATCTAAGTTCTAATCTATTTATTATAGTATACACTAATAGTATAAAATTAGTATAATAGTATAAAAACAACACAACATGGTGTTGTCAAAATATACAAACTTTAGGACTAGAGAGATGGCTCTGCAGTTAAAAGCACTGACTGTTCTTCTAAAGGTCCTCAAGTCCCAGGAACCACATGGTGGCTCATAACCATCTTTAGTGGGATTTGATGCCCTCTTCCGGTCATCAAATGTGTCTAAAGAGAGCAACAGTGAATAAAATAAATTAAAATATATATACAAACTTTGATTTATGCTCCTCAAAATTATATGCACATTATAATCCCATAGCAAATAATCATTTGTTCAAAACTTATATAAACTATATAAATAGTATACTAAAACCTGTTATGTCCTGACCCCTGCCTTCATCTAGACTTTCTTCTCTGTCTCTATGTCTCTTTGTGTGTCTGTCTCTGTCCCCTCCTCATGTTTATATACATCCCATAGCATCTTCACACTGTGTTAGGTTGGCCTTGAACTCACAATCCTCCACCTCAGCCTCGGTGAAAGCTTATACACCCCCTGGTGTTCACTGTAATCTCTGTGTGCCTTCAGCTTCCCCACTTCTCAGAAAGAGAACTGCTGTTTTACACCACCTCACCTTTGCCTTTCTGTTCTCTCTACTCCTTCCTCTGCTTCCAACCCTTTCATACTTCTAAATCCATACTCAGCTTCAAAGTCCAGTCTCTGGGAAACCCACTGCTATCTGGGATAACCACTGCTACCCTACTCCAGTCTGATTTGGGAGTTCTCTGGACCTGCAAAACCTCTACACATATCACTTAAAGACATTTTCTCGTTTCCAATCCAGATGGCTTTGTTTCTTTTGCTTCCTTAACTGGCTAGCTATAACTCCCAGCACAATGTTGAGCTGGGAAAGGGAGGACTTTTCACAATCAAGGGTGATGCCCTTTCTACAGACGCTTCTTATCTGGTTGAGAAATTTCAAAGTTTGTTATGAGTACTACCATGAATGAATATTGAATTTTGTCAAATGATTTTTCTGTGTATATTCACACAGCCATATGGTCTTTGTCTTTTATTTTTGGTGTGTAGCATTAATTTTGAAATGCTAAATGAATCTTGTGCTCCTTGGATAAATCCAGCCTGATCCTGTCTAGATGTTGCTAGATTCGACTTTCGATGCTTTATAAGGAATGGTTTGCTTGTTTTCACATGCTGTCCTCCAATGGCTCTGGTCGCAGACAATCAGTAAGTTTGTGTCTCTTCTGCTTTTTCTGAGAAAGCTTGTTAACATTTGTCACTATTTCTTCAATTTTTTTTTTGACAAATCTTCATCTTCACCAGTAAAGCCAGGGCACAGATGTTTCCTTATGGGAAACTTCTAATTAGTAATTCAATTTCTTCAGTTACTCTGTTCTGACTTTCTGTTTCTCCTCAAATTAACTTAGATGGTTTGTCTGTTTCTGAGAATATAAGCTATCTTCACTTAAGATGTCTAATTTGTTCTTAAAGCCATCTCTTAGCAAGTCTCTTCACCTCTGCTGGGTGGATGGCAACACCACTTACTCGTTAGCTAAGATTTTTAATTTTGTTTTCCAGGAACCAACTTTTGCTTTTTATTGCTTTGTCCTATTTTTTTTATGTTCTTATCAATCTCCTTTCTGGTTATTATCATCTATCATCTGTCAGAGGTTCAATTTGCTTTCTTCTGGGACCTTTCTTTTCTGAGTTGGTCATTAAAGGCTACATTTACCTTGACATTTTACTTAGCCACAACCCCCACATTTTGAGGGGCAATGGTTCTGCATCTAGTACTTTCAACGAACTTCTACTTTTCTGTGTGATCTTCTTAGGACCCATGGCTTATTCAAAAGTCTGTTGCTTATTTCCCAATGTTTGAGATTTTTTTTTTCAGTCATTTCTTCCCTAGAATTTTGTTATTCTTTCTCAGAGAACATGCTTTGGTGATCTTGATTTTTTTTTAATAATAACTGAATTTGTTTGAGGGTCTAACACTGATAATCCATTCCTTCCTTCTAAACTATCTGTTTAGATGTTTACATGATATGGCACTCCTATGATTGCATAATGTGGAGAAAGAAATTATATGACAGACCTCCTGTAATCCTGAGCTCCTCTTCCAACAGAGGGGAGAAAACATAGAAAGCCTCTGATTTGTAGGTAGAAGGAGAAACCCTAAACACAAGAAGAATTTTGTGTAGCACTGCTCTACAGATGGAAGAGCCACATAGAAGGGACCAGCGGAAGGTCTCTATGTGGTCACTAGCCAAGAGCCAGGGCACATGATATCATTCCTGCAGCTGAGAGGAACCAATTTTTTTTTTTTCAACAACTGGAATGAGTTTGGAAACAAATTCTTTCTGGAGCCTCAGAGCCCAGTCAGCCCGGTGAGACAAAAACATCAAATATCTGTTTTTACACTGCTAAGTCTGGAAATTTATTATTCAACAATATAAAATCAATATATAACATAGGTGGGCATGGTGGTACATGCCTATAATCTCAGCACCTAGGAGGCATGGTCAGGAGGATCAACAACTCTAAGGCTACATAGTGAATTCGATGCCATCCTGAGCTAATGAGACCCTGACTTTTCAAATGTTATCCCTCTTCCCAGTTTCCCCTCCACAAACCCCCTATCCCCTCTCCGTTCCCCCTGTCTCTATGAAGGTGCTCCCCCACCTGCCAACCCACTCCTGCCTCAGCACCCACACCCCAACATTACCCTACCCTGGGTCATTGAGCCTCCACAGGACCAAGGGGCTCCCCTCTCAGTGGTGCCCGATAAGGTAATCCTCTACTACCTAGCCAGCTGGAGCCATGGGCCCCCCATGTGTACTCTAATAACCAGATTCGAGGGAAGGAAGGCTAATGGTGTGATGTTTGGGCAACCCTTGTTGAATCCATGATCGTTAGATGTTCTGTCATCCTGAGGGCTCACTGCAGCTCCAAGGAAGTATCTGTCTTGACGAAAGCGAGACTGGTCTTTCTCGTGACTGACAGGAGGTGACAGGATGCCTGTGGATGCAGAGCCAGTGGTTGGAGTTGGCATCTGATGAGTGAGCAGAACTGAGCTGAACCATCTGGGCACAAGTGTTGAAACATTTAGACTCATTTCCTAAGGGCAACCTTGCAAATACAGCTTTACTCATTTCTAGTTCATGACTGTACATGCCAGTACACATGCGCGTGCAGGTATGCATACAAGTGTGTGCAGGCTGAAGCCAGAGGACTTCAGGTCCCATTTGCCTTGATATTTAGGCAGGATCCCTTACTGGTCTGAAACGTGAGAAATAGTCTAGGAGGTCTGACCAAGAAGCCCCAATAATCTGACAGTCTCTGCCTTCAGATGACTGCGGTTACAAGACGCCTCATCTGGCGTCTTTTACACGAGCACTGAGGAGTGAGCTCACCGCCATACTTGGAGGGCAAGCACTTTACTGACTGAGCCACCTCCCAAACCCCAGCAGTTCTTTCTACCCTGCCTACTTCAGAACCAGAAGCATTAGGATGTGTAAAATTAACAACCAGCAAAATCAGAATAAGGAAAGCTGATTCAGGATTTAAGAGCAACCTCCCAGAAATAGTAGCCCTACATTTACCACCAACACTAACTCCCCTGTCTTCCTGGGCTGTGGTACCAGAATAATTAATTGCTCACTTTCCCAACTTTTTTTTTTTTCCTGGCCTGCATATCGAGGTGGAATCCAGCTGTGGGCCAGGGCAGTGGGTTTGGGAATAGCTTTTGTTTTTCTCATACAAAAGGACAGCTGCTGCTGGCTCTGGCCTTCCCTTTTCCTTCCTCCCTGGCTGTGGGCATACTGCCTGGAACTGGGGCTACTCTCCTGAAACTGAGAGAGGCTGGGAGAGTCAAAGTGGTGCTGGCCCTGGTCCTCACGAGCTGCCGGACAAATGCTGACAGCTGCCTGCTCCAGACTTTCTGAGTCTAAGTGGGAAACTCTGTCTGTTGTGTTGAGCTATAGCTGAAAACAACGCTGACCAACGCACGCACAGGAGCTGCCATGTGCCATGGGTAAGCAGGAAGGAGGCACTGCCAGGCTGTTCCAGGTCTCAGTCTTGCATCAGGAAGATGACATGGGTACTCTTTGTCCCTAAATGCAAGGGAAATATCAGATGACTATGGCCAGATCAGAAAGACAGGCAAGTGATGTAAAGGAAATTCTGTTGACCAAAAAGGAAACAGGAAACAGTTTGTACACACATACATGCACATGGAGACACACACACATTCACACGGAGACACACACACGCACACAGACACACACATGCACACACACACATGTACACATATACACACACATAGGAAAATTTTTTATAGGAGAACTTCAGGTACTAAAGACAGAAGGAATGACAGATTAGAAAGCCAGCACTTTGCAATACCTCCTGAAATGGCAGCCTAGTCATTAACTCTCACCAGCTACTGGGTAAAACTTACAGAACTGTCCAGAAAACTTAGATCAGGCTAAACCTGCATTGTTGGTTTTTTTTTTTTCTGAGTTTTGTTTGTTTTCCTATCCCCTAAAGTGGGATATTATCAAAGCCCACAGTATCTACATGCCATTTTCTAACCAAGAATCAAATCTAGTTTACAGAATGAGAAGAGCAAGTTAAATTACACCAGAGGGGATGAGTCAAATCCAGAAACAGAGAAAACTGGGGAATGGATTAAAAAAAAACAACCCAAGTCAATATGTCTTATATCCAAGGAGTGCAGAGCCCCCCCCCCCCCCCCCCGATGAAATTTCTGGTCCTAAACAAAAACTTGCTGAAGCATCTCCTACTTCCATACCCACTGCCTGTGCATCTCCTGCCAGAGTCAGGGAGCCTTTTCTTATGGGGACATCCTTCCTCTCCCAGCCCTGAGTGTACCCCCTTTTTAATGCTCCCCTCACTTCAACCCCACCTTGGCTTTCTCTGAGCTAAGTTGATCACTCAAGCCAAGCTACACATCATCTGCCCCCAGGAAGGACCTGTTTTCTGAAATCCATGAATGGCAAAGACCACAGTGATGGAAACTCACCTCGTCTGTCTCTTACCTTGGTTGCTTAGGTTTTAGTTTCCTTTGGGTCTTAACCTTCAGAATCACAGCTATGACTCTCCATCTGGGGTAGTGACCTCCTTTGTACCCTCTGTCCTCAAAACACACTGCAAGCCAGCTGCCACAGCTCCTCCAGGGAACTTTTATGGTAGGCCCTCAACTTACTCTATAGCCTGTGAACTCCTCACCAGGGTAGGAACTGCCAGACATCACCTCTATAGTCCTGGTGCCTTGCACTTGGTAACAGTGAATTAAACACATTTTAGAGAATGGACTGAGTTGTTGAATAATTTTGAAGTTCAAAAATCCAGTAGTTCTGACCTCCAACTTTCGACCACACTACTTGTTAAGAAAAGAGTCATGTCCACAGGTGTTAACTTAAAGGTGTTATGCTAAGGGGGAGATAATGCAATAGTCTTCCAAAAGCGATTGGAGGGTCTGGTAGGAAAGAAGGCCTGCGTTCTGTGGCCAGACCCAGCCTCCCTCTTCAGCTTCCTTTCATCAAGAAGCTGCCTTTTCTGGAATGAGCAACTGGCTAGTTCCTCCCCTCAGCCTCCCTCCCCTGCCTTAAAACCCAGGAGAGGGCTGGAGGGGGAAGTCTAAAAGCACTCACTACTCTTGTAGAGGACTGAAGTTTGTTCCCTAGTGCCAGCACCAGTCAGGTTACAACAGCCTGTGACTCCATCCCCAGGATGGTCTGACACCTCTGGTTTCCAAGGGCAGCAACACTCCTCACACACAGACAGACATATAAATAAGAGTAAACAATAAATCATAAAAAAAAGTCAGGAATGCTGGGAGGAAGGATAGAAGCAAGAGGAACAAAGACTGGAAGCCAAGCCTTCTTTGGCTAACGCTTGCCACCTTAGAGTACATGGGAACCTGACTCACCAGAGGGTGACTAAACTCCGATCCTAATCTTCAGCCTCTCCCAAAAAGGTCCCGTTGCCTGGACCTGGTGCTAGTTATTAGAGCTCACTATGCAAAGGGTGGAGGGCCAGATTATTCGTGACAACTCGGCACATTCTCGGCACTAGGCTCTCAGCTATTCAAGGTAACAGAGCACTTGGGGTGGGCTCAGACCAGAGAGAAGGGACAGACCATGTTAAAACCTAACCGGACAGAAACAGAGCTTCTTTCTCGTTTATGTGCTCTGAGCTCTGTCTAAACCCACAGAAAACCAAATCAATCAAATGTCCCAATCCAGAGCTTCCCATGCTTTCTGTTTCTGATGTAAACTAAGGGAGGAAGGTGTGTCACCAGCCTAAGTGAATGTGGACTGTGCTGTTTATAAACCCATAATTATATACCCAGGCTGAAGGATTCTAACCAGTACTGTGGTAAAAACTACCTTCTCCACAGACTTCAGCAGTCACGCCTTGTTAGTTTGGTGGGATAGCACCTGTTCGGCTACAACTGCCATTTTATGAATATTTACAGTACCTGTCCCAGCTACAAGGCCACTGGGAGATCATGGGACTCATGGACTTAAGGCTGTACTCAAGGCTCAGAGCCAGCTACCCCATGATACTAAGCACCGAGGCATGACAACTCTCAGCGTCTACTAGATTACAGTCCGACTGATGCCAACTTGTCATAAGTGTCAACACACAGTGCAGAACTTTAAAGGCTTTTAATTAGAGATGGAGAAGGAAGTGTCCACATAAGCAAGCGCACGTACCATATGCACTGCCTTTGACTGACACCTCAGTAGTTGGCTCTGAAAGGCATGCATAGGCAGCAGCAGACGGACTTCGTGAGGGAGGAGTATCACTTATCCTGTCCCTATGACAGATACCTGACCAGAGCAACTTGAAGAAGGAAAGGTTTTCTCTGGATCATGGTTTAAGGAGATAGTCCTCCGTGGCAGTCATGGTGGTGAGACGGCTGCTCACTCGTGTATGCAGTCTGAAAACCTCAAGAAGAGGATGCTGGTGCTCAGGGCTTTCCCTGTCTCCTCAGACCATGGGACGGTGCCATTCGCACCCAGGGTGTGTGTTCCTTTTTAGGATAAACTTCATGGAAATTCCCTCACAGACATGACTGGAAGTAAAAGCCCCTCAAAGTGACAGTCTGGAGCAACCATCACAGGCAGGATCCTGCGTATCTTATTACCTCTGCACCTTACACCTTTCTTCACTGTGCAAAGCACAGAGTCCACAGCTCCATACATATGTTCAAACTTAACAGACCAGCATCATAGACGCAGACAGGTGGGAAAGAAGTCATTGTGCCATTAGACATGAGGAAGGGAAACTAGGGTGGAGAGAAGGAAACTGATTGCTTCTTGTGACTCCTAGTTACTCGTAGAGCACAAGTGAGCTCCTGTCCCAGTGTTCCTCTGAGACTGTCTAGAAGGTAGGAAAACTTGAAGACAGGAGATATAGAGGCATAAATGCATTAAAATAACATTGACATTAAGGTCCAAAAGGAGATAATTAAAAAAATACCATATATGCTATATACTATAGATCTGTAGGAGGATTTGAAGTGGGGTGTGGATGTAAGAGAATGGTCCCCAAATTCCCTTCTGAACTTCCATGCCTCGTGCCTGCTCTGTAGCCATCACATTCCCAGCTAGTATCCTCCTTGTCAGGAGAGGACATAAGAAGCAGCGTATATAGGTCAGGTGATATTTTAAAGTTCTATCTGTTAATTAATTTGGTTAGAGTGTGTTGCCACCAGAAAAGTGGTGAGCCTTTCCCAAACACCTTTGGCTGTTTGCTCATCAAAAAAAGTCACACATTTTTCTCTGTGTAAAAAGTGTCAAAGGGAAAAAATAAAACGGAGTCTCTGAAAAGCCTAGGGTCAGGACTGTCTTAAAACTCAGCACATGGCGTGGTGACCCCAGAGAACCAGGGGGAACATGACGTGGTGACCCCAGAGAACCAGGGGGAACATGGCATGGCGACCCCAGAGAACCAGGGGGAACATGGCATGGTGACCCCAGAGAACCAGGGGGAACATGGCATGGTGACCCCAAAGAACCAGGGGATACATGGTGTGGCAACCCCAGAGAACCAGGGGGAACATAGCATGGTGACTCCAGAGAACAAGGGGAACATGGTGCGGTGACCCCAGAGAACCAGGGGGAACATGGTGTGGTGACCCCAGAGAATCAAGGGGAACATGGCATGGAGGTCATCCCAGAGAACCAAGGGGAACATGGTATGGTGACCCCAGAGAACCAGGGGGAACATGGCATGGTGGCCCCAGAGAACCAGGAGGAACATGGCATGGTGGCCCCAGAGAACCAGGAGGAACATGACGTGGTGACCCCAGAGAACCAGGGGGAACATGGCGTGGTGGTCATCCCAGAGAACCAGGGGGAACATGGCGTGGTGACCCCAAAGAACCAGGGGGAACATGGCATGGTTGCCCCAGAGAACCAGGAGGAAAGTGTCTCTGAAAATGAACATCAGGTCCCTGTCCTTTCATTCCGTGTCAGAGGCTGACATGCTGAGACCTGAGCACAGGCTCACCTGAGGGCCATGAGCACAGCAATGGCTTGCTTGCTTTTTACTTTGTTTTAATTGCATTTATGATAGCTGTGCAGAAATTCGTATGTGGCAGCAGGAACTCTCACACCACTAGAAGCCTCCAGGTAAAGCTCCTGAAATGTATGTATCTGTATACAGAGCTGCCACAGTGCAAATCTTACCAGCTTTTCTACAATTCTTAGGGAGACTACTATATATATATGTGGAGGTCAAAACTGCCTTTAAAGCCAGGGGCTGTGGTGTATGCCTGTAATCTCAGGAGACCCTGCATGGAAGATCCAAAGTTTGGGAATATAGCTCAAGGTCAGCATGCTTGTCAAACCTATGAATGGTTCCAGATTTGTCCTCCTCTACTGAAAACAAAATTCAGTCTGGTTTGTTTGTTTTTTTTTTTTTTTAAGATTTCTTTGTATTGTTTGAATTATGTATACATGTGTATTTCTGGGTGGGAGTATGTACACCCACAGAGGTCAGAGGTGTAGAAGCCCCCTGGTGCTGGAGTCACAGCAGTAGTTGTGCCTAACATGGGTGCTAGAGACAGAACTCCAGCCCTCTATAAAAGCAGACTGTGTTTGTAACCACTGAGTCATCTCTCCAGCTCCTTAAACCAGTTTCCAGGTAGCTTTATTGCAGTTGGTTCCCCGGCCCCTGAGAACCGCAAAGGCGGGCTCAGACACTGACTACAACAGACTTGGTTTTATTGTTGTCTGGCCTCAGTTCTGAGGGTGCTGGCAAACTGGAGATTCGATGAAGCCCTGGGAGCATGAGGAGGCCCAGTGTGAGCACTCCCTGCTCCTCTGGAGTCCTGGGGAACACGAAGAGGCCAGTGTGAGCACTCCCTGCTCCTCTGGAGTCCTGGGGAACACGAAGAGGCCAGTGAGAGCACTCCCTGATCCTATGGACTGAGTCTAAACGGCCTTGGAGCAGAAGTCCTGATGCCAGCACATAATATTCAACCCCAAAACACCAGAATTAGACTGGAAGATAGGAGATTTGAGGGCTGCAGCTGTTTCACACACCACACAGAACACTCACACCTCTGTAACCAGCAGTTCCACTCAGCCTGTCCCATTCTTAACATTAAAGAAACCCACATATCTTGGCGCAAGGAGGTGTGTTTGAACACATTCACTAGAGCGTTGCTTGTGCAATCAGGGAAAATTGTAAATACCTAAATCCCCACGGTGTTAGTCAGCGTTCCTCCACCGTGACAGACGACGCCCCAGATAATCGACTTACAGAGAGAGAGTCAGGGCTTATCTTGGCTCTCAGTGTTGGAGGTCCTGCTTGGCCCCACTGCTGTTGCACTAGAGGTGAGGCAGCACATTTGCAGTACAAAGTGCCTGGCAAAGTGTTTTCAGTGGGGAAATGCAGGAGAGGACAAGGCCAGGCTTCCAAAGTTCCCTTTGAGGGGACTCTCAGTGACTAGAGATCTGTTGTTAGTCCCCAACCCATGAGGTTTCCAGGAGTCCAACACCATGTCCAAGACACAGGACAATTCAAAACCAAACTCTAGCTAACGGTTTCCACCTAACCTACCCATCCAAGGGAGCACCACACAGCAGGTAGACAGACCCTCAAAGCATACTGCTGGCTAAGGAAACTTCATAATAATACCACAAGTGCCATTTGTATAAGAACAAATACAAATACTCAATACAAAGTAACCATGCATTCACATAGGATCTCTTCAGAAGTATGTATCTGTGTAAATTAACCAACAATGCTCCTGGAATAGACCAGCAATGGGAGCAGGATGGGAGGGAGGCCCAATGAGAAGTCAGCCATCTTGGAAATGTTGTAATACACAAAATACAATATTTCATGTACAAAATAAAATCACCACATAAAATATCCAATACTTATATATACCCATTATGACAATGTTTAATAATTCATAATATGCTAAAATTTATAATCAAATGATTTATTAAATACATTTATTGTAGTAACTTATCTTTATATAACATCTCTTTTCTTGTAAAATTATATTTGTCTATGAAGTTTAGCTTTATCCTCACTTATGTATATGTGTGTGTTTCTGTATGTGAGTATATGTACTTCTTGCGTATAGGTGCCTGCAGAGGTCGAAAGAAGGCACACGATCCCCTGGAGCTGACATTACAGATGGTTGTTAGCCGTCCAACATGGTTGCTAGAGACCAAATCCAGGACCTTTGCAAGAGCAGGGAGTGTTCTTAACCTCCGTGCCATTTCTCCCATTCCTGTGTATGAAAGTTAAAGCAATCGCATAGGAACGTCTGCCCCTCCAGACTCCTCCGTCTTACTTTCAGATGTTTCCATGTGCAAGCAGATCCCAAGAGCCTGTGCGATGTACAGCTGGATCTTACGGCTGCTGGTACCAGGCTTAGGCATTTCAATAGCTTCGCTTTGCAGTGTAGGACACACAAATTATTCAGAAGTCTCGTTGAGGTATAATTCTTGTGGGATGGGGTCCGAGGGTCAAGGCTGTGATCCTGTGTCTCTAATAAGTTGCTGCTGGAGGTTCTCGGAGTCTGTATAACTTGACTTAAAGCAGGATTCCAAATGGACAGCAAGTCATCTTGAAGAAGGAGGAGCAGCCGTGTTGGAGGAGGAGGAAGAGGAGGAGCAGCCGTGTTGGAGGGCAAACAGAGGAACTGTACCGAGGAATACCCAGTGGATTGGTCTGATAAACGGGATAACGAGAATGCCGAGGGGCGAAGCTGAGGGACAAAAGCAATATTGGGCTCAGAACCTGGTGCTCAGCACACTAGCTACTGATAGAGGCTTTCTGGAGAAAAGGATGCCAGCATTCCAGAGTGGATGTGTGTAGGGTGGATCCGAGAGGCACAAGGGTCCAACGATCAGCTCATGGTCTCTATCCTTGCAAGGTTACAGCTTCCTGGAAACAGAGTCCTCATACTCCCCAAAAAGAAAAACGTTTTTCTGATTTCTCTCTGACTATTGAAATCTACTCTCAAATCCCAAAAAGCCTAGGGGCTGCTGTGCACAGCAGAGAATAATCAGCCAGCCCCATGGGCCCCACCAGCATCACCTTTCTTTATGTAAAATGGTACTTTGATCAAACTGGTGGAGGAAGAAAGCTTCTACTTAGCAGGGTTCTGACCAGCTCACACAACTGTAAAGGACTCCTTGAGAAAGGGTAAGGATTATGGTCAGGGTGAGAGGATGGGGTAAGGGCAGGGACAGGGCGCTGTAAAGCCTTGGTGTTCTTAGACTCTCCGGAGGGTTATCTGACTCTGAAGAGTTCACTCCTTTCTCTGTTTTGCTTTGCAGGGGATGACTCAAGTCACTGTTGGCATCCAAACTCACAGAGTGCTGTGGAAGCGACAGGCCCCATTAAAGCACTGACTGCCCCTGGGCAGCTCGCTGGAGTCTCCCACAGGCAGCTCTTGTGGGTGAGCTCTGGATGCAGAGCACAGAGACCCTCCCCATTTTCTATCAGACCATGTATTGTGTGGCTTTCCTGGGTAGATAGATCAGATGTAGGGGACCAGTGGAACAATTCTACCCAAGTCTAGCTTAGGGATGTAATGAATTTATCAAGGTTACATTACACACACACACATACACACACACACACACACACAGCCTCAAAGGCATCTGCATTTCTTAAAAGTCCCATATCCCAACCCGCATGATGATTCACAAAAGCTGTATGCCAAGAACTCCCCCACCCTGCCCCTATTGCAGACAGCTCCTCTGAAGAGTGTCCTCTCCCCAGCAGTTGCTTGTTGCTTGTATTACTTCAAGAAGGGACCTTGAGAGTCTTGGACCATTTTGAAGGGGTGACATATCAGAAGCACATCTGTCTACCCTGCAGCTGTGTAGTGTGGGTGTGAGGGGGGCTTTTCATTTGGGCATTATCATCGTACCATCTGTTTTAATCACACCTGCTAGGCCCATAAACTGACACCTGCGTTAATATTTGACCACCCAGCTCCAGTTACAGCATCAGAGAATCGCACCTGCGTGTGAATAGCTGCATGCCTGACTGCAGTTCTAGTTCTGTGGTAATAAATCACAGGCTATTACATTTGTCTCTTACAATTTGATTTTAAATGTTTCTTCAATTAAAAACAAAACTGTTCATACACACAATTCCTAAAGCACGCTATTTAATTATTTTAAATAAATCACTTATTTGTTTCTGATTCGAAAAGAAATATACGCAATTATAGAAAACAGTGAAGGAGTAAGAAAATCATTAAAAGGTAGCAGTCATTACTCTACCCAGAGATGTAAATTTTGTGGTAACTTAGGAGAAAAGAGGCAAAGTCTTTCCTTAAGTTTTCTCCTAGATAGAGTAATTTTAGATTTACATAGAAGTCAGGCATAATATAACTCTCACTTCCTCTCACCTGACTTCCCCTGATGGCAACATCTTGTGTAACTATAGAACACTTGTCAAAACTAAGAAACTAGCAGTGGTACATGCTGTTAACAAAACCACAAAACCTGTTTAGATTTTGCCAGTATTTGCACAAGCATCTCATCTAAGGTGCACAGGGATGGACTTTGTGCCCCATTTTACCTCATGTGTGCCCAGGTGTAAGGTCAAGCTACTGAGAAAACATTGTGGTTATATTGTTTGATTTTTTTCAGCTGTAGAATAAAGTTTAGTGTGCACAACTGCTCCATTGGTGATGGGGGAAGAGAGGGAACCCACTGGAATTGTCTTTGCCCAGGATCATGGGGAGTTTGATCTGCAGAGGATCAGCTGTGAGGCTGTGGGGAGGGGATGGCTAAAACGTAGCCGTGGTTTCTTGCTCAACCAAAGGGCAGGATCCTGGAACTCTAGTATTTGGCCTGAAGAAGCCATTTGTTATTTCCCCCTTTAAAAGGCAAAGAGCATAAGTAAAGTCATGCACATCCTCTACACCACAGGGAGTGTATAGAGGAAATACTGCCTGCCTACCTGCCCACCTGCCCACCTGTCCACCTGTCCACCTGCCCACCTGCCCACCTGTCTACCTGCCCACCTGCCCACCTGTCCACCTGCCCACCTGCCCACCTGCCCTCCTGTCCTCCTGCCCACCTGTCCACTTGCCCTCCTGTCCACCTGCCCACCTGTCCACCTGCACACCTGCCCACTTGCCCTCCTGTCCACCTGCCCACCTGTCCACCTGCACACCTGCCCACTTGCCCTCCTGTCCACCTGCCCACTTACCCTCCTGTCCACCTGCCAATCTGCCCACTTGTCCACCTGCCCACCTGTCTACCTGTCCACACGCTCACCTGCCTACTTGCTTTCCTGTCAACCTGCCCACCTGTCCACCTGCCCACTTTCCTTCCTGTCCACCTGTCCACCTGTCCACCTGCCCATCTGACCACTTGTCCACCTGCCCATATTCCCACCTGCCTACCTTCCCACCTGCTCACCTGCCCACTTGCCCTCCTGTCTACCTGCCTACCTGCCCATTTGCCCACCTGCCCTTCTGTTCACCTGTCCACCTGCCCACCTGCCTATCTGCTCACCTGCCCACCTGTCCACCTACCCACCTGCCAGCCTTTACTCCCTGGACCCCTCTCTCCTCCCTCCTCTTTTATGATGGTTGGGCTTTGCCCTATGAAATGTATGCATAAATAAGACAGACATTGTCTCAGCCTTTATAGCAAGGAAGAGAGGCTCTTTTGAGTGACCTATCAGTAACCATACAATTACAGATCTGGTAAGTGCTAAGAGATACAGTCCAGGGGTCCAGGACACTGATTCAGGGTATTAAGAAGGGTTTCCTAAAGGGAGGGGAGTTTAAGCTAAGCACCAACGACCACAGATAAATGCTGTTCAGACAAGGCAAAAGGGCAGACCTGGAAGAAGACAACCTGAGCAAGACTGAGAGCCGAAAAGGTGCTGACATGGTTCTCCACCAAGAGGTCCTTGGTTGAACAGATGAAGGAAGTTCTTAGGTCATGGTGTAGTTAAGGGATATTTGCCTAAGTGGCCATAACCTCAACCAGTAATGGTTGCAATAGAGCCACGAAGCCTGCCATATCTCCATGTATCTCCCAAACATCCCTTGGATTCTCCCAGGAAATCTACCATGCCTCCTCTAGTCAGTAGATGGCCCAGAATTCAGCCACTTGGCTTTCCTAGTCACTCTGGCTGAAGTGATGAGAGTCTGCTCTACTGGACAGGTCTAAGCTCCTGACATTGTCAGTCACACTGACAACACAGCGTCTAGTGGTCTTCTGTCTAGCTGTAATCACAGCTTTGTACACTGGGCCTCAGAACTGAAGCTGCAGGTGGCCGCTTGGCCAACTACCAGGAACAGCTCAGGGGATTTCTGAGGGTGCTAAGGGCTCTGAATTTAATGGCAGGCTGGGGAAACAGTGAGCTGGAGGTGAGGCAACAGAAATGTGCCTCTGTGTGAAGAACACGGCCTTTGTCTGTCCTGGCCCTGTCACATCCTGTAAGTTCCCATCAGCCTCTGGAAGGTATGAATCCGTTTGTATGTGTGAGTGTGAGCTGGGTCAGAAAGAGGAGGATTTGTTCATTCTGCTTCTACAAATTCCCAAGGTCACACAAAGGGAGACTCCTAAGATTGGCTGGATTAGAAGTTACAATCATATATGCCTACCACTTCCATGGCTCATGACTGCCTGCTGAGGTCCAAATCCACATAGTTTTAAGAGATCCTAGAGTTGAGTAAGACACAGGCTTCATTCTCTCTAGGTGTGTGTATGTGTGTGTGTGTGTGTGTGAGAGAGAGAGAGAGAGAGAGTGTGTGTATGTGTGTGCATCTGTGTGTGTATG
Source organism: Mus musculus (assembly GCF_000001635.26). Taxonomy (NCBI): domain Eukaryota; kingdom Metazoa; phylum Chordata; class Mammalia; order Rodentia; family Muridae; genus Mus; species Mus musculus. Next base: position 122,098,544 of record NC_000075.6, on the reverse strand, counting down.
TGAGTGTCTGTGTGTCTGTGTGTGTGAGAGTGTGTGTGTGTGCATCTCAGTGTGTGAGAGTGTGTATGTGTGTGTGAGTGGCTCTGTGTGTGCATGTCTCTGTGTGTGTTTCTCTGTGTGTGAGAGTGTATGTGTGTCTTTGTGTGTGTGTGTCTGTGTGTGCATATCTCTATGATTCTATGTATGTGAGAGTGTGTGTATGTGTGTGCATTTGTGTGTATATGTGTGAGTGTCTGTGTGTCTGTGTGTGTGAGAGTGTGTGTGTGTGTGCATCTCTGTGTGTGAGAGTGTGTATGTGTGTGTGAGTGGCTCTGTGTGTGCATATCTCTTGTTTCTCTGTGTGTGAGAGTGTGTGTATGTGTGTGTGTGACTTTGTGTGTGTCTGTGTGTGTATATCTATGTGTGTCTATGTATGGGTATGTGTGAGTGTATGTGTATCTCTCTGTGTGTGTCTGTGTGTCTGTGTCTGTATGTCTGTATGTTCAGTGTCAATCATCTTTCTCAAGCATTGGCCATCTTATTTTTTGGGACAGGGACCCTCACTGGACCTCTCAGCCGATTCAGCTGGACTGACTGCTCAGTGATTCCAAGAACTCTCTGATCTCTGCCTTCCTAATGCTAGGACCACAAGCACGTGATACCACGCAGGCTTTTGTATGGCTGTGGGGATCTGAACGCAAGTCCTCATGCTTACTTATACAGCAAGCACATTGCAGGCTGCACAAGCTCTCCCGTCCCAGCTGAGGCTTGATCTGACTGAGAAACACATCAGTATCCTGACTGTGCTTGAGGAGGGCAGAGCCATGAGTAAGACTTGATAATCAGGGGAGTTATGGGCGTTACATCCTGAAGTGTGGCTAGCAGGAAGCTTGCAGGCGAGTTTAGGCAAGATGAGAGAACATTCCAGGCAGGGCACAAGCAGATGCAAATGCATACTGGTGTAAAATAGGTACAGCATTTGGGAAGCTGTAAACCACTTCTTAAAGCTGGAATTCCCACCTGGCAAGAAAACCTAAGGCTGCTTGGATAGCGAGGGGTAGATCACGCCCGAAACACCAGGTTTCCAGTTAAATCCTCTAGACCCACATTATCTGATGTGGTAGCCATGAGTCATGGGTGACAACAGAGTTGAAATTAGTTAAAAATACAGTTTAAAAATTCAATACTGCACACTACCTATATTTCAAGGACTCAATAGCCAAATGCGGGTAGGAGTCACGTGGGGCAGATAAGAAACAGAGAGAGAACTTATCTATCAGCAAAAGCAGCTCAACCAACAGCATCTGACTATGCTCTAGGGGCTCATAGAAGAATTGTAGGCAATGGAATATCATTCCATGTTTGGATTACTCTGCTTGTAGTTGCTGGAGGGGGTATAAGAGAAGCTAGGGATCAGTTAGAAGGCTTTGGGCACAGGTGTGGAGGCTGTAGGCATAGATATGGAGACTGTGGAAACAGGTGTGGAGGCTGTGGGCACAGGTGTGGAGGCTGTGGGCACAGGTGTGGAGACTGTGGGCATAGCTATGGAGACTGTGGGCACAGGTGTGGAGGCTGTGGAAACAGGTGTGGAGGCTGTGAGCACAGGTGTGGAGATAGCTCTGTGAGTGAAATGCTTGACTTACAAGCTTGAGGACCTGGGTTTGGACTTCCAGTACTATTGATAGGTAATTGGAATCTCATCACTGGGGGACATGATGACGGGTGGTTCCTGGGGCTGTCTGATTAGCCATTCTAGATGAATCAGTGAGTTCAGCTTTCACGTTATTATTATTTAAAAAGAAGATAGAGATAGAGGAAAGCACCTGGCATTAGCCTCTGGCCTCCACGTATATATCTTCGCTTCTATGCACACACAAAAGAAGGCATTTGGCACAGTCTGGCCAATTGGCTGGCATTGTAACACATTGTCTCCGTTTGCCTGGAAGGTGCAAAGCTGAGCAGAACAATGAATGGTTCACTTGGGCTCTGACATTCTCCACTCTAACGCAGAAGACAGACTCACAAAGGCTCTTGAACCTACACACCAAACAAAGTGACCATGCATCTCACTTCATCTCCAGGAGGACCTGGAGATTGCGATAGAAAGCAAAAGTTGATTCACAAGACCAAAGGCCTCCCCTTGTTTTCTAGAAGTTGAAACCAGAGCTCCCAGGGTCTAAACCACCAACTAATGAGTACATTTCGAGGGACCCATGGCTCCAGCTGCATATGTAGCAGAAGATGGCCTTGTTGGGCATCAATGAGAGGAGAAGCCCTTGGCCCTGTGAAGGCTCAATTCTCCAGTGTAGGGGAATGTGAGGGCAGGGAGGCGGGAGTGGATGGGTGGGGACATACCCTCATAGAAGCAGGAGGAGAGGGCATGGGAAAGGGGGTCTCTAGGGGGGGCAGAATCAGGAAAGGGACTAAACGTTAATAAATAGAATATTCAGTTTTTTTAAAAAAAAAGAAGAAGAAGTCGCAGAGACACAAGACCAGCCTTGCTCATACCACATAGGCAGAAAAGACTTAGGTTTTCTATAGGGGAACAAGTCAGATGTTTTACAGAACCCCAGTTGCCTACTGCTCAAAGTTGGAAGACCATGAGGGTCTGAAGAATGTTTCAACACTGGTAAGTTTGTTTGGGCAACCTCTCCTTTCCTCAGCTGCTGCTGCTGTAGATGTGAAACAGGAATGTTGATGAATCCTTGCTGAGAGAACTATTAGAACAACATGCCCAGTGAGCCATTTGACTCACAGAGAGCACCTGACAGGATCCAGGCTTCTGTTTTCTGATGGTGTGAATGTCCCCTCAGGAACGACAGCAGAATGTGAGAACACCACTCCATACTCGTGATTGAGTCAGGTGGGGATCCTAACTTAAGGCCCAGGGTTGGCAGTCAACTGCCTATAGACCTCCTGGAAACACTTACTTCAAGGGCTAGGGACTCCTGCTGTGAGCCAAGTCTTGTAAACTGGATGGAAGAATCCATTTCTCTCATGGAAACTCAGGAAGGTGCTCTGACTGGTATCTGTATTCGAAGGAACGCAGGTAAAAACATTTATCAATGCTTTTATGGTTACTAGTGTTCAAATCCAGATTCTGGCTCAAAGATCTGCTCTGAGGAGGGACACAGTATGGGGCTAAGCCCTGGGGACCCCAGTAATACACTGGATATTTATTGTGTTAGTGCTTTGATGGCAACCCTCTGAGAGAAATTGAGAACTCCCCCAACTAAGGAGGCCCTACCATCTGCAGATTAATGGATTCAGATGCCTCTCCTGGTGACACTCATCACATCACAAACTTCCAGCCACCTTCTGTGGAAAAACGTCTCTTTGAGAGATGTTTGTGATGCATGGTGTCAAAGCATGGCATGCAGGCTCACAGCTGATGATGCATATTTGCAGGTTTTCCCAGCACAGAGCCAAGCACATCTGCAGCAGGCTCCCAGCTCTCCCACATAACTCTCACTGCAGGGAGCTGGGCTCACCCCTAGGTCCTCACCACCAGCTACAGTGGCCTGGATCTGTCTAAGAATGTCTTTAACTGATAAGCACACATCCCAGTGGGACAATTGCCACCTAAGGGTCTATGTCACCAACCAAACTCTGGCCCTGGGTGACGCCAGAGATCAGCATCTGTTCCTGTCTCTGGCTACCCAGTGTTGGGATTCCAAATGCATGCGACCATGCTTGGCTTCTTCATTGGTTCTGGGGATCTGAACTCATACCCTCGTGCTTGCACTACAAGCACTTTCCATGTAGTTGTCTCTGCAGACCCCAAGCCCTTCTATGTTTAGGACTATGTCTGCACACGTAGTCTAATCTAAGTGTCCCAGTGGTGGTGGGACACATGTCAGAGAAGAACGAGACTGCATGGCAGCCAACAGAGCCTGCAAACTTATCCTTTGGGATCATTTTATCTTCAATACAAAGCCTGACATTGCTTACGCATTTGTTGTCTCCATTGTCCAGCTTTTGAGTGTCTTCTGGATGACAACAGTCTCCTAACTCCCAAACAGCCTCTAGCTCTGCCATTTTTCAATCAATGTAGGAAGAACTCCTTCAGTCTTTACCTACTGGAGCTGTTTGACAGAGCTCTTTCAGGAGCCCTGCTGGCTCCACCAGGCCCTTCCTCTTCCACCTCTGACTCACTGGACATATGGAGACACTGAGCCCCTGAGCCAAGGCTTCCTTTGTTACCTGAGGTTACACCACCAACAATGACTTAATAATAAGTAACACGTGAAATCTGTCCTTATTGCTTCTAAAACTGCACAGTGGATCTGGCCTTCCCAAACAGAGCTGCACCCCACTTAGAGACACAGATACAGTCCTTCAGGGTCACCCCTGAGTTTCAGAGCTTGCAGGGTTTTTGTTCACCTGACTAGCATGTTCTGCAAATCCTCTGCATCACTAAATTGAAAAGCTCCCCAGACACTACAGCACTGGGTGTAATCTTAACGTCTTATCATTTAGTAACAAGCAGTTGGAACATCATTTTGTCCCACTATACTCTGATTTGGAATTAGATTGCTTTTAGCATATAGGAAAATTCCAACAGAAAATTCTATCTGCCCAGTGACAGAGAGGTAAATTCACCTCTATACTTTTTACCCCAGGCCTAACAAATCTTTTAAATTTTCTGCATCAACTTTACAAAATGAAACCCAGATGTCTATCCAAAACAGGGCCACCATGCCACTTTGGAGGTGGGGACTATTTTAAGATTTAAGGTATTTTAATTACAGTGATACACAAGTGCAAGATAATGTAAAAACAAAAACAGAGAAGCCCACATTGTAAAGCTGGTGTCTCCCCTGGTTCCTTTTGAGTCTTAGGCTCTTTGTTATGGAAAAATACCCTGATGAAAGCAACTTAGGGAGAAAGGGTCTATTTTGTCATATAGTTAAAGTGTTTAGTCCATCACAGTGGAGAAGTCAAGGCTGCAGGAGTCTGAGGTAGCTGCTTACGTCACATCCACAAACAGGGAGGAGAGATCCATGAATAAATGTGCTCAAATCACTTTCTCACTTTTGAAATCTCTCTTTTTACAATCATAGCCCAGGGAATGGTGCCACTCACAGTGGGCAGACATTCTCATCTTGATCAAAGTGATCAAGATGACCCCCACTAGCCTTCCCAGAGAGGAACCTATCTTAAATAATGCTTCACTGACGTGTCCAGAGGCTTATTCATGGGTGATTCTAAAACCTGTTAAGTTGACAGTTAACACTAACCTCACAAGCCACCTCAGCATGCTGACTCTTATCAACGTCTGCTTATTTACAATATTCCCATGACTCTTTTGGAAATCGGTTCCTGTATTCTAGATCAGGTTCCCCAGAACCAGAGCCTGAGTGAGGATTCAGGCTCACAGGGTCTGAGGCTGAGGGAAATGAGCGGCGTAGAACAAAGATGGGTGTTTGCTGGAATCAGTTTCAAATTGCCTCTGTGGGGAACTCTGAGCATGAATAGAACCAGAGTCAACTCACATGGAAGAAAAGGAAGTGGACTAAGGGATGCTCTTGGTGGAGAGAAAGTTAGCCCCTTCCTTGAGGTTTGATGTGGGCTGTTTGCAGTCTACATTGCTAGCAGAGGAGCCGAGTGCTCCGGCCTGGTAATGAGAACCTAGGTAAGGCCTCAAGAAATCAGATTATTATATTAAATGGTGGGACAAGCATGTAATTCTCAAAGTATGCCTCAGAAGGAAACATGGGCGGGACACTTAGGCATAAGCTCAACGTTCATACTTCACCATAGAGTAATCTATCAAATATATGTGCCAGCTTTGGCAGGCGTTTTGGCTGATGGAATGGAATATGGTATGGAAAGTCTGGGAGGAGGAAAATCGTATGCCCTAAGCATGGCAAGCCAGGCTCTTTGGAAACTGGAAGGGGAAAACGTAGAAGTGTCAAGGAGTGGAGAGGCACTTTGTAGGATAGAAGCATTGGAGAGATCGTGGACACTAAGCACGCAACCCTGAATAAGAGGTGGGGGAATCTAGAGAGAAATACCTTTCATGTTTACCAAGAAATAAGCGCGATCTCTCTTCTGTGTTTTGTTTAGCAAACATTTTCATTTTTATAGAGATTTTCAATTAGAAAAGTATAACACAGAAACAGATATACACATACTTGCATGTGTGCTCGAGCGCATGCAAACACACACACACAAACATCTTAATATCCATCTGTGAGTTCTAGCCATTTGGTAATAAGAACAGCTCTTCTCTTTTGCTTGGCGTTTGGAGGGAGATGGAGTCTTCCTCTTTCTGAAGCTTACAGGTGTTTTCCATTCCCAGACTGCCAAGTGAAAACAGCAACAGGCTCACATCCCAGGCAGATGCTCCTACTAGGCAACAGGGCCCCTGGGAGCTCAGGCAGGAGACTTGTCCTCACAACGGCAGCCACACGGGACCGGTGCTTTGTGTTCTCATTCAGCTCCCACACATCCTGCCCTTCCCCCTGAGGAGCAAAGAGGCAGGCTTGCCCCCATCTCTCCACCACATCCTCCTCAGCCATGGTCATCATTGTACTGACATTTTCTCCCCTGTCTCCATTTCTAAAGACGCACGTATCAGAAACATAGCTCTGTTTACATTCAAAGTTAAATATATACACCAACTTGTTTCATCTGAGAGAGCCAGAAAGGAAACTCCTGTTTACCCCCAATCCAAATAAGAAGGCTCAAAGAGCCAGAAGCCATTTGGCACAGCACAGTTCCAGGGAAGAGGCAGACAAGAGGGAAACTGGCTGGAATAGAGACTTAGTTCCCAAAGCTACTCCCTTTGGGAGGTCTGCAGCCTGGCTTCTAGTCTTATCTGCACTGATATTGAGGGCCCATGCAAAGTGGTCAAGCATTGAAAAAAAAAAACAACCTGCCAGTTTCAGTGCCTTCTGTTGCTCTAACAAAATAGCCAAGGACAAGAATTTACCAAGAATGGGGCTGGGCACAGTGGTGTGTACCCATGGTTCTCTCTTCCCAGTAGGTTGAGGTGGGAGGACCACTTGAGCCAATAAGCTCAAGTCAGCTCAGTAAAAATCATCGCCAAGGAAAAAGATTGGGTTCAGGTTCGGGAGGCAGCAGAATCCAGTAACAAAGTTTCAACTTCGAGTTACTTTTCTCATTGTTGGAGCCAATTACCCAGCAAGAAACTAGTCAAGGGAGGAGGGACTTATTCAGGCTCACAGTTTGAGGGTTCAGCCTGTTCCCAAGGAAGCTGCAGCTGCAGGAGTGAGCTGCTTGCTCACACACATCTCAGCAGATCAGGAGCAGAGGAAAATGCCGGCGCACAGTTTGCTTTCTCCTTTTTGTGCTTTTAACTCCTTGGGTTCCGCCCACAGGCAGGCAGGTCCTCTCCACTCGGTTAATCCTCTCTGGAGGCATAACTGACCCAATGACACATGGTCTATGAAGACATACCCAAAGGAGTGCCTCGCTGATGCCCTAGGTGTTTGATATTATTAATCCAGTCAGGTTAACGATGGAAACTAACCATCATTCTTAGTGTCTGGCAAGGGCCACCTTGCTGTGTTATAATACCAAAGGTCACCACATGACAAGGCAGAGTGCTGTGCTAACCCAGATTCTTCTACACAAACCATGCTGCTGTCATGGGATTTCCCCTACTTAATTTTGTGCAATCCTCATTATTTCCCCAAAATCCATCCTCCAAATACCAGCAAAATGTACCGTTGGATATTCAGTTTACAACACATAAGCTGTAGCAGGAGATATTTAAATTATGGCAGCCAGGATCTGGCTAGTGGAGCCCATCAGACTTCTGTCTCTTGCAAGCAAAATTTAATAATACAAGAAAGTGTATGTTCTATTTGCTGTACATATGTGTGCCTGGCACAGGACTGAAGTCTCAGCAGGATTCCAAATAAATAAAAACAGTCCTGCTGTTTGGTTTTGTACTCACTAGGCACGTGTCCGATTCACAGTCATCAGTCCAGCGTCATAGGTGCACAGCGCTCAAGTTTCAAGGTGGTGAAGGAATTCTGTGTGTTAGGGCTTCCTAGACAGGTTTCTATGGGGGCTTCTTGGAGAGAGAGAAAGGACATATATGGAGTTCTAAGGATGAATGAAAATTTGTCAAGTAGGCTTGACAGGATGAGAAGAGAATGTGGGGACCAACATTTTCATGGTAGACAGCTAGGAGTCAAGACTAAGAATTATATTATGGTGGAAATTCACACAGCACTGAATGGGGATGCCCTTTGTCAAAGGGACTCAGTTGTAGAATTCTGTCTCATTTAAAAGGAAAACTGAACCAGAGTGATCAGAGACAGATACCCTTAGGAAAGACTAAAGAAAACCCAGGCATTTCACCAAGATGACCAGCAGAGATGTTCCCCATGGGGGTGAGGTGGGGAATGGACCTGGGTGGTGATTACACAGGTGTTCATTGTCTAACAATTCATGATGTTTTATAGACAGGTTCTATGCTGTTTATATTTTTATGATTGGGCCACTGTGAATCAGGCTCCTCTTTGCACATTCTCCTGGAGGTGAGATGGCAGGTTTCCCACAATGCATTACAGAGGTTTTCTCCAGTATTTAGTTCAGTTTGTTTCCTTGTGATCTGAGCTGTCAGAGGACTTCAGAGAACTTATGATTCTGCCTGCAGGAAGCAGAAGTCTGATGTATTCCAGCAATACCCCTCCTCCCAAAAGCTCCTTTGTTAGAAGCAGAATCTTCAAGTATATATTGCTGATATTTGGAGGTTGGGATTTGGGAAGGTAATGAGCCTTTACTGTTTTATAAGAAGAGAAAGAAAAATCCAGACAGATAGCACATCATTGGGGCAGGGGTAATGTGTATTTGGGTATTTGGTTGTTGTTTTTTTTCCCTTATACCCCTCCCTAATGGGACTATTAATATTATATATTACATTATGCTATATTGCATAAAACAAATACTTTAAATGAGAAGAAAAGAGCAGCAGTATTGGCCAGCAAAGTTGGGGGTGGGCCTAAGAGAGGGATCTGGAAGGTTTGGTTGGACGAAGAAGTTGAGTTTGGAAGGCGATGGGACTCAGCTGCTAGGCTGGCATCAGGAGAGAAAGGGAAGGACGCATAGCCACCTGCTCTGGGCCAGAGCAAGAATCCAGAGTGGCCAGCACAAAGTCCTGAGCAGTGGAGAACAGAAGGAGACAGGAAAGATGGGTTTGAGTAATGGAGGTGGCTGGTAGAGGAAAGAGAGAAGAAAGGGCATTGATGGGAGGAAGCGTAAGAGGATCTTGGTCAGGCTTAGGCACTAGCTCCACTAAGCTGAGCTGGCAAAGGGTCACATCCACAGGTGTTTGATTCTGCAGAGTCTCAATGGGAGCTGTATTAGAGCGCCTTCCCCGAGCTGCTGGCGATTAGGAAGGCAAGAAGGGCTACGGTCATGACAGCCCTTGCTCCTCTTGGAAGGTGAGAAGTTTCACAGGGGCTTCTGCAGGATTAGTTTGTCCCTGGCATTCACTTTTAACATCCTGTCTTCTACTTTACAACCACCTTAGCACTGTTTGTCGGCTCCCACGCCCACTGTCTGTCGGTGGCCATTTTTCCCTCCGTCCATCTTCTCTTTAAATCCACGATAAAAATGAACCTAAATCCATGGAGCTCAAGATTGCCCAGGATCAAGTCATCAGGCATGTTTCTTCTGGTAGACTCTATCCCACTGACCGCCATCCACACTGAAGGCAATGACACCTTTCATTCCTTTCTTAGAGTGGGGTCTCGTGTACTTCCGGTTTGGAATCTCACGAACTTCCGGTTGGCCCTAAATTTGAGATGTAGCGGAAGATGATCTTGAAGTCCTGATCCTTCTGCCCCAACTTCTCCAGTGCTGGGATTGCAGGAAAGCACCACTGCACCCAACTCAGGACTTATCCTTTATATATGAAATGCAGCCACAGGCCTGGAGGCACAGTCCTGTGACGTTAGGGGAACTCAACGGCAATCCTAAGTTTTATTCAACATTTTCATTTATTAGGATGCATGCATGCTAGCATACGCGCGTGAAGGTCAAAGAACAAGGTTTTAGAGTCTGTTTTCTTCTTGGACTGTGGATTCTGTCTGGGGATGGAACACAGGTCACCACGTTTGTGTTGCAAGTGCTTCCTGTGGAACCATTTCTCTCATCCCTTCAGCTTTCTATATTTGACTTCCTTGATATCTAATACCTTAAAGCTTGTGTCAAAAACAAGCCAAAATTCTGAGAAAAACACTTAAATCAAAATGTTCAAAGTATGCTTTAAAATAAATATTAATAAATAGAATAAACACTAATTTTTTTTAGAAATGGAACTGCTCTCTTTCTAATTTCTGGATTTAATTTGCAAGTACTCTTTACAGACCAGGGCACAGACCTAAAGAATATGCCTTGTGGTGCTCCAGGGGCTTCTGGGAGCTGGCTCAGAGGATAAAAGACAGGTCTGCCATGCTTTGGTGGTCTCTGGGAGATCGTAGCTACAGAAGTATCACTCAAGGGTAAGTGCAGAGGAAGAAAATAGAGCATAAAGTAAAGATGGAGTACTTGATCAGCGGTACCTTCATCTTTTTCTCTTGACATCATGTGGATATTAGGGGCTGGGACAGAGCCCTGGAGTTCAGGTTATACAATGTCTTTATTCTTCTTTTACAGCACAGAGTTCACAGCATTGTCAGAAAATAAAGGACACGTTTTCTGAAGGAGAGCCTTTTAGCTTTTATGCTGCTTGTCCAGACTTGGTGCGCTTTCAAAAAATTTTACCATGTACTTTGAATTTCTTTCCCTGGCCTTGACTGTTATTTTCCCTTTATTTAAGACTATCTAATCAATAAGATATACAGAACAATCAGTATAAAGAACACAGTTCTTAAATGTTCAGCTCAGTGAGTCTTTTGCTAGGACGGACAAAGAGAAGCAAGCAGAGGGTATTTATTCAGAACTCGCCTCTGCAAGGCATTCAGCACCAGCAGCAGCAATGAGCAAAGACTCCCAACGCAGGCAAACGAACAGAGGGTGTTTACAAGAACTATGCAAGGGTTCAGACAGAAAATTGGGGCTCTAGCAGTTATGACTGAGTCCTGATGGTGCTAGGCCACTTGGTGTGGGCTTCACCGGCTTTCTAAGTGCCCAACTTCTGCTAGTCATGTGATCTGTCATTGCTCACTGGGGCCAGTACTCTACTGTGAATATGTGCATGCACACTGTGGTATACCACAGTGCATGTATGGAGGTGAGAGGACACTATGAATCTGGTCTCAGGAACCAAACTCAGCTTGTCAGTCTCTGCCGCAAGCACTTTTACCCACTGAGCCAACTCAGCAGCCCAGATTAGCATGTTTTGAAACTTTGAGTGTTTGGTAACTTTGAGCACATAGAGTACAGAAAGTGTTAGAGACACTTCCACTAACCGAAGACCCTCGGTGCGCTTAGGGAGGTGGTTGTTTAACAAATCAAGACCAGGTTCTAAGACTGCCTCCCGAATGCTCTTGCAAGATGCAGCCATCAGGGGAAACGGGTAAGGAAAGAGAATCAAGAAAGAGCTGAGCAGAGCCATGCTGAGTTAGTCACAGTGTCTTAGAACTGGTGAGAGAAGGTCATCATGAAGCCATTGTGTTTGCACTGGCTTGCTTACATCCAGGTCGTAGGAGAGTAACCGATTCTCAGTCACTGTGATGTGGGCTGTTCTTACACTCGGTCGCCTGGTCTCCATCCACCCATACATTTTGTCTGTTGTCTATGTAAGATCTGGTGTGTTACCTGCTGATACAGCCTGGGAATGTGGCTGAGACCAGTCCCATTGCTCATATCCTCACAGGATCTGGTGGGATCAGACAAGGAGAACACAAAGCAAGTGCAACAGAGGCCACCTGTGCCCTTGGATCTGGCTCCAGGGCATCCACCAGCTGTCAGTTACCACTCTTGAACCTCAGACTTCACACTGAGAGCCCATCACTCTGGCAGATTGGGGTTCAGGAGTTAATTGAAGCTATTGAAGCTAGTTTGAGGGTCCATTGCTGTCCTGTTTCTTGCACACAGCTTGGTGGCTCTTAGGCTAAAAATGACCTTCTTCTTCTTCCTCTTCTTCCTCTTCCTCCTCCTCCTCTTCTTCTTCTTTCTTCTTCTTCTTCCTCCTTCTTCTCCTTCTCCTCTCCTTCTCCTTCTCCTTCTCCGTCCTCTTCTTCTTCCTTCTCCTCTTCCTCCTCTTGCCCCAACTTTCTCTCATCCTGAAGGGAAACATCTGTTCTAAGCTGCAACCCCTGGTTTTGCTCATCAGCTATGTTTAATAACTTTGGTTGCTTCTTTCTCTCCCTCTTGTCTACTTTTAAACCTTTTATACCAGGTCACTTCATCCTAGGGACCTTGGTGAGGCTCAAGGAGGTATAGCTCCCAGCATGCCCCCCCCCCCATTGATAAGATAAGAACACTTTACTTCCCTACCTTATTGCACACTTAAATTAACATTCCTAGAACTTCTCAAGATGCTTCTGAAACAAGCTCTTACCCACAATGCATCACTGTCTTTGATGGGCTCCTTCTATTGTGCTTGCTGGAGTTTCCCAGTTACTTGTCCTTGGTCTGCACCACTTCCTCTTGCTTGATTAATTATTGCCAGGCTTTGCTGTTCTCCAGACTAGAAATCAAGCCAGCTGAACTGGCTTTGTGCTCAGGGCATTTCGCTTCCATTACACCAAATCCATTCTTGACCCTAATTATATGAAATATGCTTCCATAATTTTCCACTAGGTGAATTACATTAATGCCCAGAGTGCAGCCCAATCTCTCCTCCTCACTATGACTCGATTATGAAACATTCATAGGTCTTGAAACATATGGTAGGTTTCTTCCCATGCTATTATACTCAGGGTCACCTAAGATGCTGCCAGGGCCCAAGTCTAGTGCCAGAACTCCACGGAAAGCAACTGTGAGAGGCTGTGGACTGAATTTTAAACTTAGAGCCCTCCCAACAACACAACCTGGGGTTCTCTCTGTCTGTCTGTCTGTCTGTCTGTCTCTGTCTCTCTCTGTCTCTCTCTGTCTCTCTCTGTCTCTCTCTCTCTCTCTCTCTCTCTCTCTCTCTCTCTCTCTCTCTCTCTCTGTCTCTGGCTGTTTTAACTATTCCCACTTTCCCTGTGTTCCCATTCAGTCTGCCTCCCCTCACGTCTGTCATCTAGCAAAGCTCAGCAGAGAGCTTTCCATCTCAAGGGCAAGTCTTGGCTCTCTGTCTCTGCAGCACGAAGGGTTTTGTTTGCTTTTTGTTTCTGACTGTGTTCCAGATGAATGCTTCCGGTCTCCCTGTTTACCACGAGACGCACACAGACTCTGCTTCCCCTCATTCTTCTTCGGGCACTTTCTTTCTCTGAGCACCAGTGGCCAGGGAAATCTCTTCTTCTAAACACATCCTGTCAGATACAAAGAACAAAAACATCCCAGCCTGGAATCAAGAACTGGGGTGGTTTGGTTCCATTTCCTACTGCAGAAACTGGTCAGTTTGCACTTTCTAACAGGGTGTGTTGTTACCCAAGGGGAAGGGTACCCTAGTCTGTCATGAAGATAAAAATGTCTTTTTGTGTCAGTTCTGAAGATTCAAACGCAAGTCCTTATGATTGTGGGTGATGATCCTACCCACCTCAGCCTCATAGTCTGCTTTTTTTTTTTATTTTATTGTTTTTAAATATAGGGTCTCATTATGTCACCCAGGCTGGCCTTGAACTTATGATCCTTCTGATTCACCCTCCCGAGTTCTGGGATTCCACGTCTGTGCCAACATGCCTCACTATTGTAACAGTCTCAAAAGGAGTTCTTTATGCTTTGCCACTGTTATCGGTTCTCCCAAGATGACTTCTGTATCATCAAATATGTGATTGTTCAGGGTTCCAGGCTACATTCTATGAAAGACCCAAGACTGAGCTTCTTTTTGCCTTGATAGTTTAGTTGGCATTTGAATCTGGAGAGAGTATTACATAACGTCCACAGGGCAAAAGGAAAACTGGAAATATTTTGGTTCAAAATTCCAGTAGAGTGGATAAAGTGTTTCCTCTAGGTTTCTAGAGTCCCTTCAAAATCTGCTTACTTGTGTTAACTTCTCTGAGTACACAGAGCCTGACAGCCTCGTGGGCCAAGCATTCGATCATTCTGTGACACCAGGATGGGAGGGAGGAAGGAAGGGAGGGAGGCTGGCAGACCAATAGAAAAATCAAAGCCACTGAAAATCTAAAGTCAGCAGTTCTCACGTGAGCAGGAACCAGATTTCCTGCCAACAGCCCAAGTGGGAATGGAATCTGGAATCTACATTCCGTGCAAGTTTACACACTGTCCTTACACAAGCATCTTGTGAGAGGATCTAAGGACACATCCCTCCCCTTCTGCTTAGAAACATGTTGTATCAATCCTTCTTTCATTGGATGAGGAAACAAGAAGAATTGCCCATTGAAGAATCCCTAAAGATGCCATGTAAGACTAGAAATGAAATTATGTGACAGTAGATCATAATAAAGAACATTTGTGCTGGGCTTGACAGCAAACCCCAGGCTCGGATAGACATACTTTCTTTTGATCTTCACAACATCCCCGCAAGGCAAATAAAACCCACAGTTTTTATTACTCTTATTATGGGGGTAGAAGAAAGGCTTCATGGGGTGTCCAAGACTACAGGCTGTCCTGTGTCCATTTTGTGGCTTTCTTTACGCCATCAAGGCATGGCAGAGGGAGGGGCTCTGTATTAATAACTGAAGAGAACTGGAGTTGGAGGCATTGGTCCGTGTGAGGTCTTGAATCATGGGCCAGGGGACTCTAAATACAATTCAAAGCTCTGTGGGTCTTATGACCAAGGGGGCAGTATAAAATGGACTGGGCCAAGGGGGTTATGATGGATAGATCAGAAGCATGATCTATGCTGTATCTAGGGACTCTGGAGACCACCTCCTCTTGTGAGAGAGAAGTCTTTGGTGAAGGTTTCAAAACTGTCTCCATTTATTTCAAATTTTTGAGTCAGGACTAGGAGTCCACTGGTCAACAGAGAGTCTCAAATTCAGGTTTTTCTAAAGACCTTAGAACAGAACTCTTTCTATCTCAGCAAACAGTTTGTGTAGAAAATAATGGTGGGCTGGACATGTAACTCAGTTGGTATAGTGCTTGCTTATTGTGCACAGTGCCCTCTGTCTATCCCCAGCACTGTGTAAACCAGGCATGGTAGCATATACCCATAACACTAGCACTCAGGAGGTATAGAGCTGGGAGGGTCAGAAGTTCAAGGTCATTCTTCATTGGCTACATGACCAGTTAGAAGCAAGCCTGGATACACGAAATCCTGTCTCAAAACCAAAACTCGGCATTTTAACAAGGCATGTCTTACCATGTGGGGAAAAAAACCAAAACAACAACAAATGTGTGCTAGAAGTCTGAGGAGGTCGGTGTAAGGGCCAGCGCTCTCTGCTAGGACCAAATGCAGCTTCCCCCTAGCCGCTAGGGCCTAGCACAACCCAGTCAGTTAGCTTTCCTTGGCATTGGAGATTCCAAATTTGGTCCCAGCACAGATTTTTTGTTTTGTTTTGTCCTGGTTAGCTCAGGTACATGGTAAGGATATTGTCCACCATTCCTGGAATCTTTGGCAGGCGCATTTGTGTGATCAGGGCTAGTATGTCCTTCAGTAGAACCTGACCTCTTCCCCACTTCGCTTAAGTCATGCCTTGCTAGAATGCAGTTTTGTTTGCGAAGCTGGTGTGCCTGAGTTCTGGGTGATCACCTCTTCCGACTTATTTAGATCCATTTTTAGTTCATTATTCCAGACTCTGCTGTATGGGTAATAACTGTCTTTATCATTGTTGTTAAACAAAGATAGGGGATTTTTTTTCTCCCCTTTTAAATCTGTGTATCCTTTAAATGTTTTATCACATTCATTTGCATGTGTGTATTTGTGTGGGCCTGCATGTGCTGTGGCACAGATACAAAGGACAGAGAACAACTTGTGGGAGTCACTATTCTCATTTCATGATGCTGGTCCCAAGGATCAAACTCTGGTAATCTAGGCTTGGCTGCAAGCACCTTCACTGCTGATTCATCTCACAGCCCCAACATTTATACTTCCTTTTCGTGTTTTATTGCCTCAGATAAGACTTCTAGCACAATATTGAAAAGAAGTAACCTTAGGGAACATGCCTGCAGATCTCTGGGTCTTAATGTGATGCTAACTGTAGGTTTTGTTCAACTTTTCCATGTGCCTTTTGATATTCAATATGTTCAAAATCAGGATCTAATCAAAGTTGGCCTGTCTGTGATCACACATTGAAATACGTATTTTTATTTCAGGAGACTAAGTAGAACACTTCATTCACTCATTGGTTTGAAATTAATGTGCCAAAACGACACAAAGTAAATTATCATTTTACAGCTGATTTGTCAAACCATAATGCAACCAAAGTTAGGGGAAATTTTAAATTTTCTTATTATTACTATTGTTGTTTTGGGACAGGGTTTCACCATGTTGCCATGGCTGCCCTAGAACTTGCAATGTAGACCAGGCTGACCTCAAACTCACAGAGATCTACTTGCCTTTGTCTCCCAATTGCTGGGATCAAAGGAATGTGTCACCATCACCTGGTCCTTATTTATTATTTTTAACATAGTTAAGTTGTTTATATTGATAGTAATAAAAATATAGTATTTAATATATATTTAGTAGATATGTATTTTTAATTTAATTTTTAAGTTTAAAATGTGTTATTATTACTACAATTATTTGTGTGTGTGTGTGTGTATGTGTGTGTGTGTGTGTGTGTGTGTGTGTGTGTGTGTGTCAGCATATGCCACAGCACATATGAGGTCAAAGGACACCGTATGGAGTCAGCTTCTCCTTCTACCTTAACATGGGTTCGGGATTGACCTTAGATCACCAGGCTTGTGTGTGTACATGTGTGAGTATGTGGTGTGTGTGTGTATGTGTGAGTTTGTGTGGTGTGTGTGTGCATGTGTGAGTACATGTATGGTATGTGTGTGAGTGAGTGTGTTGTGTGCATGTGTGTGCATGTGTGTATGAAGTGTGTGCATGTGAGTGTGTGGTGTGTGTCCTTTACCTGCTGAGCCATTTCTAAGGTCAATGCTTACTTTTTTTTTCTATTCAAGCTTCCTTGTACATTCACACAGTGAATTTCAGGAACATGATTCTTGATTTTCCATTGTATTCAGAGTGGTGTTGCCATCACTCCCCAGAGGAAGCCCCAGGCTCGTCAGCAGTCACCCCGATTTCCTGTCATACCAGCCCCTGGTGGCTACTCATCTGCTTTCTGTCACTGTGCATTTAGGCATTCTGGATATTTCATCCAAATTAAATCTGAAAATATTGGCTTTTTTTGTCTGGCTTCTTTCACTTAGCATAATATGTTCAAGGTTCATCGTATGTACCACTAGCCCCTTTCCTTTGGGGTGGCATTGCATTGAGTGGATGAGCTCCGTTTGCTTGCTCAGTTGATGGTCATTCCGGTTGTGTATACTCTGTGACTCTTTATGGATAGTGCTGACGTGAGCAGTTATGTGTGTGTTTTTGTGTAGATGCTGGCTCCAGTTCTCCTGGGTTGTATATGAAGGACAGTCACGTGATAACTCTATGGCTAACACTTTCTAGAAATGCCAAACTACTTAAGTAGCTCCAGCATTTTGTAGTTCTTTATTGAAATAAAAAAGAAACTTTCTAAAGATTTAACCATTGGTTCCATGGTTCCCTAAATATTTGCTAGCTTTGCTGGAATGACTGACATTTCTGGGTTTCATACCTTAAAACAAACACACTGAAAGCTCCATTTAAAATATACACTTCTCTAAAAGAAGTAAAATATCCCCGGAGGGTGGAACACTGTCCAGGTAAATTTCAATGCAGAGAAGGGTCAATAAATTTCCTCTGTTCGGCTTTGTTGGGGTAAGGATGGCCAGTGAGAGATCCGATGACTAAGAGGGGAGCAAAGATTGTTCAAGGAAAAAGAAACACAAAACAACTGGGAACGTAAACCTATTTTGCTAAGATCAGAAATTTCTTTTTCCAAGGCCAAGAGTAGTAGAGCTAAGCATTTATCTGCATGAAATCCACCCTAACTTGGAAAGACATAAAAGCAGATATTTAACAACTGTCTATGGGGCAGCAGGATGGGGGAACCCCATTGGTAAGATTTTCAGATATCTGGGCTGCAAATGCCCTCACCAAAGAGATACTGCTGAAGATGTCCTTGGACAAGATCTGTGGGCCCGAGTCTAGCAGGGCAGTGCTTATAAAATGAAGGCTGAAACATTCATTTGGGTAGAATCAGGGTGCAGCTATTTATACATACCTAGAACCCTGAGACCAATGTGGGAGGGAGGAGACAGACAGATGGAGACATACAGAGACAGAGACACAGAGACATACACATAGACAGAGAATACACAGAGACACAGACACGGAGAAAAAGAGACAGACTGACAGAAACATACAGAGACGTATAGAGACACACACGCACAAAGACAGAGAAGATACAGAGACACAGACACAGAGAGAAAGAGACAGACAGACAGACAGATAGACACATACACACAGACACACACACAGACAGAAAGAGACAGAGAAGGACAGAGAAGACTCAGAGACACAGACACAGAAAGTGAGACAGACAGACTGACAGAGTCATATAGAGACAGAGACACAGACACACACAGAGACAGAGAGAGACAGAGATGACACAGAGACACAGGCACAGAGAGAGAGACAGATAGACTGGCAGAGACATACAGAGACATAGAGAGAGACACACACACACACAGAGGGAGGGAGGGAGGGAGGGAGGGAGGAAGGGAGGGAGGGAGGGAGGGAGGACAAAAAGGGCATGAAAGGATGTCAGCCACAGATGAAAGAGTAAGTTGACACAGAATGCTACATACACCCAGGGCTGGTCAGGTCCCTGTCCATTCATTTCCCCTCTCCCTTCCCTGACCCCTTCCCATCACCTATCCCCCAACCCCTTGCCATATTCTTTAGGGTCTGAGTTTCTCCTTTGTAATGCAAACAGCTTTCAAAAACACAGAGGCCTGCCCTAGAAAGCTGCACTAAAATGCCTGTACGGGCTACAGGGTCAAGCTCTCTGTGAAACACTAATTAAGGTTCTGGTAGTCTGATATGGCCTCCCAGAAGTACAGGAAAAACAACAACAACAACAACAACAACAACAACAAACAAACGGAAGTCATCTTTCATCTTGGTGTGAGCCTATTTTCCATCCAGGGAGCTCAATGACTCAGCTAAACTGGCCGGCCAGCAAGCCTGAGGAATCCTCCTAGAGCTGGGATTACGGGCATGCACCACTGCGCCTAGGTGGGTTCTGGGGGAACAAACTCAGCCCCTTATGGTTGTAAAACAAACTGAATTGAATCATGTCCTAGTTCCCTAAAATCCAAATTTACCCTAACTAAGGACTATAGAAAACCAACACAACCAATAGAGAAGAAGAAAATCAGACACTGAATTGAGAGGCGCAGGCAGAAGGCCACAATATGGCAAATAACATGGCATATGAATCCTTCACAGAGTCAAGGGGCGCTCTGGAAGAGCTGTCCCGAGTGACTGGTTGCTTAGGTGATGTACCATTTTCCGTTAATTCAATGGATGATATTTACTTTTCCCCTTCCCTGGGAGACTCTGGGAGAATAGAATCCATATATTTAAGCAGGTGCATGCATTTCCTTTATGTGTGAAATGAACTAAGGAGATAATTTTAATGAATTATGTATGCTCCCTTCTTCTGATGTGGAGACAAGTGAGGCTGATTCTCTTTCCAGAGGAGTCTCTTCATCTATCTAATCTATTAGGGAATAATTGAACGGGCAACAATCACTTCCATGAAGCATCTACTAATGATGCTGTTCTACAAACAGTCTCTGCATTCAGAAATGCCAGTTGCTAAAAATGGAGCATGACGTCACCGGGGTGTTGATAGAGTTTTCAACGACTCTCAGAAGCTTGCACCCTGAGCAAGGTGGGATGTTTCTGTTTTCTGCTCCCTTTCTTGACAGTGCTCCAGATCTCTCACCTCATTCGTCCTGAAACCTTTGCTTCCTCCCCACCCCAAATTCAAATTCTTTGTCTACTTTTGTGTCATGAATCTTATAAAGTATCCAAAAATACACCATTTCCATTGACTGATTCACATTCTTTACCTCATTCAGCGAGCTCCCAGACAGCTGGCAGAATGAGCTCCAGCGCCTGGGTCTGTTACAGTTCTTTCATTTTTAATCTTACAAATGAAAGGTCTGGAATACATATGAATCGGGGTTTGTTTCAGCTATAATAGAAACCAAGGTAACACTGGCTTTAAAAAAAACATATAGGTTATTCTGTTTCCCATGAATTAAACCTAGGGCAAATTATACAGGCAAGGAGGTTTCATGATCATCCAAGACCCAAGTTCCTTCTATATAGTTGCTCTGCCACCTTCCAAACAGATCTTTTGCCTCTAAATCTAACATGGCTCTGTTGCTCAAACTCTGGGTCAACACTTTTGCCATCTGTCCAAAAGCATAGCCCCTTGTGATGGCTAGTTTTTATCGTCAATTTGACATAACCTTAGTTACCTGGGAAGAGGAGACTTAATTGAAGAATTGCCTCAAGTCAAGATTGGCCTGTGGAGCATTATGTTGATTATCAATTGTAAGAGGACCCAGATAACTATGGGTGGTACCATTTCTACCCAGGTAGTCCTAGGCTGTATAAGAAGGGTAGCTGAGCATGAACCAGAGAATGAGTCAGAACACATCAGCCCTTCATAGTTTCTGCCTCCAGGTTCCTGCCTTAAATTTCTGCCCTGAGTTGCCAGGGTTTATGACCTAGAATATAAGCTGAAATAAAACCTACTCCACCTAAGTTGGTTTGGTCATGATGTTTATCATAGCAACAGAAAACCAACTAGAATATCACTTCTTTAAATGTCACCACTAGAAGTCACACTCAGCACTTAGAGTTAAAACTCCATTTCATAGCTGCAAGAGAGTCTGGGGAATCAGATATGTATTTTGAGGAGCTCTTGATCTACAAATTTGTTACCCTAGAAGAAAACAGAAGTAGATATGTTGGGGAGAGCTAACTGTCACGAGTATAATTAGATTCGTGATTTTAAAATTGTGTTCTTTGCCTTATCATAGAATGGGGGGGGGCACTTGTGGGGTCCGCTCAAGGTCCACTCATCCCTGAGAATTTGTATGCAGTTAATGGTTGATAGAGAAGAGAAAGACATTTTATTCCATGGTGTACCTACAGGTAATGTGCCCATCTCCTGGAAACAAAACCTGAGGAAACTATTGGGCCATACACATTAAGAAGAGATGGAAGTAGAGAAGGGACTGGTTGGGAAGGGGGAGTAAGTTATCATAATTGGAGGAAGACAAAAGAGGGTAATGAGAGGTAAGTGTGATTCAAATATAATGTATCCATGTATTGTCAAATACATTGTATCCATGTATTGTCATGACAAACCCATTATTATGCATAATTAAAATGTGACAATACAACATTTAAAGTTGTTTCTTTCACAGTCCTTGGTCTTAGGAGGGTTGTATGTGAATTTATGGAGCACGGAGGAGTGGATTAAGTTACATATTATTTCAAAAAAAGTATCAAAATCAGGACATCTCATTTTGTGTAGTACAGTTGTGTTATGGATAACACTGCTCATCCTGTCCCCAGCACTCTCTCCTTACAGAGCTAGAGCCAGGTTGCCAAAGGAAAGGAAAACCATAGGCAAGAAAGCATTCCCATGGCAAAGTCATTGCCATGAGTGTGGGTGCTGACCTGCCCTGAAGCACAAGCCTCATTAAAGACCAGAATCCAAACACAAGTGTTTTCCTCTGTCTGGACTTCCACTGTCCTGCCTTTCAGCCACTATGTAGAATACTGGAAGTTTCCTGGTTTTGTTTTCAAGTATCTTTTTAGATCAGAAAGATAGCTCAGCAAGTCAGGATAGTTGCAGTTGAAAGTGATGGCTGAAGTTCAGTTCCCAGGACCTACTACATGATAGGAGAGAGCCACCTTGGGTATCCTCTGGTGGTGGGGAAGGCATGGTGGAGGCAGCCAAAGCAGGAAGCTGGTAGATCACACCTTTATCAACACACAGGAAGCAGAGAGAGCAAACTGGAAACAGGACCAGGCTATATACTCTCAAGGCCCACCCCCAGTGACATACTTCTTCCATCAAAGCTGCACCTCTTAAAGGGTCCATAACCTTCCAGACAGCTGCCACCAACTGGAATAAGTGTTCAAATTCACAAACCCATAACGGACGTTTTACCTTCAAATCAAACTTCAAAACAGTAAGTAGAAGAGTAAATGCCAACTAACCTACAATAATGGCCTAGAAAACTAACAAACAAACAAAATGCCTGTTAGTCTGTTTCTGGGGTAACAGGGCTCTATTTTCATATAACTAAAAACATATAATGGATATGTGTGTCCATAAATGTGTGCACATGTGTATGTACAGTGTATATACTACACTCTCTACACATATGTGTACAGCATACTCTGACTTGTTTATAGCTAGCATTTTATCACAAGGCGCCATACCACAGACCTTTCTACAACAAGAGAGTCTGAAACATTATTCTCTATGGCTGACCGCATTCCATTAACCATCAGGTTTAAAGGTTCTGTTTTAGGATGCCCAGCATGGCCCATTGTTTTATTTTAAAATTATCATTTTATAAACAAGACCTTTGGATGACATCCTTGATTATTTACGTAGGATAAACTCTTCTACGTAGAATGCTGGGCAATGTCTTTGTGATGTTTCAGATGGTTTGGGAATAGTGGCTGAGTTTGTGGGAAGGTATAATCATACATACTTGTATTATATATGAGTGACTCCTACATTCTAGTTTATATATGGTATTTTGTCTCTTTAAAGTGTGAAAAATCAACAATATCCTGTAATTTGGGGGTTAGCCCACAGTTACAAAGCTGTCACCACCCCAATCCTACTTTAGACAAGGTTTGCTCTCATGCAGCCTAGCCTGGGACTTACTAGGTAGTCCAGGCTGGGCTGAAACTTACTAGTAGCCCAGACTGGTCCTGGATCTTGCTCCTCCTACTCCTCTTCCCATGCTGGGACTTCAGGGGTACACTCTGCAAGGCCTTGCTCAGAACATTTTTTTTTCTATGTCACAACTGCAAGAACTTAGGGTCAAAGTTCACTGAACCAAATTCAGACATGGGTACCTCCTCATGTCTTCTCACCCTCACAGCCTAACAGCCCTCTGTCACTTGTGATCTGACACTGACCTAGTCAGAGAATGCCCTTTACCCCTTTCCAGCCTCAGGGCCACCTGCCCTGGACAAGTCTGATACCTCCGCAGTGGGAGCAGTGGTCGTTCGCAGCTGGCTCTGTTCTTGCCGTTCCCCTGTACAAACGTTTCCTGCCTTGGTTTGCACACCTTTTAACCCGGTGCCCAAGTAGCATATTTAAAGGTCTTGACAGTCCTACAGATTCTATGGTAGCTTTTTAGCTGCTCGGGGTAGGGTGGGGTTTGAAGGGGGAACATCACACGCCCAGGATCACAAGGGCTTAGAGCTATGGAACTCCCTCTGTGTGCTATTAAGCTTAATTAAATATTTAAAATATTTGAGGTTGGAGGGGGATGCCAATTATCTCCAAAGTTAAGATCCCTCTGCTGCTCCAAGTGTTTCCCCAAATTCCTAGGGTTGAAACAGATTGTTCTTCCAAGATCGTGTGCTATTTTTATCAGGAACGTTAGGGAGCCTACACACCTGTCTGTGGTGTGCACACCTGTCTGAGGTACATCACTGCGCTTGTACACTGTGTTCATTATGTCAGAAGCAGAACTAAGATTGTGTAAACACATGAGTGGAAGTATGTGGCTATGGCTGAAGAATGTTGTCCCTGTAGTTATTTCTGCGCGTGCGTGCGTGCGTGCGTGCGTGCGTGTGTGTATGTGCTTGTATGCGGGAAGGAAAGCAGAGGTCAGCCTCAGACTTTCCTCGTGTGCCATCTTTGTTTAGGGAAACATGGTTTCTCTTGACCTGAGGCCTGCTGACTAGGTTAAGCTGACTGGCCAGTGAAGCCCAGGGCTCTGTCTGTTCTTCCTCAGCAGAGCTGGGCTTGCAGGCATGTGGCCCCACACTCAGATCCCCATGAATGCACAGCGGGACCTTTAACCACTGAGCTACCTCCCAGACCTACTTACTTGTTTTCTTATTATTTTGGGATGTTAAAATCAGTCGTGTGAGACAAACTGGACCTATTTTTAGAACTCCCTGGCACTCCCTGGTGTGTTGTGTCAGTTACAACCTCTGTTAATTCATTCAGACACTTCCTCCATCATGGGGAACATCCTTACTGAGGCCCTCTGAGACCTAGGCTGTATCCCAAGGGTTGGAGGGTGGGGAACCATCAAGGCAGAGAGGGCCCAATCCTGCCCTGTCACCAAGCAGCTGTCATGGCAGAGCGACCCTCAGTCATGGTCTCAGCCTGGGCCCCTTTACAACCCAGCACTTATGCCTGCTTTCCCTCAGAGATGTGACTTTCCCTGCCCTTCTCAGTGCCTCTTGAAGTAGCCTTTCCAAACACTCACTGACAATTTGTACATTCTTTGGGGGGAAATGTCTGTTTGAGTTCATATCCTAATTAATTAATTAATTAATTATCTTTATATATTTAGATTTATATAATAAAATAATAAATATTTATTTGTATTTATTTACTTAATATATTTATATTATTATTATTATATTTATTAATGTGGTGTGTGTGTGTGTGTTCCAGAGGCTGACACTGGTGTCTTTCTCAATTCCTGCCTGGTGTACTACATCTTTAGAGGTAGGGTCTCTCTCTGGACTTAGAGCACTAGCATTGTAGGTGTGCACCATCACACCCAGCCTTTTCCGTGGCTCTCATCATGCTTGCCCAGCAAGGTCTTTATGCACACACTGAGACACCTCTCCAGCTAACATCCCTTTTTTTTTCCCCTGTGAGGATATTTGTGCACTCCCTGTCTCTCTCTCCCCATCACCGAGTTACAAGAATTGCTTATCTTTTGTATATTAGTTCCTTGCTAGCTATATAAATTCTGAGTCTTTCCTTACTGTCCATAGGCTGTCTTCTCATTGTATGGATTATCTTGTCTGCTGTCCTGGGTAGAAGCATGAATTGTGATGATGTCTTAAGGCATCTCGAGCAGTCTAGTTGCTATCTCATGCCAGGTCATAGAGACTCCTGGATCGCTCCGGAAGTCATTCTGACCAAGGCCTGTAATGGTTCTGTCCACACCAGCTGTGGACACCAGCAGAGAGAATTAGCGCAGGGGAGAGAGCTCACCTACCAAAAGTTGTAGCCATGAACTTTTTTGTTTTTGTTGAATGTTTTTCCATCAAAACCTTAAGAGGCGCTTGATACAGACAGAGACATTGTGAAAACCCAGGCGCCCCTTACTCAACAGATAATGCAATCACAGGATTCTGACATCATCCCAGGATTCCTGTTATTTTACCCACATTCACAGCAAATGAAGTTTTACTGGAAAGTAGAAACATTTCCAACCCCTTGGTCTTTCTTTTCTTTTTCCATACCATTGATTTGTTAAAGAAGCTAGGTCCTTTGCCTTGCAGGATGTCCCACATTCTGGAGTGAGACGTTATTATGTACTGTGTTCTTCAGCTCCCTAGATCTTCTCTTAACTGGAGGATTAAGGTTCTCAACCTGTGGGTCATGACCCTTTGGGGTTGAATGACTTTTTCACAGAGGTTGCCTGAGACCATCAGATCGGGAAACGCAGATATTTACATTGTGATTCGTAAAAGTAGCAAAATTACGGCTATGAAGTAGCAATGAAAATAATTTGATGGTTGTGGGTCATGGGGACATGAGGAACTGTATTAAAGGGTCACAGCATCAGGAAGGTTGAGAACCACTGGTCTAGACTCTTGATGAGACTCTGGATCTAACTCTTTCAGGTAAGAATGCATCCCAGTCAATACTGCACATGCAATATTCCTCCACGAGTGGGTACATCTGACCTCACACCGACAGATAGTGGGTTTGGGAGATTCATTGCACATCAATATTTCTGAGACAGGGCATCAGGGGGTGGTAGGACATGCATGTGTGTGTGTGGGTGCTCATGCACATGTGTGTGGAGGTCAGATGTCACCTTTGTGTCTTCCTCACTCATCCTCCATCTTGCTTACTTCTCACTTTTACCTGGAGGTCACCAATCGAAAGGCTGGCTGCCCAGTGGGCCCCCAAGGATCCACATGTATCCACCTGTCCAGCACTGGGATCACAAACACACATCACCATGCTTGACATTTTTATGTACGGTCTAAGGGCCCTCTATCTCAGGTCCTTGAACTTGCATGACAGAGCCATCTGCTCAGCCCTATCCCATTATTTGTCATTACTAAAACGTTCTCACCCTGTTGAATAGAGATGTCTGGTGGTGGCCATTGGGTGTGTGAGGCCTCATCAGCCTTTCACACCTTCTTCCTGGCTTAAGGTTTTCCAGTTTGCCTTGTATATTTCTTACCCTATACCCACACCCTACCTTTTATACTGGGAAATGGTGTTTAGAGACCACAGTCTGAGACTCGGGGTGCCTGTTACCATTTGGGATTTTGCAGTGAATAAGAGCTACAAATAATTATCCTTAAAGGGAAGATGTTAAAATATGTGTTTGTAAAATTTAGTGTGTATGTGTAAGTGTCCATATGTGTGCTGGTGCACACCTGTGTGAAACAGAACAGAGGCCAGCCTCAAGTGTCATTCCTCAGAAATGTCTGCTGTGGTTTTTGAGACAGGGCCTTTCACTGGGACTTAGAGCTCACTGATCTGGCTAGGCTAGCTAGCCAGTGAGCACCAGGAACCCTTCTGCTTCTACTCCCCATGTCTGAGATGGGGCCAAGCTTTTTCACATAGTGCTAGCTATCAAGGTTGGGTTCTCATGCTTGCACATACTAATGGAGCCATATCCTCAGTCCAGATTACAGGGCATTAATTTATTCTTACTAAACTGTAATTTACCCAGGCACCCCGTTATAGGCCAGTGCCTGTCTCCCCCAGACCCTGGGTTCTGAGTGATGCCAGTGCCTTTCTTCTGTGGATTCTGGATGATGCCAGTGCCTGTCTCCCTCAGACCCTGGGTTCCTGCTTCTCTTCCTCTCAGCACAATTCCCAGAGCATCACAACTTGCTGCAAGGATGTTAGAATGTGTGAAGCTTCTGGCCCCGAACTTCAGTCTCCTTTGACCTAGTCAACTCACCAAGTAACAATTTAGATCTCTCTGTGGATATCCAGAACCTTGGGTGGCTCTGAACTAGATGGTTGTGGTAAATAGTATTGTCAACTTCAGTGCTCCACTCTTCTGAGTAATAGGATTGCACATCTTTGCCAATTAACCGTGAAGTGCCTGTCACCACAGGCGTCATCACAGGCAGAGTGCACTGCCTCACCCTGTGAGCAGAGGACTTGCCCATTTGACCTATGCAGTCAGTGGAATGTGAAAGGACAAGGGGATGACCTGAGGGCTTCAGAGCTGCTGACGTTTGTCCTGGGGTTTGTGCCTCTGCTCATGAAGCCTGGGTGATACCATCTTTTCTGCCTGGTGCCTGAAAACCATGAGTGCAGCCAACATATGCCTGTCCTACAGCCTAGATGTGATCCCAACCTCCAGCTTGGCCCAGCTTGTCAGGGGCAATCATCTGTTGACCCACAGAATCAACACTGTTGGTAGCTACTGAGAGATGGGTGGTTCGTTACGCTGCATACATCATTCAAGGGGGCATCATGGAGTACCAATGCCAGAGGGGAAGGAAAATTCAAGGTTAGTAAAGCCGTTAGCCTCCAACCGCCTACAAGGCTCACTCTGTGTGCACTCTACCCTAGCCTCTCCTTCATTTTTCTCCTTCGGGATCTTCACCTCCCAGAAGCACAGAAGCCAGAGATACTTTCAGTTTCCCCAGCCTGGGTATTCAGAGGTTGTTTCTTCTCTTCCCTTGGGGATTCCCAGTGAATGGGAGACAGCAATGAAGCAACTCCAGACACCACGCTAAAGTGACTCTGGTGTTGTTGTTCACGAGCACTTTTGTTTTTATTTATTTTTTATTTGTGTGGGTGGGTGGAAGTGAGGAGTGTTTGTGCAGACACACATGTGTGTCTAAGAGTGTGTTCACAAGTGTACGTGCTTGTGGAGGTCAGATGTCAACCTCAGGAGCTCTACCTACCTTGTTTGTGACAGGGTCTCTCATTAGGATTTGGATAGACTAGCTGGCCATAAGCTTCGGGGATCTGCCTGTGTCCACCTCCCCAACCTGGGATGATGGGTTCTGGGGCTGGACCTCAGGTCCCCATACTTATATGGCAAGCACTCTGAGAGATTGAGTTATGTCAGCGAGATTTTGTTGTATGATTTTTTTCTGGACAGATGTGAACGCACGCCTAGTCACTCTAGATAGGGCACCAGCAACAGACCAAAGCAATGGTTCTACTCAAGTCAAACCAATTGATTTATTGGGCTCATGGGAGAATGGGGGAGGGGTCATTCACAGGGCATGATGATTCAAGAACACTGTGTCATCAAACTTCTACCCATCATAGGCCATGACCTTTTGGAAGCTGCATCAGAGAGCCCCACCCGCAATTAACCTTTTACCTCCTCTATACTCTGTGTACCTCCTGTCCGCACCTTACAAGATCACGCACAACTGGGAGTCAGAGCAGGAGGGAGTAATGGCTGGAATGCAGGTGACTGTCCTCTTAAGCCCTGCCTCTCCTTGATGTTAAGTATCAACATCCCCATTGCCATGGCCGTAAACCCAGCTGCCGCTCTTCATGCTGCTTATTATGTTGCCATGACTACTAGGTCAAGCACTCTGTAGGTCAACACAGCAACCTGCTCTACGTGGTGCTCAGTGGTCATATCATACCCGGGTCCCAACACCTCTTTACTTACAGAGGAACTCAACTGCTGGGAGGTCAAGGAAGTCACCGTCCAGATGACTGCCGGCCATACAGATAAGAAACAGAAAGAGGATTTGAACCTTGCCAGCCAATTAGTCTTAGCCATTATCCTATGCCACAGGAAGAATGAGGGTCTGGGCTTTTTTCTGTATTTGCAGTCCCTGAACCCACCACCCTACCCACTCACCCCTTTCCAGTGTGAACGCCTTTAGTCTCAAGCCAGGCCACAAAGGACGCACTGGGGAGAAAGATGGCACAGTACTTTCAAAGCCAACACAGGGGCCTATGGCTTAGCTACGCTCTCCTTCCTCTCCTGCAGGTGGTGGTGAGAGAGGTGAGAGGTAGTGAGGGTGCTGGAAGGACCTCTCGAGGTGTGCCTTCCATGGCAACTGCATTTATCTTCAGCCGTGAGACCCTCAGGCTCTTCTTCAAGTACCCAGGCTCCACAGTGCGGAATGCCAAAGGAACCAAGAACAGCCGGGAAGATGCATGTATTTATTGTTGATCAGGGAGAGGTTAAGGTGATGTTGAAAGCAGACCAGGGTTTTTGTGAGGTGAACCTTTCCTGACTGCTTACAAAACCTTCTCCTTAAGATGCTTTGCTTCTTACAGCTTAGGTTTTTCCACATCATGAAAAATGGTAGTTTGTCTGATGTCATATAATTTTATGAGAATATTACAGAAATAGAAGAAAGTGAGAGAAAAGGAGGAAGAGAGGGAAGAAGTGGAGAGAGGAGGAGGGAGAGGAAAGCAGAGGGGAGGAGGATGGAGAAAAGGAGGAGGAGGTAGAGGAGGAGGGAGAGGAAAAAGAGGAAAAAAGAGGAATAAGAGGAGAAGGAGGAAGAGGAGGACCATCTCCTGTCTCCTGTTATGACAAGCAAGGACTTGGGTGACTTGGGTTTCCTTCTGTCTTCTTCCTTCCTTCCATCCCTTGTAGATCCATGACCCCCTTCACACACACACACACACACACACACACACACACACACACATACACACACACATACACACACACACACACACATACACACACACACACACACACACACACACACACACATACACACACACATACACACACACACACACACACACATACACACACACATACACACATACACACACACATACACACACACACACACACACACACACATACACACACACATACACACACACACACACACATACACACACACATACACACACACACACACACACACACACACACACACATACACACACACATACACACACACACACACACACACATACACACACACATACACACACACACACACACACATACACACACACACACACACACACACACACACATACACACACACATACACACACACACACACACACATACACACACACATACACACACACACACACACACACACACACACACACATACACACACACATACACACACACACCACTCTGTTGCAGCCCCAGCAACAGAGGCTTTGGGGCTGCTTTGGCCACTTTAAGGCCTGACTGAAGGAGGTAAGCAAAGCTGAGGGCTAAGTCCCTGGAGAAGGGCCTTGGGGCCCTAACGAGCCAATTTGTCCTGCTTAGCTGGGGTCACTGTCTCTTTAGGTCACTCCTTTTCCTAGGCACACAGGTGATAAAGCCTAAATTCCTACTGGCTGTGTTCTGAGTTGTCTATGCTTTGTAATCTGCCAGCCTCAGGTCTTGTTTTGAGCATGGCTCCTGCTTTCTGTTGTGAAACAAATGTAGTTTTCCAAGTGGCACTTTTCAAGGCCTTTCCTTTGGAGTGCCCACTGCCAAGAGTCTCTCTGTGATTTCCAAAGCCATGCACAAAGCGGTAACTAAAATGAACTTGGAAGCCCAAGGGAAAGAAGGCATTTAATTTTCTAATTTCCTGATTATCCCTCTGGCTACCTCCACCAGGCCCACATTCTAAGAAATGCCAGCTCTGACTAATTCCAGTTTTCCACGAAGGTCATTCCTTTGCTACCAGGATTGCATCTAGAGAGGACCCGATTAGAAAGAAAGGTAGAGAGTAGAAATAAGCCAAGGCTTGCCCAACCCAAGATCTTTGTGCATGGTGCGAAACTTCAGACCCCACCTAACTCTCTGGTCTCAGCTTCCATGAGGCTTTCCCATGCTTTCACTGAGCTGTGTGCCCTGGTCAGGGGATCTTTCTGAACCATGTAATGGCTCTTATGACAACATATTGTCACTCTCCCCCAGCCTGGAAGCTCATGACAATGTCCTGTTGGAAGCTCATGACTACAGGATCTACTGCCCAAGGTCACACCTCTGAGACCTCCTCTGGCCTGCCTTCCCTGTGAGATCCCTTCTGACAGAGTATTTCCCTTGACTACTGCTAACATCTTCAAGCTTCCCGGTCCGCACAGGTCTTGACTTGTGGGCCCCAGGCAGGTGTGTGTGTTGGAAAGTGAGGATGGAGCACAGAAGAGAAAGAGGATCTTGTCAGAGACCCTAGTTTATGGAGTTGTTGGCCCACAAGGGCACAGAGGAGTATTGGAGCACAGCCAAGGAGATGGAAGAGAACTATTTTACCACTTCAGGAACCACATGTGGAAAGAAAAATGCCAGTTCACTGACATATTGTAGGAAGCCTTCAGGTTCTGCTTCAGTCATCTGGGGTCATTTCTGAATTTATCGACTTTTATTTAACTTTACCTTCTAGTGAGGGACCAAGGGAGCTTAATGTATTCATGAAAAATTTAAAAATTCCTTTCTAGAGGGAAATGCCTATCTTTCTATTTCCATCAAAATGTCACTGGGAGAATTTATAGGGAACTAATAAAGTAGTGACCTATGGGAAAGAGGATGTAAGACCCCACGGACTGGACAGCAATGGAGACGACGCCTCTCAGTCACTCTGTGGATATTGGTGTCACTTCAAAAATCCTAAGGGTTCATAACCTACTCAAAAATGATATTGCATATTTAAAATATTTACATTTCTAAAGGAAAGCAATTGCCCTCAACTTTAAAAAAATACTTAAGTGAGGGAAAGGGCTTGGGTCTGTTTATTCTACCCTTTCTTGTTCTCAAATGTGGGAAGGTGAGACTGGTCTAAGTCTCTCTAATAGTGTCATCATATGAGTGGGGCTTTTGTCAGATAGGGATGCTGCAGAAGTGTTTGCTCCTGTGATCAGCTGGGCATGGGGGTGCCTGCCTGTAATCCCAGGACACAGGAGATGTAGGCATGAGAATCAGAGACTCAAGGCCAGGCTTGGATATATAATCTGAGGCTACCTAGACTATATGAAACCCTGATTCAGAAACAAAGAGGAGGAGAAAAAGGAGAAGGAGGAGGAAGGGAAGGAGTGATGAAGAGAAGGAGGAAGGAAGGGAGGAAGGAAGGAGAATTTAATTACAGGACCCACCAGGCAAAGTAACACATACCTTTAATCTCAGCACTTGAGAGGCAGGGCAGGCCCATATCTGTGAGTTCAAGGCCAGCTCAGTCCACATATCAAGTTCCAGGACTCCCAGGGCTACATAAAGATACTTTGTCTCGGAAACCAAACAAATAAAAAGTTACAGGACCCCAGTACTAACAAGGTTAGTACTGGAAACTAAGTGATCGTGGACAGGAAGACAGATAACTGGTCATTGACTACACAGTTTATACAGCACGACCTGATGAGCAAGGTCACAAAACCCAATTCTGCCCAGGCAAGGGGCAATCCAGCCATCTACAGGTGTTCACACCCACTGGGAACTTAGCCACCACACATCATATACATGTCAGGATTTCGGAGTAGAACACCAAATTCAAGTACTCAAGTCACACACCACCTTAGGTAAACATTCCAAACTCACCCTTAATGACTCCCTTCATAAGCCACCATGAGAAGTGCTTAGCTCTCCCCCAAAATGGGAAGACAATGGTTGCTCAGAAGAGCAGGAGAGTTACATGTTTGGAGAGACACTGGCCACCACTAGCCTCAGAGGCCAGCTTTGAAAATGGTTTTAAATCATTGCACGGCTACCTCCAAAATTCTGACGTTTCGGGATTTTGCTGTAGAAAAATTCATGTACCCAAATCCTGTGGCCCATGTAGGTCATTGCCCAGTGCTGGTGTGTCGAGGGCATACGTACTAAATCCAGACAGAATATGAAGGACTGCAGACCTTTTCTCAACAGGAAGCGGGGTCTTGCTCCGTGACGCCCAGGACTTGGTTTCCCACTCATGAAAGGCATATCTTATCAGTGTTTCAGGATTTTTAACAAATAAAAACAGCTCTCTAGGAGGAGGTTCCCTGGATAAAGCATGGGAGTCTTAGCTTCACCTCATTCTGACATGGTACAGAGGGCCTTGGTTTTTGTTTTGCTTGGCCTCTCAGACAGGATGTGTTGTTCTGACTCTGCTGTGGAGCCTCTCCCGTAGATGTCCAGGAAGGTGACCTGTGACAAGCTTCCTGTCTCTTGGACTAGGTTCAGAATTGTGCTTTAGAGAGGACTTCCTGAACCATCAGGGGTTGATGTGCCTCCTGGGGATCCTGTGACAGCCTCTTCCTTACCAACAGGCCAAGGATAGACGCTCGTCAGCCATACAGCCTGGGGCCTTGGAAGAAGGAAAAGGAAGAAAGTCCGTGGACCTACCTACCCTCCCCGGGGAAAGGCTTCCAGGCTGAACTGGCCCCTCTGACCCAAGCAGAGGATAGTAAATCTTAGGAAGATGAAGGAGAGATTAACTCAGGCTGAGCTGAAGGGAGGGAGTCAGGGTCAGGAATTCTCAAAACTGTGAGAACAAAGCAAGCTTCTTCCAGTATTATTATTGTTATTTATGTAGTGTAGTGTGTGTGGGTGTTCATGAGTGAGCAGGTAAATATTCTTTCTGTCTGTCTGTCTGTCTGTCTGTCTGTCTGTCTCTGTCTCTCCCCCCCCCAACCCCGTGTGTGTGTGTGTGTGTGTGTGTGTGTGTGTGTGTGTGTGTGTGTGTGTGTGTTGGGGAAGGGGGTGTTTGGTACTTGCTGATTAAGTTGGGCTGACCGGATGCCAAGCCCCAGGGATCCACCTGCCTCAGCCTCTGGGATTGTAGGTGTGCTCTGACACACTTAGCTTTCACATGGATGTTAGACAGGAGTTCTATTCCGTATGCTTGGACAGCAAGCCTACTATGGACTGAACTATCTTCCAAGCCCAATTCATATGTTTTTTAAGAGAGAAATATTCATCTAACAGTCCAGTCCTCCTGGCTTATGGAGAATTTAAAATGAGCCAACATTTAGTTTGATTTTGTGTCACATAAGTGTGTGCACTGTGTCTGGTCCTGAGGACTCTTGCAGGGCTTGGAAACTGTGCCTATAGAGTTCCTATGACTGACAAACAAGGTGCAGAAATCTTTGATTCTCACTGTGTTTGGAAAATTAGACACAAAGGGACCATATGATTTGTCTCCAGGGTCATAGGCAGTAAAGAGAGACCTGAACTGGACTCTCTCTGACTTTCAAGTGCATAACCTTTGTTTTAAAATTAAGCTTTCAGGCTGGAGAGATGGTTCAGGCCATAATAAAATGCTTGTGTCAAAGGTATGATGAGGACCTGACTTTGGTCCCCAGATACACATGAGAAATCCAAGTGAGGCTGCACACACTTGTGCTCCCAGCACTGTGGAGACAGAGACAGGAAGCTCTGAGAATCAGCAGGTCCTAGGAGAGTAAGAGACTCTGGCTCAAACCAACATGGTAGACTGCCTCAGGAATGGCATTAGAGGTTGCCTACAGCCTTCACAGCTGCACATATACAAACACCACACAGAAAGGAAGGAAGGAAGGAAGGAAGGAAGGAAGGAAGGAAGGAAGGAAGGAAGAAAGAAAGAAAGAAAGAAAGAAAGAAAGAAAGAAAGAAAGAAAGAGAGAGAGAGAAAGAGAAAGAAAAAGAGAGAAAAGAAAGAGAGAGGGAAAGAAAGAGAGAGAGGGAAAGAAAGAGAGAGAGAGAGAAACAAAGAAACAAACGAAGAGACTTTCTTCTTTAAAGTAGATTCACAGGGAAGGGACAAGAAGGAATTAAAGTTCTAACACACTCTATACTCAGTTCCCCTTTATAAACACATGATACTGTAGCGAGCTTGTTACATTCCGTGGACATTATTGATACTAATTGGGATTTAGGATCCACTTGGCTTTTAGCCTTTTTGTTGTTGCTGCTGCTGTTTGTTTAGCTGTTAGGTCTCCACCAGATGGGATGGTTTCCTCAGTGTTCACTTTTTAACAGCCTTCGTGGTTTTGAGGTGTAACATTCAGATGTTTGGGGACATATACAGAGAGTTTTTCCTCTCAGGATTAGGCATCTGTGCTGGCTCTGCCATCACTTGGCAGAATCCCACACCAGGGGTTTGTTTCCATGTTTGAGTCATGTGGGATGGAAAGGCTCCCACTTCAACCAGGATCTGCACCATCAAGTTCTATGGAAAAGGAATGATCTTAACACAGTCCCCACAGCAGGGTGAGGAACAAGCCCTGGGTCCACGCCACCCTGTTGCAGGATCTCAGGGTGTGTGGGCTCTACAAGCCTATGGCCTAGCTCTATTCATCCCTGCCTAACTGGGATGTATGTATCACACAAGAGTATAAAAGGAACGTTGGGGTTGGGGGCAGCCTGCCCTGTACATCCACTCTGGTTCTGCTTGCTTCCCTTCCTTGTAGCCCAGCCTTCCCCCAGCCTTAGCCTCACTCACTCCACCTAACCTAGAGCAATACAGTTACCTCACAGCTCCAAACTCTGCAGTCTTCCAAGTCCATAGTCTCTGTGGGAGTATTCCTGTTAGCCCTGTGGCAACCTTGACCCCTGCCTTCCTCACACAGTTGGCTCATATTCAACTGACACCATAAGAGGAGGCATCCTTATGGTGCAGAAAAGAGACATACCCTTTTTATTTCTTCCTCTATTTATTATTTATTTTATGAGATGCAGTAGACAAGGTTTTACATATTCTGTGCTGGCTTCAAACTCATGATGTAGCAGCCTAGGATAACTTTGAATTTCTGATCTGATCCTCCTGCCTCCACTTCCTGAGTGCTAGGATTTCAGATATGTGCCACTGTGCCTGGGGATTGAACCCAAAGCTTCCTGCCTGTTAGACAGGCGCTCTACAAACTGAGCCGCATTCTCAGCCCCAACACAACCCTTTCTTCTCTCCAGGGAGAGCTCAGATCACCAAGATACTTACACATGGGAGAAACGCTCGAGATTATAAAAATATACCCAACCTTCTAAAACCATAGCAACACAAGAGGCGAGAGCCTGCAAATTAAAGTGCATCTGAAGGATGGATATGGACTTGGGGTTTGAAAAATGACATTCCAAAGTCAACCAAGAGGAAACAGAATCTTGCTTTGACTTTCACCTGTGTCTCAGCCCGGTTCAGAGTCCGGCTCAGCTTAGAGGCCAGTCTAAAAAGTTTAAATATATGAAGTAGATAAAATATAATGAAAGCAATGCACACGTGCAGAGATCAAAGGGCAGAAGTCAGAGGACAACTCACAGGAGTCTATTCTCTCCATCGAGGGCTGGGAATCAAGTGTCTTCCTGCTGGCCTATCTCAATAGCCCAACACCCAGTCCTTAATAACATTGTTAATTGTGCTAGGGGGATGCAAGTTCAGAAGGTGTTTTCTAGCTGTCTCCAACAGGTCATAGCCTGAACTTCTGGCCACCTTTCCCCTCTTCCCCATGATCTCTAATGTCAGATAACAGCATGTGGCTCATGCCACCGGCCCAGCCCTCCATGAATGGCCAGACTTAATTCTTCACCTTCTACTTGCCATAAGCTTTATATACTGCATCACAATCACAGATGTGGAATTCGTTCCTGCCCTTTAACTTTGCATTTAGCCACGGATGCTACAGGCAGTGTACAGAGGGTTTGGGGTTGTGCTTGTGTGACCGACCACACATGCTTCTCATGCCTATGCCATTACCCCAACAAAAGGAACCTCCAGCTGCTGAACTGGTCCTAAGAGAAGCCGCATGTGTGGACCTCAGGGCCCAGGCCAGATGATCCAGGTAAACCCTTGCTGGCCTGCAATGTGTGATGAGTCTCAGGCATATTCTGCTGAGGCTTAGAGCTGCCCAGTAGGCAGCAAGAGCTAATGATGCTCACTTCAGCATCTGGAAACCTATGCAGACAAGGTTCTGGGAAGAGGATTCCTCCAGTGAGGTCCTCTTTCTCCCTCGGGAGCCTTGCCGGTGATGTCACAGTCGTCATGACTCACTTCTTCCCCAAAGCATCAGAGTATTAAAAATAATAGTGATTAGTACTCACCTGGGCTTTATGAACAGCAGGTAGCTGCAACATGTGACCAGTTTAGGGGGTGGAGGGGCCAGGATGAGTTTCATTTGGCAAAAAGAAAATAATAAATTCAGTCAAGGGTGGTGACTCCCTGGGATCAGACCAGGAGGCAGCTATCTGAAGGAAGTTTAAGATAATTCCTGATGCCCTTGGAGGTAGCACCCATGTGTGTTTGAATTTTTAGAATGTCTTTATTGTCAGTCGAGTACATAATAATTGTTGAAAGTTGAGATTTAAAAAATGACAGAAAGCATAAAAGGGTCTCATAATCTATCTAGCAGATTTTTTTTTGTTTGTTTTGAGATAGTGTCTCCCTGTAGCCCAAGCTACATGGTTTTGAATTCATGGCATCAGGCTTCCAGGTGCTGGGATGACAGGCATGCATTATACCTGGCTTCTCAATGGTATTTTTATTCTTACAAACAGGGCCTCATGAAGCCCAGGATAGCTTCAGATTTGCTTCTGTATATAAAGATGACCTTGAACCTCTGCCTCTTCTGCTCCACCTCCCAGTGCTGGGGTTACAGGCATGCACTGCTATGCTCAGTTTATGCTGTCCTGCTGTGCACTGTAGAAAGGCACTCTGCCCACTGAGCTACATCCCCAACCCTCTTTCTCTTTATTTTAACATATGTATATTTCTTATATATATCCAATTAGAAACATGGTATATGTCTAAGGGTTTTTCCCATTGTACTTAACAGTTTATAAAAGAATTTCCAATTTGAAGCTGGAGAGATGGCTTGAAGGTTAAAAGCATTTGTTGTTAAAAGGTCTTAAAAGGTTTCACAGAGGACCAAGGCTTGATTCCCTGAACCTATAAGGCAACTTACAACCACCTTGAGCTCCAGTTCCAGAGGCCCCAGTGCCCTCCACTGGCCTTGATGGGCATACATTCATGCATGCAGTGTACAAGTCATACATGACCGAAAAACACTCGTTCATACACATAAAGTAAGATAAATACATCTTTTTAAAAGGGGTTTTCAACGCATGGTATCATATTCTATATACTAACTCCAAAACTCTTCTGCAACCTATCACTGGGCACATAGTGTATTTATAACATTTTACTATTAAATCAATGTTTTGGTGAACATTTTGTTGATATCTGAGATCATTCCTCTACTCAGTGTGTGACATGCAACATAAAAGCCAGGGGCTAAGTTCATAATTCCTTACAGGAAGACTCCAGATGAGATTTCTGGGCTAAGGGTTTGAACATTTAAGTCGGGCTTTGGTGGCGGTGGCGGTGGTATGTTTTGCTTTGTTGCATGTTGGGTTGCTTCGCAGGGTGTCTCCCTTTGTGCCCCTACAGACAGTGCTCATGGTTCTTCTCCTGTGCCTTTCTCATTGGCAGTAAGAGTTCTCCTTAAGACAAAGTATCTCTCATTTGATCAGTGAAATAGAACCATTCACCGTGCCTTCTTGATTACTAGTGAGGTTCAAACCTTCTGCTTGCTTACTGTCTGTGACAGGATGACAAGGGGCCATTGGGCCAGGGCCTCATGTAACAGTCACGGAGGAGCAGATTGGTTAGTGTCCATGCTGTGGACACAGTGGAGTCCTAGGCTCAGGGAACGGTGCTTCCTGTACCGTGGATGAGCTTCTCCACCTCAGTTAACCCAGCCTAGGAACTCCCTCCTAGACACGCCCAGAGGTTTCCATGGTGATTCTAGATTCTGTCAAATTGACAGTCACAGGTTCTCAGCCTTGGAGTGGTTAAGTGTTGATTTTTTAAGGAATTTATTTCTGGTCCTGTCTGGCGCAATTATAAAAAAAAATTTTTTTGAATGCTAGAAATTACACCAGGGATTTGTACGTGTTAGGGAAGGGCTGGGTTATCACGGGTACAGTTCTGAGGGCCAGTGGGGCTGGAGGCTCCTTTTGAGGTGGGGATGCTGAGCTTTAGGAGAGCCATCAATTAACAGGAAGAACAAAAGCACTTTGAAGTCAGCCAGGTCATTCTCTGTGGACAGCTCTGCTGTCCTGGGCCCTCCAGATCCACTCTGTAGGCAGAATCCGTGGACACAGCTCTCCAGCATCGAGAGGAACCTGAACACTTGTTTTTTGTCTGATCGTGTCAGCAATGAGACTGGTTGAGTTTATGCATCTTCTCTCTGCCTGGCTGAGGCTACTCCCTCCAGCCTCTCCAGTCCACCCCACCACTCCTATAGGACTAATTAGTCTGCATTTCATCTTCTAGGATAAGTCCCACTTCTGTCCTTAATACAAGCTCCCTGACGGTGCAGGTAGAGTTTTACTATCTTTGTGTCTTTAGTAGCTCATCGTGTGAAAATGGGTCCATGAATGAGTGGTCCAAAGAGTTTAGAGCAGACCACAAACAAGGGCCTTGGAAAGCCCTGAGGGAGAAGAGCCAAGTGTGTTCGTTGCCAAGTTTTGTTCTGTGGGTGGCTGGGGTTTGAGCAGAGAGGAGGCCATACACTCCAGTACCCGGATGGACTCTGATATGACCGAACTGAGAGACAAGTCTCAGGAAACATTTCTTTTTCTGAAGCTGAGATTTTCTCTATGGTCCTAGAGAAGGAACCCGAGGCCTCACACACACGGGGTGGCCTCTATGGCTGAGCCATCTCCACAGCCCTCTGAAGTGGTGTTCTCTAACTTCCTTGAGACCCAAAATTATCTGAAGAGTTTCTTCAGCCCATAGCGTGAATGTGAGAGTACCAGGGTTTCTGCCTTAGCATTACAACAAGATCTCTGTTGGTGCTGTCACTGTTGCTATCGTCTGGAGCCACAGTTTGAGAATGTCTGTCTAATGCTTCCATCTGTCCCCAAGAACTCAGGACTGACCTTCCAAGTCTGTGGAGATGGCTGTACCAGGGCTGAGCTCTGGTCACCCTTCTGTCAAGCTTGGCTGTCTTTTCTTCACATGAAGTCATACGTAGAATCTCCCGCATTGGGGAGATGTCAGGGCCTCAGTGTTACTGCTGCAGGGTCTGACACCAGATCAAGGTATCTAGTCCCTTCCTTGTAAAAATCTGCCAAACTCTAAGGAAGTTGGGTTTTATGTCCTGGGACTGACCCCAGGCTAGCTTTGTGCCCAGGCAGTAGCCTGGTGTCTCATCTAACACATAGGTTAGTTATCAACTGTCTGCTCCACCCCAGCCTCAGCCCCACAAAGGCCTCGTCTGTCATCCCCAAGTGCATACCCAGCGCCCTGATCATGTCTGATACATTTTGCATGACCCATAAAGATTTGTGGATAAGTCTGTGGACTCTACCAGATACCCCACAGATGACAAGGTCTGAAGTCTTCAAGCCACCTATCCTAGACTTTGACTCTAAAGTCCAGAATAAAGTTCCAGGTTCACTTCCACTCTGCTTGTCAAGTAATAAGAGCTGGGATGTGACTAAATCTGTCACTACCCTCACTGGCCTGGACAGATCCCTCATCTTATAGGCCTTGTCAAAGCTGGATTTTTTTTTAATTAATTAATTAATTAATTAGGTGTAGCCTATCCCCAGACTGAGTCAAGACTCCTGGGAAACTTCCATGCTAGGAAAAATGTTAGGAGCAAACAAGAGATTTGGGATGTTTTGCTTCTCTTTGGCTTTATAACTTGCACATGTCTTTTAATTTTAGGTGAGCTTTTTCATAGTTAAAAATAATTAACCACTGTTCACGTGCATAAGCAATTGTACTGGTCACTGTATTGTTGTTGATACCAAATACCTGACCAGACACAACCTAAGGGATACAGAGTATGTTTTGGCTCACACTGTTCCAGGGGCAGGGCAGAGAAATCATGGCAGGGACACATTGTATCCAGTCAGGAAGCAGAGATCTGGGGCTCCCTGACCCTGCTCTATAGTGACCTGCTTCTTACATCTCTTAAAGATTCTCCAACTTTCTCAAACACCCTACTAACTGAGACCATGTGTTTAAACTCATGAGTCAACAAGGGGCATTTCATACTTTCTTTTTAATCTTTGAGAATGTGTGTGTGTGTGTGTGTGTGTGTGTGTGTGTGTGTGTGTGTGTGTCTGTTGTGGAGGGGTGAGCACACTTTGTTGCTCATGTGTGGCAGTCAGAGACCAGCCTCAGGTAATGGGCCTCACTTTCTACATTTGAGACAGATAAAAGCTGTTCTGAGCACAGGGTTACAGAGAACATCTGGCTTTTATATGAGTGCAGGGGAGTCTGAACTCACACCCTTATCCTCACCCAGCAAGCATTTTCCCATTGAGCCATCTCCTGGGCCCCATCTCACATTTAAACTACAGTACCAATAAAGACAAAAACAAACCTAAAGACTTCCCTTTGAAACAGGAACTCTGGGACTTGACCCTGTCGTTCTTAACCTCTGTTTTACCGCCAGCAGTTGTCCTGTCACAGTGGGTTGGCTTTTTGCTTGGTATTGAGGTATTTAGTTCTGACTTAGCAAAGCGTAATTTGACAGCCACGATCTTCACTCCACAACACTTGGGAGAGGAATTTAAAAAGTCATTTCAGTTGACATCAGACTAATTGCTCAACTGGAAAAACCTGACATGATGACGTGGTCTCCTGTTCTTCGCCTTGGCACCCCTGGGTGCAAGGTTGCAGAACGAGCCACTAAGCATGCAAGATGTCTAGTTACTTTTGACTTTCAGAAAAGTCACAAGTAATATGTCAACATAACTACATCTCATGAGATATTCAGGTCATGTTTATACTTGATTATTTGAAGTTCAAATTTAACTGTGGCCCATATTTTGTCTGGCAGTTGTTGTTTCTACCAAAGTGGGTCCCACTTTGATCTTTAAACCTTCGGCCCTGGGAAAGGACAGACATAAAGATGCTGGAGTTTTTCACTTCTTAGCCCACAAGTGAAAATGCTCAGCATTCAGGCTTCTTGCCCACCTCCTGGGTCACAGACAATCACTGGGCATGACCTTCAGTAACCCATGTGCCTCGATGCTGCTGGGATGCTGCCCACACAGCCACACTCCTTGGAACCAGCAGGGCACTTACCAAAGCTTGATGCCAGAAAAATACTCAGGTCATAAAACAAACCAGGGCAGGAATGTTTTATAGCTGTTGGGAGCATTGGCTTAAAAAAGGGCTTAGGATACCCGGAACACTCCCCTAAATGCAGAGTGTGACTCTGATGCCAGGCTTATTTATGCTGCCATTACTAAACACCACTTTATACTAATAATACCTTGCAATCCTGCTGGGCTTTTGATCTGGGGATATCTAGGTACCGTATTAGCATGAGGCAGCTTTCTATCCACTGGTTATGTAACTATTCAGGCAGGTTTTCAAAAGAGACATAAGAGAGGAACAGATGAACTTGACCTGGGTAGCAGGCATTTGGCACACACTCCCCATCCACCCTGCTGGACTGCTGGCCTCTTGTGTACGATGTCAGGAGTGCCTTCTGCAGTCTGTAAATCCCAACATTGAGCAACTTAGCTGGGACACAGTAAGTGCTCAAAAGATACTTGTTTAATGAGAGATGAGAGGTGGGGAAATGTTGACAACTCTGGGGGCTGCTTTTGGATTCGGCTTCCTATGGGTAGAGTGGGTGGCAGATATTGAGGGTCTCATGTCCACAAGTCTTTAGGCCTTTTCCCATCCTTGAACATATCAGCCCTTTGAGCTGAAAGTACCTGTCCTTGACACAAGACAACCATAGGCTGCTGGAGCCATTGTGCCTGTGGACTCTGCAGGCCTTCCATGAAGCACAGATACAAAGCACCCAGCAAACTCATCACTGTGGGCTGCCTGCTTGTGTCATGACCTGTGCTCATTGAAGGGGACTTGGCTGACATCAAACCCCTCACGCATCTCCCTCCTGTCCTGGTTAGGTTTTTTTGTTGTTGTGGTGGTGGTAGTTGTTATCTTTACATAAGCTAGAGCAGTGGTTCTCCACCTGTGGGTCTCAACCCCTTAGGGATCACCAAAGACCATCAGAAAACACAGATATTTACATTATAATTCATAACCGTAGCAAAATTACAGCTATGAAGTAGCAACAAAAATAATTTTATGGTTGGGGAGGGTGTCACTGCAACATGAGGAACTCTATTAAAGGGTCACAGCATCAGGGAGGTTGAGGACCACTGATGTAGAGTCATCTAGGAAAGGAGAACCTCAATTGAAGAATAGCCTCAAATGAAGACTGGCCTGTGGGCATGCTTGTGGAGCCTTGTCTTCCCAATTTATGTAGGAAGGACCAGTCCACTGTGGGCAGCACCATTCCCTACACAGGTGGTCCTGAACTGTTGAAGAAAGCCTGCTGGGCATAAGCCAGTGAGTAGCATTCCTCTATGGTCCCTGCTTCAATCTCCTGTTTGAGTTCCTGCTCTGATTCCCTCAATGATGGACTGTGACCTGGAGGTAG
The DNA here is from genome assembly GCF_000001635.26 of Mus musculus. Lineage (NCBI taxonomy): Eukaryota > Metazoa > Chordata > Mammalia > Rodentia > Muridae > Mus > Mus musculus. The sequence continues at coordinate 122,054,947 of NC_000075.6, read as the reverse complement.
AAACCAAATAAATCTTTTCCTGCCCTACATTGTTTGGGCCAAATGTTTTGATCACAGTACACTAGAACTCTCCCCAGTCTCGTTCCCCAGTGCACCTGTGTTGTTTCCTTAAGATGGCCTCCTAGTGAACCGTTTGCTCTAGAATCTTCTTTCGGGGCATGCTTTTGGAGAATCTAGCTAGAGATGGGGAGTGTTCGGATATTTTGACTGCAGCTCATTTCTCGGCTATGTGGATTCTTCCCTTCAACACCAGGAAGGGCCTTCTGATGAAAAACAACCAGAGCTAGGGAGATGGCTCAGTGCTGCACAAACATGAGGACTAGAGTTGTGTCCCCAGAACTCACATCAAAAAAGCAGGTTAGTAACACCTGCTGGTAACCCCAGCAAGGTAAGGGGGACTAAGGGGATGCTGGGGCTCACTGGCTAGGCTGGGGCTCACTGACCAGCCTCCTAGCCTACTTAGCAAGCTCAGGCAGGTGAGAGACGCACTCTTAAAAACACGTTCTTAAGGAACAACACTCAGAAGTTGTCCTTTGGTTTCCACATGTATGTACATGCACCTGCACAATCCTGAATACACACACACACACACACACACACACACACACACACACACACACACACTTGGAATTTTCTTCAGCAGAGATAGTATAGCCAGGACTTACCGCCATGAAAGTTTCTAAGTCTTTTGCACAAAGGTGAGTGGCTCTTCCTAGAGGTGCCTATTTGTGAGTGACCTTCAGAAAAAGAAAGTCTGCATCCTCCAGAAGCCCAGATCCATGTGGCTAAAAGATGGAGTCAGGGAGCCTGGAGATACCATGCAAAGGTGTGTTGGCCTTCCCTTCTTCAAATTGGGGAGCTGGTAGAAGGCTTTAGGGACCGACTTAGTGGTAACAGTCATGTTTCCTAAGACTTTTGCATAGATGAGTCTGTGTTCATCCTGGCCCCGAGAGCTCTCATTATAGAGACAAAACCCAGGCATTGGGGAGGAGGGTGGCTAGTACTCTTTACCAGACAGACAAGGGGGAATGGTATTTAAAAACTTTTCTGGTTGGACTCAAATGACCATGACAAGTCAGGTGTGTCCTCAGTGCCCTGACATTTTATTGGTTTGTAATTTTTCAGGAGTGAGGGTAATACTGCCCTAACCTACTTTGGAAGAAAAAAAAATTTATTATTAACACGAGCTTAACACTTAACTTTCTAGGGTATTTGTGGATGACAGAGTCATACATCTGCCTTTTTATAGTACTTTGTGGCAGAGCACAAGACCTTCTGGCTGACACCTCATAGATCATCAAAATTAAGACCTCTAGGCAAGCAAGGAGACCAGGGTGGTGTAGGGCACAGGAGTGGGGGAGGGGAGACCTGGGAATAACTCAAATGGCTTCCGAGTTGATTTTTTTCCTTAGAGAAAGGCCATTTTCATTTCAGAGCAAATTATTCTTAACATTAAGATACTCCTGTCTCTATGGCAACCCACAACAACTTGAAAAGAACAGGTCTTCAGTAGCCATATAGCAAAGTGGCACTGCCTGCCTCATTGGTGGCTGGTGAAGATTATATCAGAGTGGGGACAGTCAGCTAGACAGAGGTCAACTTCTAGCTGGTTGGCATGCCACACCTCAGCTTTGCTGTGAGACTGGGGAAACTTGAAAGCAGCCACCCCTGGCCAGCATTGCTCTTTTCCAACATACATGGTCTCATCACGGTATCACCAAAGCCTTTAAAAATATCATACTAATAAAAATTATAATCAAGGAAAGAAAAACATTCAATCTCTTAAAGCTATGCCTATCACGGTCCAGTACAAGCTGACAGAACCTCTGTTACCTGACTATAAAAGACAGGCAGCACAGTGGTGTATGTTGGTAATCCATGCGCCAGTCAGGAGGCTGAGGCAGGGGGATTCAGAGAGTCCAGGGCCAGCCTAGACCCCTTAGCAAGGCTTCTTCTAACATACACAGGTACCCATGTATACATACATACACATACACACACACACAGAAACAGAGGCAGAGAGAGAGAAACACAGAGACAGTCAGACAGACAGATGCAGAGAGAGGAACAGAGAAAGAGAGAGAGAGAGAGAGAGAAACAGAGGCAGAGAGAGGAAAACACACAGAGAGAAGGGGGGTGGGACACAGACACATACATACCACACAGACAGAAGAACACAAATGGACATGTACATACACACATTCACATCCATCCATCCACACACACAAGAACAAGCAAGAGATATAATCATTTGGTTTTAAATACTCTTTTTTGTTGTTTTGAGAAAGGGTCTCATGTAGCCCAGGCTTGCTTCAAATCCCTTATGAAAGTATGTGTGACCTTGAACTTTCATCCTCTTGTCTATTCCTCTGGGGTACTGTGATTTTAGGCATACACCACCACACTGGGTTTATACAGTGCTGCGGATCAAACCCAGGGCCTCATAGCTGTCAGGCAAGGGCTCTACCAGCTGAGCTACATGCTCAGCCCCCGTTTTTATGCGCTGCATGCCAGCCCAAAGTGCCTGCTTTTCCTGTGCTTTGCCTCAGATCTGGTCGGATAGACTTGACCTGAAGCACAAACCCACTTTGTAACAAAGCATCCCCATGTTAAGAGGGAATGATACTTTTATTGTTCTCCAAGGGCCAGCAGCTACTGCTGAGGCTAGAAAGGAGGACCACTCATAGAGAAGAGGACAAATAGCCACTTGGGGAGAGTTCTTGCTTATCCTGACATAAGCTAGCATGCTTCTGGATCTAAGAGTGGCTGCTGGGTTCTCAAGAGTCGACGTGTGTCACGTGAAATGTGATGCCTATCTATCTACCCGCAGAGCTCCCCCTTGTCTTCTTTTGTCAGCAGCAGGGCATTAACAGCGCATTGGCATATCCTCACAGTGCATTCAGTATGTCCTGCTGCTCCCAAACAATATGTCCAGAGAAAAGCAGCAACAGAACCCACAGGGAAGGCTGGAAAGGCACAGGCGCCATGCCCTTAGCTGTGGAGCCAACAGGAGCTCCCCACAGGCACTGTGAGGCAGAGGACGCTGAGCCAGAGAAGCGTGAGATCCCGAGGATGTGAATCACTGAGGAGATTAGAACTGTGAACCTACTACCTTAAGTCACTGCCTTCCTTCCTCCTTCCAGCCAGGAGGCCATCTGGAGTGGTCCATCGGGAGCTATGAAATACTCTTCACTAAACCCTAAGTGATGGGCACCGGAATTTTTCTGTAAACAGGAGTGTTTGTGGTAAAATTCATCACCGCACCCTGAACTGTTGTCTTCACCCACCACTGAATAGATCGTCCTCACAGGGGCTGGCAACTGGGGTGTCTCAGGACCCTCATGCTGGGGAGATAGACTGCCCTCATTTGACACACCCCTCTTCCAATGGTTAACAGGGAGCCAGAAGAATATCTAGCTTTGTTGTGCATAAAGAGGAAGTGAGGGGGCTGAGAATTCGCCTCCCTTCCCAGGCTATGAAAAGCCACTGGGCAGCGTGACCATCCAGGATTCTCTGGGAACCTTGAGACAGTGTTATTTACCTATCCTTCCCTCTCCAAGTTGCAGCTTTCCACACTCTTCTGCCTCCCCTGCACACACTTCCTTCTCTGCATACACAAACACCAATGTGGAGCTGTCCCTTCCTCTCTCCGGCTGTCCTTCCTCATTGCTGACATGGGCAGAGGCTGGGTGGTGCTCGGGAATAAAAGGGCTTCTCCTTTGACCGGATGAACCAGGTGAGTGATATCTCTCCAGGCGCCAGAGGGCAAGAGGGCTCTGAATAACACAGAGAAAAGGAAAGATTAGGAGTTGGTTAAGGGACATTCAATTCTTTTTTTTTTCTTCTTTTTTTTTTTAGATATTTTCTTTATTTGCATTTCAAATGTTATCCCCTTTCCTGGTTTCCCCTCCAAAAAACCCCTATCCCATCCTCCTCTCCCCCTGTTCACCAACCTACCCACTCCTGCTTCCCTGTCCTAGCATTCCCCTACACTGGGACATCGAGCCTTCTCAGGACTAAGGGCCTCTCCTCCCATTGATATCTGATAAGGCCATCCTCTGCTACATACACAGCTGAAGCTATGGGTCCCTCCATGTATACTCTTTGGTTGGTAGTTTAGTCCCTGGGAGCTCTGGGGGTACTGGTTGGTTCATATTGTTGTTCCTCCTATGGGACTGCAAATCCCTACAGCTCCTTTGGTCCTTTCTCTAGCTTCTCCACTGGGGACCTTGAGCTCATTCCAATGGTTGGGCTGAGAGCATTTATCTCTGTATTTGTGACCTGGAAACTAAGCTGTAGGGTGTGTGTGTGTATGCACAAGCCTGCATGAATGTGTGCATGTGTGTGTCTGTACATGTGTGTGCATGAGTACGTACACACATATGTGTGGTGCATGTGTGTATTATATGTGTCTCTGTGTGTGCATACATGTGTGTGCCTGTGTGTATGTATGTGTGTACATGTGTATGAGTATATTCTGCTTACCAAAAGACAAGAAAAATCAAGCCACACTTAGGTGAGAAGGGCTCCACGCTCATTCTCACCTTCTCTGGTATAACAACAGCAGTGGGGAGGAAGGTCCCTGGGGGCTTCTTACTTGATGGACTCATTCACCATCAAGACCTCTCAGTATAAGACCCACCCTTCACTGTTGTCCCTTTAGAAGTCTCTAATCCCCTTGACCTGAGCTGCAGTGAACATTTGTTTGTTTGATTGATTGATTGATTGATTGATTTCATGTGTGGGTATGGCGGGATGGGGGTAGGGCACACGCTTCCACTTGATTGAAGCAGGGTCTCTCTTGCTGTTCCTGTCGCTGCACTGTGTACTCCAGGCTAGCTCACTCCCCCATCACCATAGCAGTGCTGGGATTATGGATTCGACCCCAGGGATCACACTCAGATTTCTAGGCTCACGATGCCAGCTCTTTTGCCCATTGAGCTAACTCTCCAGGCGAAGGTCACATTGTAAAAGACATGAAACCATTGATTCCCACTGGAAGAGAAAGAGACCCCAAACCCTGACATATCAACCTGACTGCGGAACAATGAGAAGGAAGTGTGCAGCTCACCAGAGTCTCCTCATGACCTATGCTGTGCAGCTGAAGGTAGTTAGAGGATAGGCCGCGGTCTCTGGCTAGGCTGTTGGCATCTGCACTTGGGTGGGACATGTGCTTGAGTGACAAGTGCTGTGCTTCTGAGAGGGATGTTTGTCCTGCTGGAGCCTCAAGTGTTATATCTGAATATGGGTGGAAGCTTAATTAACATGCTGGGCTGTCGGGACTCAGGGACGAATGGAACTTTACCCACTTTCCAGCCATTGTAAAGACTCAGATAAATGTGTCAGTTGCAGGTAGAGGCAGCTTCATGTGAGACCTGCGAATGCTCTTGTAATGTTCTGCTGTTGCCACTGTGGACTCCTTAATAATTTAATCTTCCATCTTGTATTTCATCAGTGAAGTCCACGGTATTCACACAAGAGCAGAGAGGTATGAACAGAATGTGTGATCAATGATCTCTGTGACCACAGCACGAACTCCAGGGATGTCAGTGACAGCCGCTGGTGGCCCGGAGGGGCTGTGCTCCCAGGATTTGTCTGGAGTGGAGACAAGAGATGGCCATGTTCTGAGTGTGGCTGAGGAGCCTCACACATTTCTCTTGTGTGACTTCCTGGCGTGATGATGTGACGACTCCATAGTTTCTTTTCCTTTCTTTCCTGCTCAGCAGAAAGAGGAACACAGTGGCTAATTAATGGTCAGGAAGTTGGGCAAAAACAGCTTTGGGTGAGTGTTGGGTGGGGTGGAGGGCACTGCAGAATGGCTCAGGGTTAGGAGTACATATGGGTCTTCCACGGGCCCAGAGGTCAGTTTTCAGGCTGCACATTAGGTGGTTCACAACTACCTGTAATTCCAGCTCCAGGAAATCTGACTCCTCTGGCCTGTATGGGCACCTTCACGGGCACACACACACACTTACATACATACACACATCATACCTACACACACACATCATACCTACACACACACATACACCTACATACATACAACACACTTAAAATAATAAAATAAATATATTTAAAAACACATCAAGCTGGGGGAGAGCAGAGAATGGCAAAGCTTTATAAGCTAGTACCTTACACCGAACCTCTCACTTCTTTTGAACAAAGAGTCCATGTCATTTTGCACTGGGTTATTTAGACCCTGTAGCTGGGGGTATTTAAAGAGAAGGTTGGAGAGGCAGAAGACAGTGTTATTTCACCTACTGACCCCCTTGATGTGGGGCTTCATTCCCCTCAAAGAGTTCTCTGGGCCCCTCAGTAAGCTGTGAACAAAGATGTCATGGACAAACAGCACCTGCCAGCTACCAAAGCTGCTGTCTGGAGGTTACAGGAAAGTCCAGGCTGGATGGAAGGCTTGGGAGAGCATTGTGCAGCTGCTACTGCTGGCCGGAGCTCAGCTGACGGCCTGCCTGGTGCCTTGCATTGAGCAGAGCGGGGCTGTCATTTTTCTCCCCAGGATCAGAATCAGACAAATCTCCTATTTGGCTTACCAGGCAATAAGCGGATAACACCAGTGACTGTCAGTGCAAATTACAGCTCCAGACTCCTGTCGTCAGCTTGGTGCTGCCTCTCGTCACTTTAATGCAAAGAGACAGCGCTGGGCTGATAACAGGCCAGAAGGGTGGGGGAGGCGGCTTCAGCTCCCAGACACCAAACCCCCACAAAGATGCTCTTCCATCCCTGCCTGTTTAAAGGAGGTGGGCAGCCTCCTGCTTTCCACAGAGCTGAGCACCACACTGTCTATCTAGCTACTCAACCCTCTATGGCAGCACTGGACTGGTCCTCTGGGTATACTGGAGTTCTGGGGGATCTGCAGGCCCTGCATGTATGTTAGGCTCCTGGTTAATTCCTCAGGACTGCTCCTTAGCTGAAGCTTGAAAAACTCTTGAGAAGAAACCTCCAACCCTTCTTGGGATAGCAAGAACTTTGGGAGCCTTTTAGGTCTGTTGGAAACATCCCAGAGGTGCTGAGATGTCCATGCAAGCAAGAGAACCTGAGCTACATTCTAAGAACCTATGCTAAAGATAAATGGATAGATAGATAGATAGATAGATAGATAGATAGATAGACAGACGAATAGATAAATGCCTGCCAGACATAGTGGCCTACTTATAAATCCCAGAACTGGGAAGGCAAAAACAAGTAGGCACCAAGGGATCGTTGGCTAGCTAGTCTAGCAGAACCAGAGATGACCAGGTTCAGTGAGAGACCCTGCCTCAAACAAAATGAAGTGGAGAGTGAGGTTGATCTCTGGCTTCCATGCCTCAGGTGCACACACCCCCCCCATCCATCCTCTCTACCCCCCCCCCATCTGCCCAACACACACACAGAGGCAACAGTAGAACCAACTTTAGTAAACTGTCATTTCTGAATGGGTGGGTAAATGCGGAATGTCTCTGGGGGCCCCTTTGCTGAAAGATAGGACCCACCTCCAGCCAGCTCACACTTTCATGGATTTGCCTGGATCTGTGTATATTCATCTGCCTCCAAGCCAGCCAGGGGTCAGCTCACAAACAATACAGTTTCATTTTATCTTCCACCCTCACCACACATTTGAGAAACTGCTACAATGAAGAGAACAGATCTAGAACTTTCCACAGCTGCTGTTGTTCAGGGAATAACACTACAGGGACCCTTCCGTCTATCTTCTTAGTTTATCAGTAGCCTTGCTCTCTTGTGGCTGAGGTCTCACCCACCCCAAGGCCCCACCCACCCCAGACATCCTCCACTTTGACTTGAATGAAGACACTCACCAGCAATGGAATCTGGCTTCCTGGGTAGCCAGCAGGTCCTGTAGAATCCAAGAGAGGTAGACGCTGCCCTCCCTGGTCACTGTCCTCCCTGGATGCTGGCCTCCCAGGAGGGGTATTTTTGACCTGGATGATACAAGACTGGTGGAAACAGACAGATTCCCCACCTTCCTTTCTTGAGACTGGATAGCCTAGGTATCCGCCCTTCCTGCAAGCTTTCTAGAGAGTTCCCATGCCGCCTGTACAAGCTTGGTCTCCTATCATGCTTCCAGTGTGGTACATCCTGGGAACCCAGTTTGTTGTCTGGAATAACTTCTCTTTGTTCATCTTCTTTGCCCGATCTTGCTTTCTGAAAGACATAGACCAAGCAGACTGTAACGTCTGACCTGTACTCGCAGACAGACACTGGCCGTGTATTCAAACCAACTGTGAAGCTGGGGGAGCTCACTCACTCGAGCAGGAGCTGAGTCCCAAGAGCACCTGGATGGCAGTGGTGAAGGGGATGTGGGATGTTTGAAAGCCATGCTGAGAAAAAGGGAGGAAGAGAGGATGCAGAGATGAGTGTTGTTGGGTCTCCTGGACCCAAACAAAAAAGAGAGGCCCTTCAGTTGGCCTAGGTCTCAGGCCTGTTCTCTCTCTCTCTCTCTCTCTCTCTCTCTCTCTCTCTCTCTCTCTCTCTCTCTGTGTGTGTGTGTGTGTGTGTGTGTGTGTGTGTGCAGCTGTGTGTGTATGAGCAGCTGTGTTCTGCTTACTTCTTGTCAACTTGACACAAACTAACCCAGGAAGAAAGAAATTCAATCGAGAAAATGCATTAATCAGATTGGCCTGTGGGCAAATCTGTGGGACATCTTCTTTATTAAAGATTGAGGTGGGAGGGTCCAGCCCTCTGCCACTCCTGAGCTGATGATCCTAGGTTGTATACAGGCAGAGGGTTGGGGGAGCAAAAACCTGGGCAAGCCAAAGGGAGCAAACCAGTAAGCAGCACTCCCCTGTAGTTTCTACGTCAGTTCCAGCCTCCAGCTTCTGTTTGAGCTCCTGCAGACGTCTCTCAACGATGGATTCTTCCCCAACCTGCTTGAGGCCATTGTATTTATCACTGCAGCAATAGAACTGTGGGTATGCTGCAAGTGTGGGTATGCTGGTGTGTGTGTGAATGTATGCATATGTGTGTGCATGCATGTGTGTGTGCTTGTGTGCATGTGTGTGTGCATGTGCATGCACATGTGTATGAGTGTGTGCATGAGTGTGCACATGCATGTGCTTGTGTGTGTGTGTGTGTGTTTAAGTCAGAAGTCAACCTCCACTGTCATTCCTTAGCTGCCAATCACCTTGCTTTCTGAGACGAGGTCTCTCACTGCCTGGAGCTTCATAAGAAATCTAAGCTTCCTTAGGAAAAGACCTCACAGGAAGACAATAAGGTCTGTTAAAACTCCAGTCTTGAAACTGGATCATTCCATTCCAGTCAAGCCTTCAGTGAACTGCAGCACAGGCACTATCCTGACCTTAACCTCATGAGGAATCCCAGGCTGTGGCTACTTCCCCAGAGTGCCGGACCCACAGACTCTATGAGAGGGTAGAATGGATTGCTGTTTTTTTAAGTCACTAAACTTGGTGAGCATCTGTTGTGGGACTACGGCTAACATACTGGGGTAAAGGACTCCCTCCCTCCTCCTTAGTTATTTATGCCATGATAGAAACAGAAGATGGACATGGAACATCCTAAGGTGGGAGCATTGTGAGTTCAAGGGCAGCCTGTGCTACATAAAAAAACCTTATCTTATAAAAAAGTCCAGTTGGCAAAGGACTCACTTTGTAATATAAAGGCCAAATACAGGAACCCCAGTATCCTTATAACTTGGTTTATCTCTCTACCCTACTCTCAGTTACCCATAAAGCACTACTCACCGTAGGCATAAGGACATAGCCACTAGAACATGAGGATCCGCAGAAAAGGAGGGGCAGTTTTAGAGACCGGCCCTCAAGCAGCTAGGAGGGTTATAGACATAATCTAATTCAGTATCCTTCTGCAGTAGTTGAAAAACAGAGAACCTTGAAAACGTATGCATCTTGCTCCAGGCCTTTCAGTCAGTCTTGGTAAATCTTCATCATTCAGGATTCAGTGAGGCCTGCAGTTAGCACATCTTAGGCAGTCACAAGGTCCATAAACAGGCATCACTATACTGATGAAGGAAGAAAGGTGGGGTTTGGGGGTGGTTCCTGAATGAAGTAATTGTGGGAATCCATCTATCCATCTACCCAACATCCATCATCTATCCATCTGTCCATCCATTTATTCATCTATTCATTTACCCATTTATCTGTTTGTCTGTCTACCTATATGTCCATCCATCCATCCATCCATCCATCCATCCATCCATCCATCTATTCATTTATCAATCTATCCATCTGTGTATCCATCCATCCATCAATCCATGTATCTATCACACTTATAAGCACTGATTTCATACCTGACACTATGTTGGGCCCAGGGCAGAGATTACTGAAAACATGTTCTGCTCATGTGATCCTCACAGTAGAGAAAGAGACTGATGTGAGTTGTGTAGTCACCCTCCCCATGATGGAAACAATGTAACCATGACAAGTTCTTTAAGAGGAGATGGCAGTCACCCTCCCCATGATGGAAACAATGTAGTCATGGCAAGTGTTTTGAAGAGATGGAGGCATAGACTGAATGACACTGGGTTTGTTCCAGCCTGACTAACTCCTCCAAGGAAATGAGGGCTCATTTATTACCTGACAGCCTAGAATTATGTTCTAGTATCCATGAAATGATGATTTCTATTCAGATTTGGTTTTTTGCAGATACTGTATTTTCTACCTCCATCACTTCTATTTGAGTTTCTTTTATATCTTCCATTTCTTTCATAATTGACTTTGTGTTTGTTGGAACATCCTTGAATGTATTTATGAGATTTTGAAAAGCTATTTCAATGTCCTTTTCTGCTAGTTTCCTGGCCTTGGCCATTCCTTGACTTTTTCTTTTCTTTCTTTTTTGAATTTTTCAGGTTGTGAGTCATATGTTTCTGCTGTGTTTGTATGTTTGATGGTTTCCTGTTGGATGTCAGATAATAGGGAGTGTATAGTGTTGGATTTGAAGTTTGTTCTATTCCTTTAAAGAGCATTGAACTTCAGGACTGGTGAGATGGCTCTGTGTTGGGTGCACAATTGGAAGGACCTGAGTTCAGACCCCAGTGTCTAATGCACAAATGGGAGAATCAGGATTCACATCCCCAGTGTCTGATGCACACATTGGAGAACCTGAGTTCACATCCCCAGTACCTTGACAAAAAAGGGATATGTTTGTGACCCCAGCATTGAGAGAGGAGCTCAGAGACAGATGGGCCCTGGAGCTCACTGGTCAATCAGTCCAGCCAAATGGGTGAGCCTCAAGTTCAGATAGCAGCAGACATGTCTGTACACCATCTTCTTCATTTATGTTTGACAGTGGAGGGCCCACCTGATGGGGGCAGTGCCATTCCTGGGCAGGTGGTCCTGGATGGTGTAAAAAATAGGCTGAGCAAGCCATAGGAGCAAGCCAGTCATCAAGGTTCCTCTATGGCTTTCACTTCAGTTGCAGCCTCCATGTTAGCCTCCTGTCTTGAATTCTTGCTCTGGCTACCCTCAGTAATGGAGTGTGTCCTGAGAGTTGTAGGCTGAAAAAAAAAATCCTTTCTTCCCCAAAGTGCTTTTGGCCATGGTATTTTATCATAGCAATAGAAACCCAAAGACAGTGAGAGACTGTTTAAAAAATAAAGTGGATCATGATAGAGGAACACACCTGACATCAACTCCCAGCTTCCATGTACATGTATAATACATACTATTCATACATACATATTACACATATATACTATACACACACACAAATATACTATACATACAAATATACTATAGATACTATCATACATTCACACATAAATACTATACATACATTTATATTAGACACACACACATATATATACTAGATACACATAGTACACTCACATATTACTGATACACATATACTACACACATGGTCTTTAATGTACTCTGTCTGTCTCTTTCTCTCTCTCTCTCTCTCACACACATACACACACACACATACTAGACACACATAGTACACTCACATATTACTGATACACATATACTACACACATGGTCTTTAATGCACTCTCTGTGTGTCTGTCTGTCTGCCTGTCTCTTTTGCCTGTATTTTTCTCTCACTCACACACACACACACATATACTAGATACACATAGTACACTCACATACTACAGACACACATATACTACACACACGGTCTGGCCTTTAACTCTTTTTCTCTCTTTCACACGCAAATATACTGGGCATACATAGTACACTCACATACTACAGATACACATATGCTACACACACAGTCTCTCTCTCTCTCCCTCTCTCTCTCTCTCTCTCACACACACACACACACACACACACACCATCCATCCATCCATCCATCCATCCATCTCCCAAGATCGCTGAGCTTTGCCTCTGCACACAGTTACCTTGACCTTGGTAATTCCAACATTTATTTCTCAACTTTTTTCCTGTAAGCCCAGATCATCTTTAATTTAGACTAATTTATCCCATTACTAGAGCAATACCCTTCTAAACACAGAACCTTGTTTTACACACGTTGGCTACATCTGCGCTCACCAAGGAACATCTCCCTTCAGTTTCAGTTCTATGGAGTATTTTGAGGGACATTGTTAGCTTGACTTTAAGGGTCTGGTAAGATTGAATAGTAAGTCTCTACGGCCTCAGACTTTCCTTTGTTTCTTTATCTGTTCCTGTGATAAAATCCCCTAATAAAGCAACTTAAAGGAGGAAGGGCTTATTTTGGGTTAAAGTTTACAGTCCACCATGAAGTGAAAGTCAGCAAGAGGAGCTTTTAGCAGCTGGCTGCAACAGGTCCACAATCAGGAAATGAGTGGTGATTGGATGCTGTATTCAGCTCTCTCTATCCATTTCATACTTCCAAGATCTCAACCCAGGGTATGGTGCCACCCACAGTGGGCAGGTCTTCCGGCTCAATTAACTTGATCAAGACAACCCCACACAGGCATGTCCCAAGGCTAATCTAACTTAGTACTTCACTGTAGTGTTTGGAGGCTCGTCTCCTAGGCAAGTCTATATCCCATCAGGTGGACAACATTAATCATCATAGGACCCTTTTTATTACTAATTAATTTCACTACTCTGTATTTTTGTATTTCCTCGGTTCGGTTTTTGGTAACTCATACATGTCTAGAAGTATTTTTATTTTTCTGTGTTTTTCAATTCAGTGATATATAAGTTTCAAAAATAAATTCTAGTGATTCTCTAGATTTTGGTGCATTTGTTCTGATATCTCCTTTAAAAAAAATCTCTAAATCTATTGATTTGAGCCTTTACTTTTGTTTGGCTAGGTTGGCTAATGGTTTGTCCATCTTGTTAGTCATTGTAGATGAGATCAGGCGAGTTCAGGGTGGTACGACCATAGACTTGTTAATCATTTCAAAGAGCCAATCTTCACTTTATTGTTCCTTTGTGTTACTTGCGTAGATTCTATCTCAGCTCTGGTCTTTTTATTTCTGTGACTGGCTTAATGTTTTTCTTGTTCCTCTTTCCCCAAGACCTTGAGATTCATCGTTAGGTCATTTACCTGATACCTCTTTTTTTTTTTTTTTTATTTTTTTAAATGTAGCCTCTTGTAACTATAAACTTTTCTCATAGAACTACATTTGCAGTGCCCCATGGATTCTGTTACACTGTGCTTTAATTTTCATGTGATTCCAGGAATTTTTAAAAATTTCTCCCTAATAATGCACACTTAACCAAAAGTGTATTGCTCAATCTCTAGATTCTTGGGTAATCTCTCTTGCTCTCCATGTGTGGTTTCATTCCATTACACTCTATAAAATGCAAAAAATACTTTAACTTTTTTCTTACTTTTTAGGGCTTGCACCTAAATTATGAATCTATTTTGGCCAAATTCTATAAACTGTTAAAGAATATTCTATAGTTTTTGGATGGAATGTTCTCTAGACATATCTTGCCAGTTTAACCTATAGTGTGATTTTACTGAGGTTGAATTTTAAATATTTTGGGCCAGATAGCTCACTTAGTAAAGAGAATGGGGTCTTGAAGTCACCTCTTATTATTGTATCAGGACTTATCCATCCCTTTATGTATTTGATTTATGGAGCTGGGTGTATTGACATTTCTTGCATATTTGTTAACAATTGTTATATATCTCCCTACCATAATGGACTCTTTACTCTCTATAACTGTGAGCCGAAATAAATTCTTTCTACAAACTGTGTCTGAATGTGGTGTTTTATCAAACAGCAGAAAGGTAACTAATATACTCTGCTTGCCTCTTGGGTCTGGCTTCTCAGACCATTCTTTCCTTCCTTACCCTGCCCCACTTTCGGTCTCTGTGTTTTGCTGCTAAGATGTGTTTCTTGGAGGTATCTGTTTTTAAAAATTCTTTATTCTATGTGTATGGATGCTTTGCCTGTGTGCATCCCAGTGCACCACATGTGTGCCTGTGCCCACAGAGGCCAGAAGAGGACATTGGCTCCCTTGGGGCTGACGTTACAGATGGTTGTGAGCTCCCATGTGGATGCTGGAAATTGAACCCAGCTCTTCTAAAAGAGTAGCAAGTGCTCTGACCACTGAACCATCCTTCCATCACCATCTTTTTCTTTTAAATACAATCATCCAATCTATGTCTTTTAATTTGAGAAGACAATAAACATTTAGTTACAACTGAAAAGCAGGTGCCAATTCTTGTCGTTTAGATATTTTGTAGCAGTTCAACTCTTCCAGAGTCTCGTTTTGTTTATCCACTCTTCTAGTGGATTTCTCTGTGCTGTGCTTGGTGTTTATCTTCACTTCTGTGTGTAAGATTCCTCTGAGCATCTTCTGCAGGCTTTCGTGCTTATCTTGGAAGGTCTTTATTTCTCCTTCAACTTGGAAGAACAACTTCGCTATATATAGTAATTGAGTTTGGCAGCTATTTTCTTTCAGGGTTGGAAATACATCATTTCCCCATCTCCTGACCTTTGAAGCTTCTGTTGAGAACCATGCTGGCATTCTGATGATATTCACAGGAGAGTTGGCACCACCCTCAACCCCTCTAGAATTTTTGGTCTGAGGCTTGTTCTTGGAAACAAGGTTTCACCCTATAACCCAGGCAGTCTTCAAACTCATGATGATCCTCCTGCCTCGAGACTTCTCAGTGCTGTGATTACAGGTTTGGGCCTCAGTGACGGACACACACTTCTCTCCTGCATTCTTGCACTCTCAGCACTTTAGTATGGGGAGGCTTTGGGCTGGTCATGTCTGTCTGGGGTTCTAAATGCACCGTAGACCTACATGTCTATTTCTTTACCAAGACACGGATCTTCCTTCAGTCAGTAAGTGCTTACTTTGCGAACATGAGGCCCTGAGTTTGATCCCCGTAAAAACAGTAGCCAGGAAGGAACGCTTAATGCTCAGTTATTAAGAGCATGTTCTGCTCCTTCAGAGGAACTGAATTCTGCTCTCAGCACCCATGTTGGGCAGCTCACAACTGCCTGTAACTTCAGCTCCAGGGGATCCGATGCCTTCTTCAGGCTTCCTCAGGGAACCCATAGTGGCAATTACTCACACAAACACATAGACACACAGAAAAACAGACACACACACACATACACACACATTAAACAAATCTTGCTTTAAAAGAAAAGTCTGAGACTGGAAGATCAGGATGTAGAGTTAATGTATGACTGCATAACTAGCTCCTCTTAAAAAAAAAAACAAATAAAAGACAGTGTGTGTGTGCATGTGTGTGTGTGCACATTTGTGTGTGTACATGTGTGCATGCACATATCTGTGTGTGTGCATGTCTGTGTGTGCACATGTGTGGGTGTGTGTATGTCAGTATGTGTGCATGTTTGTGTCTGTTCATATGTGTATTGTGTACACATGCATGTGTGCATGTGCATGTGTGTCTATGTGTGTGCACTTGTCTGTGTGCACTTGTCTGTGTGAATGTGTGTGTTGGAAATGATGGTGTTAAAATGAGCCAGGTATGATAACACACACCTATAATCTGAGCACTTAAGAGGCTGAGGCAGGAGGATTGCCAGGAGGATGGTTTCCAGTTTAGGGCAATTACAAATAAGTGACCATATACATTCATGGAAAAGTTTTCACATGGGCATATGTTTTCTGTTTTCTTGGATAAATACCTAGGGATGGAATGGAAGGCCATCTGGTAGGTACATCCATGCAGTTTCAAGGAACCTGCCAAACTTTCCCAAAAGCGTTTGTTTTAAGGCCAGTTTTTTTGTTTGTTTTTAGATCTGTGTAATGGTACAGTCAATCTGTGAGCTGCTTGGGTGTAAATGTTCAACTTTTATCTCAATGCAATAAATGCTCCATGACAACTGTCTCTTGATAAGTGTGGTGCCAACCCCATTGCTGTGGAAAGTGACTCTTTGCAAGAGATGAAAGAATCAGAAGGGAGAAGGGAGGCCCAGCCTGCCTAACAGCAGCAGGAGAAGAAGCCAGATCCGTAGGCTTCCTGCTTTGAGGCATTTAAATGGAAATAAAAGTGAATTCATTCCTTTTGGATAGTTCATCTTTTCTTATGATTTTTTTTAAAATATAAAATGTTAGGTCAGAACTGTGTCTTCCAGTTTTGATCTATACCCTTGATGTGTGGACTTTGAAGCTCTGTCTGTGAATAAGTTCGGTCTTTGTTTCACCTTTTCCCTCTGAACAATGCCAGTGGGCTAGGATGAGCAGTCCTGGAGGATAAGTCTCTTTTCTTTCATTCCATGCAAATCTGGCCTGAGGCTTCATTGAGTGACCACTGGCCAGACTCACTAATGCCCACCCTACTTCTGACCAGGCTCTGTGTTTGCCAGTGCAACCAGTGGCATGGCAGAGTCTCTCTCTTTTTAAGACTTATTTTGATTTTTATTTATGTGAATACATATACATGATGTGGGTCTCAGGTCCCCTGGAGCTGGAGTACCAGGCAATTGTGCCACCCAATGTAGGTGCTAGCATCCTAACTTCATAAGAACACTTGGTGCTCTTAACTGCTGAGCCTCTGAAGATAGGTTCTTTGAAAGGAGTTTCCTTGTGGCAGCCATGTCTGTTGGGCATCATTTTCATAGGATAACACCACACATAATTGGTAATGTTGCAAATGAAGTGCGGAGAGCCTCAGGCACTGCATGGTGAGAGTGGGGCAGACAGTGTGGATGACAGTGCCCACTCACATCTCATCCTTCTCTATCATCCCAACACCCAGAGAAAAACGGAGATGGGGCTTCTACAAGGGCATCAGCTATCCCGATCTGAAGGCAACTTGCTGCCAGCTCCTGCCCATGGCACTTTGGAGCAAGTGACAGTTTCTTGGTGGCCAACCTCCCTCATAAGTAGCTCAAACCATGTGCAGCACGTGGGATCTCCCTAACACTCAGGCATGTGTCTTTAGGCCTTTAAAACGTTTTTGTAACTTAACGACTCTCAAGTATGAAGTTTATAAGATGATAACACCATGGATTCTGTTTTACTTTTCTTATTTTTAAAATGTTGATCATTGTTATATGGATGTGTGCACTCACATGGGTGCCACAGTGCACATGTGGAGATCAGAGCACAACTTTATGGAGTTGACTTTCTCCTTTCACTTTAATGTAGGTTCCAAGGATTTAACTCTGGTCACAGAGCTTGTGCAACAAGTGTTTTGTCAGCCCGAAAATACTGTTTTGCAAAGTCAAAAGGCTGACCACATTGGAAGGCTCCCCTATCTGCCCTGCCTGATCACAGTTTTGTGCTTTGGGGGTTCAGCACCAGACCCCTCTTATCTTCACATATAACCTGGCTAATGTATTTACCAAGAGCCCTGCCAGGCCTGGGCACCTGGTGTTGACCTTGATTCTGTCCCTCCCTAGTGGCAGAGGTCAGGCTCCTTGACCTCCACTGAGCCTTCTTACCTGGGTCCCAGTTAGTCCCAATGGTCCTTTCCAAACTTGTTACTAGACATAGAGTTAGACACAAGACAGAGCTGGAAGGGATATCACAGTTGATGACAGACAGGGGTCATGAAAGTGCCTGCCTAGCACTTCACTTGTCTGCCTGGTAACAAGAGGAGCCCCCAAGACTTCTTGCTCTGTGGCTTCTTCCTTTTCAGGGACGCTAGTCTTGCCAGAGAAATAAGCATCTCATTGATATCATTGGCTCCACACCCTGGGTCTGCAGCTGGATGATTGTGGTTGTCATGGCAGCAAGCATCATTTCATTATCATGTGTGGCCTTTCCCCTTCTCGGGGAGACGTCTGATGTGATTCTCATTTCCCTCTGGTTCTGTTCTTTGTCTTTGGGGGTGGGTTTCTCTATTTCATTTTATTTGCATTTGTGTGGTGTATGCTGTGTGCGTGGGGGTGGGGTGTCACATGTGCCCATGTGTGCACCTGTGGAGGACAGAGGAGGATTCAGGGGTCCTGCCCTATTACTTCTCCTTATTCTCTTGGAACAGACTCTCTCTGAACCTGGAGCTCAGTGCTTGTTTGTTGGTTGTCTGTCTGGTTAGCCAGGGAGCTCCAGTAACTCACCTGTCACTGCCTTAACTTCCTTCCTGAAGCCCTGCTCTCTCTCTCTCTCTCTCTCTCTCTCTCTCTCTCTCTCTCTCCCCATGGGTGGTAGTGATCTGAACCGGGTCCTTATGTTTGCGAGCATGCTTACCCACTGAGCCACATCCTCAGATGAGGTGAACTTATGATTTCCATGGAAGTCATGGTTTAGGGGGAAGATATGTTTGAGTAGAAGACAAAATAAATATGTTAGAGGACGAAGTTGGGCATAGGGATGGGCAGTCACTGGGAGACAGAAAAGAAGTAGCCTGGGTGAGGGAGTGGGTGCCTTGGGATGCACCTTGTTTAAACCCAGGGCCCCTCTGGACACCTCCCTGCTCCAGGCTTGTTTGATGGCCTGGGAAGTGTTCCAGACTTCTGAGAGCAAGACCAGCCTCTGCTCCCCATCTCCCTCCCTCCTGTGGATGCTCTCCCACGTGTAGTAAGCCATTCATTGCCTAACAAACACACGCACGAGTAGGCATTCAAGCACTTTTGAAGGAGTTATTATTGAGCAGCACTGGGAGGGGCTGATTGACAGGACTCAGAATTACTGGAGACAGATGGTAGAACTCACATGTCAGTCTGTAGATCTGCTCCAAGAAGAGCAGCTTTGTAGAGACGTTCTGGGCACATACTGGATGCCAGAGGCCCTCTTCTAGGGGATGTTCTTTCAGTTCAGGCGATTTTCCTCTCCTGCACAGCCCCCCCACCCCCCCTTCCCAGGTGAGCTAGTAGTGCAGGGCAAAGCCAGTATCTTCAGGAGGACGGCGCCCAGCTTCCTTAGCTGCCCCAGCTCAAAATGCTCAGGCTCCTTTCTGACCAAAGAAAGTAGCTTCCTTCCTGACTAAAGAAAGTGGTGTCTGCTTTGGAGCACTCCTTGGTTCCTCTGACTTAGTATATTCAGCAGTATGTGCAGATGCTTGTGTGTGCATGCATGTGTGTATGTGTGGTGTGGTGTGGTGTGGTGTGGTGTGGTGTGGTGTGGTGTGGTGTGGTGTGGTGTGGTGAGTATATGTGGTATGTGGGTGTGGTGTGCATACATACCTAGAGCCTTCCTCTGTGTGTGTATGTGAGTGTGTGGAGGTGTGAGGGTGTATGTTTGTGTGTGTGTGTGTGGTGTGTGTGAATGTGTGTGGTGTGAATATGTATAAGGTGGAGCGTTGTATTTGTGTGTGGTATGTGTGTGTTTGTGTGTGTGGTATGAGTATGTGTGTTTGTGTGTGGTATGAGTATGTGGGTGTGAGTGTGTGGTGAGTGTGGAGTGGGGTGTGGGATGTGGAGGTGTGGTGTGATGTGAGTTGTGGGTGTGAGCATGTGGTGTGAGTGTGTGTGGTGTATGTGAGTGTATGATATGGTGTGAGTGTGTGGATGTGAGTGTGTGGATGTGTGATATGGTGTGAGTGTGTGGATGTGAGTGTGTGGGTGTGTGATATGGTGTGAGTATGTGGATGTGAGTGTGTGATATGGTGTGAGTGTGTGGATGTGAGTGTGTGAGTGTGTGATATGGTGTGAGTGTGTGTGTGTGGTATGAGTGTGTAGTGGGGGTGTGTGTATACCTAGAGCCTTCCTGTTAAAGTACACTCAATCTGTAGCTGCAACACAGCAAGAATGTTTTCAGACCCATTGAAAGGAGCTCTGGCTGTCAGCACATGGAACAGGTAAGGTATTGAGTGACGATCAGGACAAACAGTCTCTGGATGTGTCTTGTGTCTTGTGCAGACTCACAGGCGCTCCGTCAGTCCGCTCAGTCTTCAGACCCACTCGCTCCTTTGACATCTGCTGTTGAATGTGTCTTTAATGTACCTTTCTGGGGGCCGAGGATGGAGCAGTGTGTACCTGGGTCAAGACTCCCATGCTTGCGTCTGTCCAGCTACCGTTCTGTGGGCTGGGGACTTAGAACAGTAGCAGGGGAGTTATAGATAAACCCCAAGGAGACAACACAGACAAGAACTTCCAGGCATTGGTCTGGCCGTAGGTTGTGTCGAGGCCAGGGACCACCAAACAGCAGAAAGAATGGAGACACCTAAAGATTGGGGAGGAGGCTCCAGGAAGGGGGGGCATTATGTGTGAAATCCCTGGAGTATCCTGGGGGCAGGATGGAGGTGGGGTCAGAGATAAGACAAGGGCTGCAGGGCCTGAGTGCTAGTGACAGAATTCAGTTTTTCTCTGAGAATGCAAGTACTGGGCAGTTCCAGCTAAGCTGCAATATATTGACTTGAATCAACCACAGGCAAGAAAAGATGGGAGCAGGGGATCTGATTGGAGGTCATTGTTATAACCTGGGTGATGGCTGCCTGAGCAAGAAGATATCATAGGAGGGAGAGAGGGTAGAGTCTTCACTTGCAACAAAGTTGCTGTATACTGGAAATATCTGGTGTTCAAAATGCAAGTTATACACCTGATCTCTGGAGTGTTCTAACTCAGGGATACAGTGTATTGGGCAACATTGGTTCCCCTCCTCATGATCATATGGCTTCCAGGGAGCTTCTGATTGCTGACCAGCATCGTGAGAGAACACTTGATGCCATGTTACAGGTAGTTCAGGAAAAAAGTTTAAATTCAAAATATAAAGTATGGTTTCTTCTGGAATGTACTGTTTTTGCATCATATTGAACTCAACAAATCAGCAGAATAACGTGTTGTTGGTCATAGACCATCAGCCACAGTTACAGGCAAACCCACAGGGCTCTCCTGGGGAGAGTAAGAGCCAAGAGAGAAAAACCAGGAACCACTCAGAACTTTATCACTCAGAACTTTATCTCCAGCATCCTGAGGCTGGAGAAACAGCTTTCAGTGAGATAGAATGAACTTGGGGAAACAGAGCAGAAACCAGCTCTAAAATACCAAGTTAAAGGTGGTATATAACCAAAGAGGTTGTTGAGAAGGCCCAGCTGGGGTTTGGAGAGAAGCTGGGTTGAGATATAAATTTGTTATAAAACAAAGCATTGGTATGTGGAACTGCAAGGTCACCAAGGGTAGACATGTGGCCAGGGAGGGGGTTCCCAGACAGACTCACAGGAGAACCATACAGCTCCCCAGTGCCAACAGCCAGGAAGGGTGGAGTGGTGTCTTGGAGAAGTGGGGTCTCCTCTGACGTGAGGTGGGGTGACAATGGGAAGGGCCTGTTTTTTTGTTGTTGTTTGGTTTGTTTTTTTGTTTTTTTGTTTTTTTGTTTTTTTGTTTTTTTGTTTTTTGTTTTTTTGAGACAGGGTTTCTCTGTATAGCCCTGTCTGTCCTGGAACTCACTTTGTAGACCAGGCTGGCCTTGAACTCAGAAATCTGCCTGCCTCTGCCTCCCAAGTGCTGGGATTAAAGGTGTGCGCCACCACGCCCGGCGGGAAGGGCCTGTTTTAAGGATTTCCATTGCATCAATCCATTGATCCTCACAACCATCCTAGGACCTGCTATTTTTATTCCTCCCACAGGGAAACTGAAGCACGGTGAAGTTAAGCGATACCAAGATGAAGGTCACTTCACCTTGACAAGGGTGTGGTCAAGATGTGTGCCCAGACAGTGTGGCTCCAAAGCCACAGTCTTACCTTCATGTCATTCCCCCAAATCGGTTCTGCTTACCTGCTTGGTGACAGGATGGTCTCCAAGCGTAAGCATCCCCTGGGGATTTGTCCTAGGACAGATTTCTGGGAGTTTAAGACATAAATGGGGACAGCTCTTTCTGAACAAGGACAGAATACAGTGTGGTGACTCTCTGGGGACTGGCTCTCTGCCTGCTAGCACCACAGCTGGGTCCTCCATGACCTGTCATGGGTCAGAGTACTGTAGCTTGGCATACTCTTCTCCCTGGGGCTGGAGACCCCAAATATGTGGAGTTAAGATACACATGAAAGGCTCTACAGTCATGTTTCAGTTTGTTTTCAGCATCTAGGTGTTGGCTTGGCTGTTTGCAGGGACTTCCTCCAGGGTCTGTGGCAAACAAATGCCACAAGTTTGACAGGTCTGAAAAATCCCACCCCATAGCCTCTTCCTCCGTGTCTTGAGTCTTTGTCAATAGGGTGATTCCTAGGGACCTAACAAAGGACCAACAGTCTCCTTAGTACAGCCCAGGATAGGTGGTGAGGGACCAGTGGGACTTGGCAGGGACCACTGAGCCCCACACCAGGTGAACGAAGCCACCTGCTCCTCAGTTTGCCTGGAATATTGCTGTGACTGCCAAGGCTTTACCAGAGCCAGATCCTGGGGTGTGACCAGACCTGCCACTGTGCTGCCTGCCTGGCCTGGCTGTGTACTCGGAGGACACTAGCTAGGTGGGTGAAAGGTCACCCAAAGAAGCCTTGCCCATGGTTGGCACCTGACCCACACGATGAAAGGTCATTTGAACTGGACTAATCACCTTGACTCCACATGACCTCACCTCAGGAGAGAGGGGACTCATGCTCTAGGAACAGCAGCACCTACAGGCCCAGAACTGAGTGTAACTGCAGCTTCTAGGGAATTATCTTGTCTGAGATGAGAGCTGTGAGCTTTTGGTGGCTCATGACTCTGCAACCGAGCTTAGGTCACAGGGAGGCTACATGCCACTGGGGTCTGGTGTCTTCCTCTGCCATTCTGGGATAAATGTCTGCTTTCTTCCTTCCTTAGGTCTACTCAGATCCTGGCTGGTACAGGTGGGAGGCCTCAGAGGTAGGGGGCTGTTTCATCCTGTGAGTGCTATAGAGTCCAAATAATTTTCCTGGACTCCATCAGAACCTGTGGCTAATCATTCAGAAAGTGCAGGTCTTCTTTAACTGTGACAGTGGTCATGAACCTGAGCACCTCATTGGCCAGACATAGACTATTGTGTGTAAGAAGTGACTATGCCCACTTGTACACCAGGGTTGAGGAGACAGTGTGGAGGAGCTCCGTCTAGCCATTTCTCAAATGCCATGGCCGCCCTAGGTTTTCCTAGCTCTGTGCCTCAGCTCTCTTGATTATATCTCAGATGTTGAATTGTACAGCTTAACATCTAGCTTCTCAAAATATGTCTCTGGAGCCAGAGGCATCATGGGAAATCAGTTATTAATGCATATTCCTACATGTGGTCCTGGGATTGTTGAATTAGAAACTGCATTTTCGAAGGCTCTCTGGTAAATTGACGTACATGTTGAAATGAGCCTTTGAATGGATTGTGTGTGTGTGTGAGTGCACATGTATGTGGATGCATGTGTGCATATATGTTTATGCATATGGGAGCCAAAGGACAGCTTCAAGTGTCTTTCCTCAGACACCGCCACCTCTTCTTTGAGACAGGATCTCTCACTGGCCTGGAACTCAACAAGCAGCCTAGGCTAGCCAGCCAGTGAGCCTCAAGCACTCGCTTGTCTCTGCTTCCCCAGTGCTGGGGTTTCAAAGTGCTCAGCTTTTCATGTGTCTCCTCAGGATGGGATTCAGGCCCTCATACTTACATGATGAGTGAGCACGCACCTTACAAACAGAGCTATCTCTCTCTATGTCCGACTTTAGAGATTTTACAAAGCAGCCGAAGCAAAGGTGGAGGATGGGGCCTGGGAGTCTGTTTTCACAAAGCTCCCCAGTGTCTCTAACAGGCAGTCTGGGTTCGGCAACACTGGCCTAGAGGAGCCAATGGCAAGCTCTGTTTGCACCTTCCTTCGACCCCCCTCTCCCTTGCTCCAATGTTTCCATGGCAACAGAAGCAGCAGCTTCTTTCCCCTCCTGTTTACTATTACCCCCCTTCACTCCTCTGATGGCCAGAGTTGGTTTTCCTTCTGCTCTGGGTGGAAGTGATGGGAAATTCCTTAAGAATGGGCTTGTTTGGCCCATCAATACTGATGGGCTCTGGCCACCTCCCTGGAGTCTCCATCTTGGTCTCAGTTGAGGGCAGGAGTCTGTTCCAAGGAGACCTTGGAAAGATACACCTAGAAGATATGAGAACATATGGAGAAGTCTAACTCATGCCTATCTCAAAGCAGACCTGCTCTGCATTTAGGTCATGTGCATGGCTGGTGCCCACCACCTTTCAAGAGCACCTGCTGACCTTACTCCGGAGTTGACCCACTGTGCAGCGATCCCCAGTCCCCATCTGGGGCAGAGGTAACAGTGAGGTCCTGTCAGAAGCAAAAGCAAGCTTGCTAAGGACCAAAAGAAGATTCCTGGCTCCTGTTGTCTTTCTGAAGATAATGAGAGAGTTGGACAGACTAACATCTGTGTGGACAGACTCGAAAGCCAGAAGGAAACAGGAACCCATGGAGTGCATGCTAGCTCCTAGCTGTGGGTCACAGAGAGGAGGACACGGAATGAGTTATAGGGAAGACTTGGAAATACATATTCATTATCCTTTCTTAGGGTTACGTTGGAGATAAAAATGGGATCTCAGGCACCTGAGCAGGTGTTCTTCCCCTGTGCCTCCCGTCCACCCACCACCGTATCGAGGGCATGCTTTCCTGGAAAATAACTCAAAGGCCACGACAAAGCTACAGACATTTCTCTGCTGGAACGAGTCCCTTCCTGCCAGGCCCTGGACCCCAAGTCCTCTCTTCTGTCTTTCTCTGCTTTTCAGTGCTCTGGCTACTCCCACAGGCCATCAGCTGGGCTTATGAGTAACATGAAGCACCCATCCTCTGGTGTCCTGAGTGAGCATGGGCCAGTGCCCCAGGTCCTGCCAAGATTGTGCTTTCATTACCAAACTGCCCAGAATGTATGAGGATAAGGATTTGGGTCTGATGCACTTCAGGAACAAAGTGCAGAATGAACGGCTCTGACGGTGTACTTCAGAGTCAGGCCCAGGAAGAATTCAAATTCCTCGTCCCCAAGTCGGCCATCTTGGGCAAAGACCCCTCTCAGCCTCGGTGTTTTGTCTGAAAACTTCAGTGAGGAGCCCTTGGTTGTCTACGTGCCTCAGGACTGCCATCAGTCACTAACACGTGTCTCTTTACACCCTCCACAGCCCTACAGGGTAGCCTATATTATCACATTCTTTTTTGATTAGAAAACAAACACAGAGAAATATTAAACCATTTGTCTCGGGTTTTCCAACATGGCAGAGCCAAGAGTGACATTGTAGTCTGTGGGCATTCTCAGATCTGCTTCTGAGGGTGGGACTTCCTTAAAGGGATTTGGAGTTGGAAGTCTCATGTTCCAAAGTACACACAGGGTTCCAGAACCTTCCATGAATTTCACCTTGCAGAAGGGGCCTACAGGATTTAAGGAGGAGTCATATCAGATCTACCAACTCTGTAGGTCCTTATTATACCGACTTCTGCTGTGCCTACCTTCCTTCTTCACCTGCTTGGCCTCCCCCTCTGTCTGGAACTTTCTCCAGCCTGCACATTAAAAGGAAGCAGCAGGTGAGCAGGAACATTGTGACTCTCAGGACAGGAGGCTTCTGGCCACCAGGCCTGAAATGTGTTTGTTCCTGTACCTGAGGTGTTGTTTGTTTGTTTGCTTGTTTGTTTTGTCAAAGCCTTTATTTAGGAGGATACCATTTTCACCAGGGCTCTGATGGATGAGGAAAAGTGTATTTTATGGGCCGTGGGGATGGCTCATCAGAAGAGGACCTGCTGCGTCAGCATAAGGCCCTGAGTTTGGATTGCCAACATCCACGTAGAAAGCTGGGTGCTGAATCAGTACTATATCATCATAGTGCCACGGAAAGGTGGAGACAAGAGGATCCAGAGGACTTAGCTGCCACCTGTCCATGGAACCAGCGAACTCCAGGTTCAATGAGACACCCTGTCTCAAAAAATAAGGTGGAGCATGATTGAAGATCCGTAAGGCTGATCTCTGGCCTCTACATTTGGGTGCATTCATGTATACACACACACACACACACACACACACGAACGAATGAAAAGTGTTTTAAAAGCCAACAACAAAAGCAAACGTCAGACCCGTTCTGGGCTACATCCTGGCCTTGGCCTTAAAATAGCTTTGAGTCCGTGCAGATAGTACGTGTACATGGTCAGGATTTCCTGAGCCTCCGCCTCTCCTTTTCCTCTATGCTTCTGAGCTTGTCTCTCACCCCACCCCCATTTGCATCTGTGGGAATGTTCTGGAAAGTAGCCACCCTTGGGATCCAGCTAGACACAAGTTCACATTCCAGCTCAGCCATAAACTTTCTGGGCAGATAGCAGGCCATTACCCTAGCATCAGGACATGAAAGGCTCTGGCAAGGTGACTGGGCAATAAACAGAGATGCAGGTGAGCTCTCCCCAAAGCCAACATCTGAAGGACGTGAGTCCCCTTGTCTTTCCACAGCCTTTACCTCAGGCATCATCCCCACAGCTTAGAGATCTCCTTGTGAGTCGGACAAGCCCCGTCTCTCCAGAGTATTTGTGTCTACATACCTAAGAAGTGCTGGCTGGACCATGGTCTCAGCTGGTGACATTTGTCTAGAAACAGTAGCTCAGAGATATTTTGAGACAGCTTGAGCCCAACATCTGTCCCTAGGCCAGAAACACCCAAGTGTACACTCAAACCAGGAGCTGGCTTAGGGTGCCATGAGCTATACTTAGCCCCCAACGTGAACTAACAGTAGCCACCTGGGCAACACCAGTCAGGTCCATGAAAGGAGACTTCTGCCTTGAACTTAAGTCACATTATTGCCCAAGTGACTGGTTAGACAATCTGTGTGTCTACTGCTGTTCCTGTCCTCAGCAAGCATAAGCCAAAGGAAGAGGGCATCCTGGGGTTAGGCTACGTGCAGAACATGCAGTCTCCCTCCTTCTCTCCTGTCCCTGGAGAGGGTGCAGGGCTGCACCAGGATCCAGAGATCTGGATTCCACTCCACTCACGATTCACATTTAGCCCTGTGTAAGTCATTCCCCAAGCTGCATGCTGGCTGGAAGGCAATAATGGTATCTGGCCTCTCCAGGCCCCTAAGGATAACTCTGAGTAGTAAACAGGGGTGAACATGCAGTTGGTGAACTGCCAGTTCTGTGCCTGGACAGTTCCGCTGACTGTTTCACAAAGCCCATGAGAAAGGAAAAGGTCAAGGTTGTGTGTGTGTGTGTGTGTGTGTGTGAGGATTAGGACCCACATGTCTGGAGACACCTCTCCTATTGTAGGACTGAGTCCTAGTCCTGCTTACTGCCCTTCCTCCACACCCATGGGACACAGTAACAGTGTATGCAGGTGGGGAGGGGCGGTATGCTCTAGAAGCCGGCTGTATGCCTAGGGCTAATGGCAGGGCAAGTCAGGGGCACAGATCTTGCTGGACCTTTTGAAAGCTTCCAATAGCAAATGTCAGACAGCCCCTGAGCGTGACTGGGGCATCTCTGTGTCTCCCTGCTCTAAGATGGTTGGGCTTGTTTTATTATGTAACCTAGTCCTGCATCTTCCCTGGCACCTGGTCTACCACACTGGGAGTGCAGGGGGTGGGGGAGGAGCAGATGGCCACTGGCTGTGGCCTTCCCTCCAGGAGCCAACTTGGAGCAGCCCATTTCCTGCACCACTCTGGCTTTTTCTGGCTGAAAATTGAGAGCTTCCTCAGTCAAGTCTGGAAAATGTCAGTCTGGTCTCTAATAATGAGGACAGAGCAGGCTCTCTCTGTTTAATTCTGCTTGCTAGATAATAATTCATATGGTCAAAAAAGCAGTCATTCCTTGCACCCTTCTGGCTGGTTCTTCACACACACACACACACACACACACACACACACACAGAGAGAGAGAGAGAAAGAGAGAGAGAGAGAAACAGACACACAGACACACAAATATGCACACATACACACAGTCATACACAAATACAGAGACACACTTACAGACACACATAGACATGCACACCACAGACACATACACACACACACAGAGATATACATATACAGAAACACACACATACACAGACACACTCACAGACACACATACTCACAGACATACACACTGACATACAAAGACACACACACACTTTCTCTCATGGTCCTCCTACAATGAGTAGTGATTTAATTTCCATATCCCCTTGTGGTATTTCTTTATGTAAATTCAAACATGTGTTCTGTTTTGCCCCCTCCCTCAGATACACAAAGGTTGAGCACAGTGTTCCTCATGTGTCCTCAGGGGTCTGGGAAGACCCTACTAGCAGCTGAAGCAGGACAGCCCAGGGCATGAAGGGATTGTTAGCCAGGGGAGGAAGAGGGGAGGAGCAATCACTGAATGAGGACCACATGGAGCCAGGGAGCAGCGAGGGGGAGGGCTGAGGACCTGCTGCTGCACAGCAGAGGGCCCAGGGAGCCCACCAGCCTTGTCTCTCTTCTAGACCTCAGGTTCTGAAGCACAGGCCCTACTGGCAATAACTTGCCAGAAGTCCCGGGATAAGGAGGCCTGTGGACCCTACAAGTCAGCTGACCGGACCTAGAGCATTTTACAACCACTGTGGAGATCAGTGCAGAGATGCCTCCCAAGATGAATGAAAACGAGAACAACTATTTGACCCTGCCAAACAACCATGTGACCCAGCCAAACCACCCCAGGTGCAGACCCACAGGAATTCAAGTCAGCACCCAGCAGAGAGGCTGCATGTTTGTCAGCCTGGATGGCCATCAACAGATGGGCTAATAAAGCAGGCACGGCACATAGGCACCATCATACTCAGCTATAAACGTTGAAGATGGGTGGAGCCACACATGATCATGCTAAGTAATATAAGCCAGACACAGGAAGACAAATACCATGTGCTTCTCACACAGACTTACATCCGTCTGTCCATCCATCCATTCCCCACGTGTGCGTGTATGTGTAGGTCGTGAAACTAGAAAGAGGACCATGAACATGGATGGGGGGAGAGGGAGTGAGGGAGGGTAACAAGCATATGGCTTGCTGGGATGCTGGCGCCAGAGCTGCTGAGAGGAGTATGGGGAGAGAGGGCTGAGGGGAAGGTTAACAAAGGCAAAGCCTACTGACATGAACGCATGAAATAATCATATCAAAACCCATCCCTTTGCTGACTTAAAACTTAAGACATAAAGTAGAGGGAGATGCGGGTGGCTGGCAGGGTGGGAGGGACCCCATGCTACATGCAGAGGTTCATCCTTCACACACAGATGAAAATGTCCCGTGCTGGACATTTTTTATGTCACTGACACTGTGGGGTTTGTCTCTCTTCGTGTTCTTCCAGATTTCCCCTGCCTTCCCCCAGCACCACTGCTAAACTCAAGTCATGGCTTGGCCCTGCTGTGTAATATGTCCCCAGCCTGGTCTATAATGCATCCCCAGCCTGGTCTATAATACATCCCCAGCCTGGTCTATAATACATCCCCAGCCTGGTCTATAATGCATCCCCAGCCTGGTCTATAATACATCCCCAGCCTGGTCTATAATACATCCCCAGCCTGGTCTATAATACATCCCCAGCCTGGCCTATAATACATCCCCAGCCTGGTGTATAATACATCCCCAGCCTGGTGTATAATATATCCCCAACCTGGTCTATAATACGTCCCCAGCCTGGTGTATAATATGTCCCTAGCCTGGTCTATAATACGTCCACAGCCTGGTCTATAATACATCCCCAGCCTGGTGTATAATGCATCCCCAGCCTGGTCTATAATACATCCCCAGCCTGGTGTATAATATATCCCCAGCCTGGTCTATAATACATCCCCAGCCTGGTCTATAATATGTCCCTAGCTGGCTTCCCTTCAAAATCTATGTGTACATCTCAAACCCTTTGTACATCCTTTGTACTCAGGGGCCCTTCAGACCCTGACTGCTAGGAGCTTCACATTTGATTGCCTGACTCTTACTCTGTACTCTTGTTTCTCTCTCCCCCTCATCCTGCCTGGATCCTGAGCCATGGCCTTGTGCGCTGCCATCTTCCTCCCCAGGCTCTGCCTTGATCACCATAGATGTGCTTCCTCAGCCTCACGCCATGCCTCTGCCTGTCTCAGTGGGTGAAATGATCTATCTGTAGGTATGGAGACAGCTGAGGGATACCTCAGCTTACAGGATAGCCCAGCTGAAGACTTGCAGGCAGACCTCTCAGATGACTGAATACCTGAGCAGGGTGCAGAAGCTAGCTCACACCTGCACTGTGTCCACCCTGGCCTCTCTTTCCATTGCCTCTGATCAGCAGTTTCTTTGGTGGGATTCCCTCTGTGGTACTCGAAAGCTCGGCCCCGCAGCATGCCGCTTCTGTTGTATCTTGTCAGTCTGCTCTGCTCTGTCCTGGCCTTCTATTCCCTAGGAATTCCTTAATAAACACATTGACCTTACACCTAACTGTCTGTAATCACAACACTGGCTTTGGGGGGGGTTGTTGTTGTTGTTGTTGTTATTTCTGTGTCCATTTTATTGCTTGAGTGGCATTTGGGGAGGAGAGGACTGTGTCCTTAGCCACACTCAGCTATGACATGTGTATTCTGCAATTACAATTACTTCATGAGAATAAGCTGCCAAGTGTGGGGTTGTTGGATCAAGAATGAGGAAAGTTTCTGGAACTGTTGATATGTTTGTCAGCTGGTCACCAGACTAAGAAGTGGATGAAAGGGAAACTATGAGGAGTGAGCTGTTGCAGGGTCCTTTACTTCAGCTGTATGGTCTGCTGAAGAGGCCTTTCTGGGGCTGGAGACGTGGCTCGGTCAGTAGCGGGCTTACTAGGGTAAGCACAAGGACACTAGCCTGACCTTCAGACTCCACAGAAAGATGCCATGGCGGCATTCACGGCTGGTGTGAGTAGTTCCCCCCTGGCCTCCACGTGCATGCATGCATGTACGTGTGCACAGGGACATTTAAATTCCTAAGGAGATTGTTCTGAACCTTAATCTCATTAGTGAGCCTGGAATGGTGTTTCAAGGTTGAATCAATATGAATGGATGACGGTGGACATAGAGGAACACCTTCCCAAATCCAGCCTTTAAAAAGGGCTTACTGAAAACTGTCAGCAGCATGCCATGTAGGTGGCTTTTCTGCACCAAAGAACTATGGACTCAACCAAGTGCTTGGACAGCATTCCTCTCCTTTGTCACTGTCATTTCACACTTCTGGGTGAACCACTGCCTGCCTCGGCATCTCCTGCTCCAAAGACAGAAACCTTCCTGATGCAGCCCTTGATGATTCTCTTGGAGATGCTTGAGTGGGAATCCCTGCACAGACATGGGGCTGCTTTGATTGGAAGAATCAGTCCTGAGTCCCTACCTAAAGCCCAGACTGAGCAAAGACAAGATGTGTTCCTCCTTCTCAGTCCCAGCAGATGTAAGCAGTCATGCAAAAGATAGAAAAACAGCTTGCACTCTAGGGTTAGGGTGGCTCAGTGGCAGAGCAAGTACATAATGCCCAGGGTTCATTTCTTAGCCCCACCAACACAGAGAGATGCCTGGTTCTTGTTCTAGGCCAGAGCCCAGAAATTTAATTTCTCCCTCAGCTGGGACAAAGGTTCTAATGGCTTCTTTTATTTTCCGGTTTGACTCATTCATCAGAAATCCCCAGCAAAGCCGCTCCAGGGAGGCAGGCTGTACCCTGGCCTCAGTCTCATGCTGGTCTGAACCCAAGATGCCAGAGAACAAATGTTTCCTGTGCTTCCAGCTGAGAGGAAGCCCAGAGATGGTGTTCACTAGCAGGCTCCAAAGCCATTGGCTCGGAATGCAGTGGCCTGGTGGTGTCAGGAAACATACGAGATAAGGTTATTTTTTTAAAGCCAGTTCAATGGCATAGGGGTAGATTCAAAAGTGCGCACTTCCAGAATAAAGGCAAGCCAAGCACGATGGTCGGCCAGGCGCCAGCACCGTCAAAGGTCACTGAGTCAAGGTTCAGAGAGAAACAAGACTAAGTCAGGTGTGAGTGAGGAGTGTCTTAGTCACGACCAAAAGGCAAGTTGGGGAGGAAAGGGCTGATTCAGCTTACACTTCCAGATCATAATCCATCATTGAAGGAAGTCAGGACAGGAACTCAAGCAGGGCTGGAACCTGGAGGCTGGAGCTGATACAGAGGCTATGGGGGAATGCTCCTTACTGGCTTGCTTCTACATGGCTTGCTCAGCCTGCTTTCTTATAGAACCACCAGCCCAGGGGTGGCACCACCCACCTTGGGCTGTGCCCCCCCCCAATTGATCACTAATTGAGAAAATGCCTTTCAGCTGGATCTCATCGAGGCATTTCCTCAACTGAAGCTCCTTCCTCTCTGATGACTCCAGCCCGTGTCAAGTTGACACACAAAATCAGCCAGTTACAACTGACCCCTTGTCAAGTTGACACACAGACACATCACTATTAAGTCGAAACCTTTCCTTATTTATCCCCAAAGCCTGACATTAAAAACATAATAACTTTAAAAGTCCCACCATCTTTACAAATTCAAACACATTAAAATTTTCATCCCTTTAAAATATCCAATCTCTTTCAAAATCAAAGTCTCTTAAAATTCAAAGTCTCTCAACTGTGGGATCCAGTAAAATACCTTACTTCAGGAGGGAAAAATCAGGTCACAGTCTCAATCAAATGAAAGTAAAATCAAACTCTAACCATAAAATGTCGGGGATCCACTCATGATATTCTGGGCTCCTCCAAAGGGCTTGAGTCACGTCTCCAGTTCTGCCCTCTGTAGCACACAGCCTGGTTCCAAGGTTCTGGCTGGCTCCACTCCCCTACTGCTGTTGTTCTTGGTGGTCGTCCCGTGGTACTGGCATCTCTAACACTGCTTGGATCTTCTGCTACAACTGGTCTGCATTTTCACCAGTAGCCTCTCATAGGCTCTCTTCATGGTGCCAAGCCTCAGCTTTCTTGCATGACTCCCTTAGTCCTGTGCCATCAACCACCACTGTGGCTGCACCTTCACCAATGGCCTCTCCTGACCTCTCCCAGTGCTGAGCCTCAGCTGCTCTTCATGACCTCTTCACGCCTTCAAAACCAGCACCACCGGCGTGACTCTTATACATTACCAAGTCCAGCTGCAGCACAAGGTACAACCTTGGCTGTCTCTGGAACACAGATTCTCTGTGCTCTCAGAGCTGTTCCAGCAAGACCCCACTACCCTGGCACTAACTGGTCTTAGTTAGGGTCGCTACTGCTGTGTTAAATCATTACAGCCAAAAACCATGTTGGGGAGTAAAGGATTGATTTGGCTTATACATCCAGATTATAATCCATCATTGGAGGACGTCAGGACAGGAACTCAAACAGGACTGGAACCTGGAGGCAGGAGCCGATGCAGAGGCCATGGAGGGGTGCTGCTTACTGGCTTGCTCCCCATGGCTTGCTCAGCCTGCTTTCTTACAGAACCCAGATCACCAGCCCAGGGATGATATCACCCACAATGGGCTGTGCCCTCCCCCATTGATCACTAATTGAGAAAATGCCTTTCAGCTGGATCTCATGGAGGTATTTCCTCAACTGAGGCGCCTTTCTCTCTGATGACTCTAGCTTGTGTCAAGTTGACACAAAACCAGCCAGTCCTCATGCCCTCGATGATTGAACCATCCCCCCACCCAGCCCAAATTTAAGTCTTTGTTCTATGACCTCAAATGGCTTCTGAGGCCCTCTAGTGAGATTTACGTTTAGCTATTGTATGTTTCAACTACAAAATTTCTATTTGGTGCCTAAAAGCAACTTCTCTGTCTTTATTTAAATTACTGACTTGGTGAGGCACTATTCTGATCCTTTCTTTTCATTCTTTAGACATTATTTCCTTGAATTGTTTGAATAATTTATACAAGCTTATTTAGAGTCTTCATCTAAAAATTCAATGTATGACTTCTGTAGTACTCTCCATTGATCATGTGCCCCCTCCCGAATTTACCATATTTTAATGTTTCTTTGTTTGTCTCATGAAACACTGGAGTAGGTAATACAATGTGGAGCAACGGCAACTACACAGATCCTTCCACTTTCAGAGCTCCTTTTAAAACATTTATTTTTTATTACATGTGTTGGGTGTTTTGCCTGCATGCATATATGTGTACATGTGCACCGGCAGAGGCCAGGAGAGGGCATTACATCCATGGAAGTGTAGTTAGAGTCGGGAACTGAACTCAGGTCCTCTGTATGAGCAGCCAGTGCCCTTAACCACTGAGCCGTCTTTCTAGGGCTTCTTATTGCTACTGCTGATTTTGTGGCTGCTGCTGCTGTCTGTGTCTTGTGGCCCCAGTAGATTACTGAGGTAGTCTGTACTTCCTGTAGTGAAGGCCACAGGAGATTCTGCTGGCTCCACTCAGCTGTCAGCTAATGAGACAGTGATTGCTTTGAGTGTGGTGAGCCCGCAGGTCCTTTATAGTTGTCCAGAGGCTCTGTGTGGCCTGAGGTGTGTCTTTTGCTTAAGCTTTCCCCTTTTGCTTGTGAAAAGTTTCATAGAAACATATGGCTTACACACATACACTCACTCACTTACTCACTCACTCACAGACACACTCATACTCACACACAAATACACACACTCACATTCACACTCTTATACACACTCATATACACATACACACATTCATTCACACACACACTCTTTCTCTCTCTCTCTCTTTCTTACACACACACAGACACACACACACACACACTCACATACAGAGGCATGGCACCTTTCTGCAAATCATGACTTTTTAGATCCCCAGATGATGTCAAAGCTTTTTCTTCATCATAAATTTTTGGCCAACCTTGTTTGTATCAATGTTTTCCCATGTAACTTTATAAATATTATTTCTAATAATGTTATTAGATTTTTATATTAAATTTTAATTTGTATGTGTTTTGCCCATGTGTATGTATGTGCGCTGCTGTCATGCCTGGTCCACGCACAGGTCAGGAGAGGACAATGGGTCCCCAGACCTTGAGTTGAGATGGTTATGAATCCCCATGGTGCTTTCTGACACTCGGAACCCAGTCAGGTTCCGCACCAACACAGATGTTGGCTCTCTGCTCTCAGCGTCTTCCTTCTATCGTGAGGGGCTTCCATCCACCTCTGTAACTCTGTTTAAAATAAAGGATATGCCAAAGTGTCTGCAAATGTGTTCTTATTTAAAACCAAGCAGAGATGACTTTGATGTGTTTGACGCTGACGGCTCAAAGTGAGCCTGCTTTGCTCTCTCTTTTGGTTGATGAGACAGATCCCCTTTCTCTTCCTCGCACTATACCGGCTCTTGCTGCAAGAAGGAATTCACACAAAACATCTCAACCTGGCTTTCTTCTGATACTCACGGAGGCATCGCAGGCTGACACTTGCCCTTCTCCTCTGTGATTCTAAGACCTGGGGTCAGTGAGTGACTGTGCATGGAGAAACACCTACAGATAGACTCGGGTGGGACCCATGGAGGTGTCATTTTAACAGTACAAAAGAGCCAAGGTTCTCTTCCTCAGTGCAGCCCTTCTCAGACCACACACAGCAGGAGAGCCAGATGCCGCACCTCTGCCAAGTCTCCACGCTGCTTGGCAAGGAGCGTGGCCAGCAGCCAATGGGGCAAGGGGCAGAGGGGAGAACATTCTGAGTCGGCTTTACAGAGTCACAGTTTCAACTTAGTCAAAAGTGGACTCTTTAATAATATAGAGCCTTTAAGCAGCCAAAGGCTTAAAGTCTAGCATAAAGCAGATTCTCACAGCTGGAAGGTAAATCCCCAGAAGACAGCCCTCACCATGGAAACGCTGACACAGCCTTCCAGTCCCTCTCGGGAATTAAACCCCTCATTTCAATGTTTTTCTTTATTTTGAGCTGGAATCACATACAAGTCTAGGAATGCAACTCGTTCTGATAGGAAACTAAATGCTGCCCCCTGTCAGGACCCAGAGGGAAGTGTCCTCTCACTACAATAGTGCACAGTCAGGTTTAGACAATCATGGACCCAGGAAAGAAAATCCTGCAAGGTTTTTCCCTGGGAAAAATGAAGAAGGGAAGGGAAAGGAAGGGAGAGGAGGGGGAGGGAGGGGAGGGAAAGAGAGGAGAAGGGGAAGGGGAAGAGAGAAAGGGAAGGGGAGGGGAGGGAAGAGAAAGGGGGAAGGAAGGGAGAGAAGGAAGGGGAGGAGAGGGAGAGAAAAAGAAGAAAAGGGAAGGGAAGGGAGGGGAGGGGAGGGGAGAGGAGAGAAGGAAAAGAAGAAGGGAACCGGAGGGGAAAAAAAGGAAGAAGAGGGGAGACATGATATTAAAAGAACAGCCACTGTGAGCAACTGGGGCTGAGTCCTTGGAGGAATTCTGGAAGCAGCGTAGGCTCCTTCCATAAAAACCCCACAAGAGGAGTTTCCAGAGTATGCTTTGCTGAGAAGCAGCCCAGAGAGTGAAACTCAGAACAGAGGTTAGAGGTTAGAGGTTAGAGGTTAGAGGTTAGAGGTTAGAGGTTAGAGGTTAGAGGTTAGAGGTTAGAGGGGAGGCTGGTAATGTCACCCAAAGGTCAGAGGACACAGCAACAGAAGGGCTCTGGGCAGGGAAGGGATCCAGCTGACTTTGCTGAGGTCGTCTTAAGCTCCTCTTGTCAAGCACCCAGCATCCCACAGCTCTTGCCTGGTATTGGTTCTTTCCCGACTTACCTTCGTGAATCTTAATACGCTGTTATTTGTGATGGAAGAGCATAGCATGTAAAAGAATCAGAAAGCTTATGTCCTAGTTTGCTTTCTGTGGCTGTTATAAAACACTGACCAAAATCAACTTGATTTTGGAAAGAAACTTGAAAAGGAGAGAAAAATGTTTATTCCATCTTACAATCCCAGCTAACGTGTCATCAGGAAGCCAGGCGCTCAGGGCAGGACCTGAAGCGGAGACCACAGGGGATGCTGTGTACTGACTTCCTCCATAAGCTCATGAAGATTTGAGCTCTCAGTGGCCTCCCCTAGCCCAAGGCTCTGAAATGGCCTATCACGACGATACCCCACTCTCTGATACCAATTTCTGTCCCAGTTTGCTTTTTGTTGCTGGGATAAAATATGGATAAA
This sequence comes from Mus musculus, assembly GCF_000001635.26. Classification (NCBI taxonomy): domain Eukaryota; kingdom Metazoa; phylum Chordata; class Mammalia; order Rodentia; family Muridae; genus Mus; species Mus musculus. Next base: position 122,017,724 of record NC_000075.6, on the reverse strand, counting down.
AAGTAAACAGGAGGGAAAAGGGTTTGTTTGCCTTACAGGTTATATCCAGTCCACCAGACCAGGGAAGAAATTGAAGCAGGGCCCATGGAGAAATGATTGCTTACTGGCTTGCTCTCTATGGATTTCTCGGCTGCTTTTCACACAGCCCAGACCTAACTGCATAGGGATGGCACTGCCCACTGTGCTGGACCCTCTCACCCCAACTAGCAATCAAGAAATTGCCCACAGACAAGCCAAAGGCACCTGCCTTTGATGGAGGCAATTCCTCAACAAAGTTCCTTCTTCCCAGGTGACTCTAGTTTGTGTCAAGTTGTCAAAAATTAACTAGTGCAACCTCAAATAAGCAGAAAGCCCGTGCAACCTCAAACAAGCAGAGAAGGAAGCAGAGTCCCAGAGGCACAACTCCTGTGCCTTTGGTCCTGTGTGTGCCATCCCTTTGTAAGGACTTCATGATCAGGGTCAACCTATGTTTCCTGAACGGCACTGTTCTGTGACTCCTCATTCTAAGTAGCAGGTTTTATAAACACACACACACACACACACACACACACACACACACACACACACTTTATCTAACAAAGGCCAAAGAATCTTGAATTATTTCCAAACCTTCTCTAGCATCTGTTGGACATTTACAGGGAGTGGCAGGCCATGACAGTAAGTAAATTGGTGAGGAGAGGGGAAAAAATTAAACTTGGAAAATACTTGTTATTTTTAAAAATATGAGGACTAAATAATCCCAAAAGTCAGAGAGTTTTACTTTGAAGGTGAGCCTAGAAGTGGCATTAATATTCCTGTGGGCACTGGCAAAGCAAATGCACAAAGGTGAGAGGGTTTGTTTTGTTTGTTTGTTTGTTTGAATCTGATTGCTTTTGAGATGGTTCTGACTATGAGCCCAGACTGGATTGGACTCATAACCCTCCTGCCTCCACCTCCTGAGTATGGGATTATAGGTGCGAGTCAAATATTTTTTTTAACATCCCCTCTCCTCTTGCAAATCTGGGCACAAAGCAGAGTAGAGGATTCTGTGTCTTGTGTAAGCTTTGACTAAGAGACGGCACTGGGAGGCCTCCTACCTAGAAAACAACTTGGCTTCCTCAGGCAATGTGTTATCAATGGCCTGCAGGAGGACCCAGCCATGTTGAGGGCTCGCAGTAGCTCTAGGAAGAGAGTTCAAATCCTTCTCATTGACCTTGGAGCACTCAAAGAAGGAAGTGCCACAGATACGTGAAGCTAAGAAGAGGTAGGTGACAAGCCATGTGGCACTCATAGAATAGAATAAACGGGTTAATTAAGTTACACAGCAGTGGAGGAATAAGTCCACGCTTTCTTAGACGTTTATTCACAAGTAATACTCGGTCATTTTTTTCAAGAACTGGGGCGTTGGTAGAAAAGCCCGAGGCTACATCACTGCACAGGGATTGCCAGCCTCATGACACCGGCCTCACAAGCTTCCAGACCTGGGATTTCAAGTGTGAGAAGATAAAAGTTCCCTGCCCTGAGTTTGACTTCTGAGGTCCCACGCTGTCTGAAGAGGGGAGCGTCAGACACAACCTACACCTTCTTTTCAAGGCAATGGCGGGCGGTCTCGGACCACAGGCGTCTGCTCCTTTGGCTCCCATAGGAAGAGACACACAGTCCTCGGGTCCCCAACAGTATGGCAGCGACCCCAAGCTGATTTTACAGGTTTCGTGTTTGCCCTGTAGTTTCCAATGTCACTGTAAGCATTGTCCTTGAGTTAAGGGGAGAACAGGGAAGGGGTTACACAATGGAGCAGGCATTCAAAATGTTGCCCTATATCATTGGCTGGAAGTCAGTCACATGACCATCTCTCTCGCCAGCCTAGCAGGAAGGAAGGAAAGAGCAGAGAGCCTAGTGAGTGAGTCGTCATTGCCTCTCTCCCGGATTTCACGGCTGTCTTGGAGACCTGACGATGCTCATCAGTTATTCTTTCTTTCAATAAATGTGTCCCTTGCCTCACTCCGTCTTCCAGCCAATCTCCATACTCGTGGCCTCCATTGCTTGGCCCTTCACACAGCACACAGCTAATGGTCATTCCATTGCGCCAATGCTGTACTTACAGAGCTGGGCCTTGGGTACAGACTTGTAATAGTAATCACTTGCGGGTTGCGAGGACAGGCAGAGAGGTTCCAGGTTCCAGGCCTGCCTGGCAGCAGTGACTTCAAACCTAGTCTGGATAGATATGTAAGCCCTTGCCTCAAATCATTAATAGCTTGTGTGTAGTAGAGCACTTGCCTGGCCTTAAGTGTAACCCCCAATATTGAAAGAAAGAAAACTTTGCTCTGTGGACTTTTACAACCCAATAGGCACAACCTGAAAACCCCAAATCAGCATTTAGACACAGGAAGCTCATGTCCCCTCCCTCCTGGCTTCCACCAACTCCTGCCATTCTAGGGACTCTGTCCAGAAGAGAACATATTCTCACTTGACTTGGTGTCAGCCTGACATGATGGCACATCTTGGGAAGAGAGACACAGAAATAGGGTCTGGTTCTATCTTTGGCACAGCGTGTGAAGATTTCAGGCACTTGAAGCTAGCTGAGCCCATGGCCGAGAACAGACCATAGCTCCCGAGGTCGGGGTGGATGCTCAGGTCTCACGCTGTGTTGAGACTTCTTTGGTCACTAACATGTGTAGAACTGAGTGGCTTGGCTTTTCTCAGGTACTCCTGTCTTGCTTCTCTCTCCCCGTGCACCCTGGGACCTGGAAATATCAATGATCGGAAGTGTGCCTGAGATACTGGGAAGCTGGTCCCTCTACTGATCTGTCAATGCCGCTTGTGTTTACTTATTTTTATTGCCATCTTCATGAAAGCATGAGTGTACTTTGAGCACATCCCACCTTTTGGTCCCCCCAGGCCTAGATAGCTCTGTTTCTCCTTCCATGTCATCTGTTTATATGAATTTATGTATCTATATAACCTTTAGGACCCACAGAGAACATGTCACATTTGTCTTTCTGATACTGAATCAATTTGCTTAGTATGATTATGTCCAGTTGCAGACAGTTCCCTGTTCTTTCTGAGCTCAGAGTCTTTGGAATTTGTCCCGTTTGGGAGGGTGAACAGTTGCAACGCAGAGTCAGGGACAAGTTTCTGCAATGCCGCAGTTGAACACAAGGGTGCGCTCTCAGAGGCTTCCCGGGCACACTAGGCCACCTATGGCTGTGGGTGGAACAGGACTCTCAAATCCACTAACGTGATTTAAGACACATAGTGATTCCCTCTCCTTCCTGGGCCTCGGGTCCTTGAGTTGGAAGATGCAGTGTGCTTGCAAACTTCGACTCGGTGTTAGGTTGGATAATCAGACTCAGCCAGTTTGGAGGAAAGAACCTGGTGCCAAGGTGCAGTTCCACGATGTGCCAGCAGAGGGAAGCAGGCAGTAACCAGCAGGTGCAATCAGCATCCATAGTTCTAGCCATAGAGTGGGCTGGGACATCACACATCTCTGAGACTACTGATATCTAGTGGTCCCGCATTCTTTTGGCAACTGCCCCTTTGTTTTCTGCAATGATATCTGGATTTCATCTCTTGCCTCTTGCAGCTAAGGACCTCAACCCCTCTCAATACTCCCCCAGTGCCTTCTCTGCATTTATTCTCATCCCTGTGTTTTCTGACCCATCAATTCATAATCTGTTCAACCTTGTTTCCTTCACCCTTGCTGTACTCCTCCAGTTTACTCTCCCTTATGGAAGAAATGACCATGCCCCAGTAGCACAAAGTATATGGCTGCCATCATGGCTTCCAGGGAGGGTGAGCTTGTCCTCGGACATCTGCATACAATGTTTCAGTTCTAGACACAGGCAGGGCTTTCTCCACACGCCTCTGCTTACCTGCCCCACCTCCTCCCATCCTCTGGCTCTTCATGTCTTGTTTCCACCAGGGGGCACTCCAGCCTGTTGCCCCTTGATAAGTCTCACTTTAGAGCTCAGCTTTGCGGGCTTCTTCTCTTTAGCGACCTCCCTGTCCAGCCCTCTGCAGTCTGCACTTAACTAATCCTGTTAAAAGGATAGCACCCACTTATAGGACTTAGGCAAAGGGGGCAATGGTGTTAGAGATTCTTCCAGGCATCTTCCAGTGTGGATCAGAAATTGTAGCATCAGAAGTGGGAACTGGACAAAATGACCTAGTTGTCTAGTGTAGGTTGTCCCTGGTGGAGTGACCAAGCCTCCCAAGTCACTCACCAAGAAAAAAAAATGGCTGCTTTGGCTGGTGTGGCAGGTTCCACCTTCCAACACTGTCATGTTGAGAACCAGGCTTCTACCACACAGGCTCTGGGACATACTCAACCCACATCCAAACCTTAACAGGAAGGGCTCTCAGGACCAAGACCCATGGGAAGGTGAGCACACAAACAGGAAATGATGGAAGGAAAGCTTGCGTTGAGCTGTGGGGGAGCTGCCACATTGCCACTGCTCGGAGTTGGGGTTGTTTTCTAGAGATGCGGTGTTTCCTGCCAGAACTGCTGCTAGAAGATACCACAGCTCTGACTGGCTGAAGTAATGTGCTCCATCAGTGTTCAGGGCTACCACCCCATGTGTTTATTGATATGCAACTAGGGGTGCCAAATATATTTGATGATTGCTGACATAAACTCCATTCAGGGAAGGATCCTGCTGCTTATTTCAGAGTCAAAATTAGTTTGTGTTAGCTGGCAAGCTTCTCTTACAGTGTGTGCACACCCACCTGTGTCCTCCATGAGGATGGTGAGCTGGCAGCTGCTGGGGGATGGGATGTCTGTGAGCAATGATCCTCCCCCAACAGAGAGAAGAGGGGTGAGTTCTCAAACACAATGTAACCCTCACTGAACAACCGAAGCAGTTCTTTAGGAGGTGGCTGCCTGTCCTTAGCTTGAAAGCCTGACGTGAAACCTGTCCTGCCCCATTGCAAAAGTCTCTGCTGACATCCTTGGGCCTGAACCATCAGCTCAGAATCCAGTAATTTTTGTAGAGCAACCTTGTCAAGCCTTCATAGAGTAGAAGACAGAAATCAAACTGTTGCTTCAGAAGAGACACATCCCTTGAAGCTTCCCTGTCCCTGACATCACTTGCACAGTTGGCCTGGGTGACATCGCTTGCACAGTTGACCTGTGTGACATCGCTTGCACAGTTGGCCTGGGTGACATCGCTTGCACATTTGGCCTGGGTGACATCACTTGCACAGTTGGCCTGGGTGACATCGCTTGCACAGTTGGCCTGGATGACATCGCTTGCACAGTTGGCCTGGGTGACATCGCTTGCACAGTTGGCCTGGGTGACATCACTTGCACAGTTGGCCTGGGAGACATCTCTTGCACAGTTGGTCTGGGTGACATCACTTGCTGGTTAGCCTGGGAGACATTGCTTGCACAGTTGGCCTGGATGACATCGCTTGCACAGTTGGCCTGGGAGACATCTCTTGCACAGTTGGTCTGGGTGACATCACTTGCTGGTTAGCCTGGGAGACATCGCTTGCACAGTTGGCCTGGATGACATCGCTTGCACAGTTGGCCTGGGTGACAGAATGCTCCTCACTCATTGGCCTGTCCTCAAGGACACTGACGACTCACTGACGAGTGCGCTTCATCATTCACTCTTCTCTTATCTGAGAAGAGGCTGTAACAGGAGCGGTGCTGCAGGGATGTTTGGGATGTTTGGGCCGCATCAGGAAAGGCAGTGCTAGAAAAAAAAACCCAGCAGCTTTAAATAACCACAAAGTTCAGGGAGCCCAGTGCATTATTTCAGTATCGTCCTTTTGTGTGTGGCTTTCTGTGTCATGTATTTTTGAAAGTTACCCAGTGTTACCCTGCAGCTGCTCGGGGCTGCAGTAAATATGACAGCTGACACCTGGGAAGGGGCAGGCTGAGGGACCACGGAGAGCAGGTGAGTTGCTTTTCTCTGAGTCTACCCTCTCCACACTGTGTGAGGGTAGGGGTGGGGATATGCAAAAATAACCTCAGAGAGATTGGAGGGGACTGCTAACCTCAGTGCAGAGGCCCTGTATTTCTGATGCATTAACAAGCGGAAGACAACTCCACCTTCCATGCCCTCTTTGTCCTCATTTCCCATCCATCCCTTTCCAAGAGGACTCCAGAGCTGAGTGCAAGCCTCGGGCGGCTGAATCACAGCAGGCTGAAGCCAGAGACCATTCTGGTCCTGCCTATGAAATTGCTTGGTTAGAATTCAGCCATCTCTGCTATGTCTGAGGCATGCTCTGAACACACACTAACAGGCACGCAAGAAAGGAACTGTGCTTTGCTGGCTGTGGTTGCGATTTTTATAATGAATCATCTTGAGCTGCAAAGGTTTTCTTGGGTCTCTGCAGGAAATTTGATTGAGTGTACCAGGAGCTGGGAAGTTGGCTGAGTTGGGAAAACACTAGCCTTGCAAATACAAAGATCTGAGTTCAGTTCCCAGAACCCATATTACAAACATTAAAAAAGAAAGAAGAAAAATGGGTGGTTGTCGTGGCATGCAATGATAATCCCAGTGCTCAGGAGGAGAGGCAGCCAGAGCTCTCGGTTTTGTTGGCCAGCCAGCCTAACCTACTTGGTGAGTTCCAGGCCACCAGAGCAAAGCTTGCTTGCTTGCTTATTTATTTATTTATTTATTTATTTATTTATTTATTAGTACTGGGAATTGAACCCAAGAACTCAAACATGCTAAGTAAGTTCTCCAGCATTGGTACAGTCCACCCCAAAGCTTCTCAAACAGTTTTGAGTCCATATGAGGTCACATAACTAAATGTGGGGTCAGGAGACATTTGGCAACAGTAAAGGGTGTCTTACATCCAGTGGCCAAAAATTAACTCAAAGTCCAATGAAAAGTACATATGAGGTGTCTCTGAAAGCATTGCTGTGAGTCACAGCAGCCTCGATTCTGGACACGCAGTGTGTGCACATTGCACTGTACATGACATCATGCCATTCACCAGGGTCTCCTGTCCAAAACAGGCTGCTCAGAATCAACACCCTGAACCGAGGCGTTTTCACTATACACATGAATGTTTATGCTCTCGTATTACGAAAAAAAAAAACTGGTAATGTTTTCCAGCCGTCAGCATCTAAGTGTCAAATCAGTGAGTCTTGGGAGGTACCGTGTAAGACATGCAAGATATCCATCTCATTGGTATGCAAATTTGCTTTTCTCTTTGGTAAATGGTAAAATTATATGTATGAAGCGATAAAATTATATGTATATCAAAGAAGTACTCTGTGCCGTTTGGGGCTTTGGTGCATGTCAAGGCAATGCAGAAACCAGTTCTCTCCTTCCACCACGTGATCTGCAGGAATCAAACTCAGGTCCTCAGGCTTGGTGTCAGGCTCCTTAATGCAGAGTCAATGGCCCCCCAAAAGGACTGCTTTAAATATAGTTCTTTATGGTTTATTATCAATAAACGTCTGATTTGTAAACCCATTTTATATACCTATGTATCCAGGGTGGTGTAAAAGAAAAAAATCATGTGAAAGGAGACATGGGCAAAAGTCTCAGAAGCCTTGAAGTAAAGCATCCTCGGCTGTAAAGAAGCAGGAGTGGGACACTGACACAGACACAGAATCCCACTGCCACTACCCAAGTGTCAGGAACTCCTCCTGAGCTTAAGAAGATCCTGGACCCTCCTGTCTTCTTCGGGAAAGGCCCAGTGACACTTCTTACTGTCCTTGTTTAGGGTAGCAGCCAGAATCTATTCTAAATAAAAATTTTAATAAATGGATAAACATAGCACATTAAAAGAACCAAGGTGGGGCTGGAGAGATGGCTCAGCGGTTAAGAGCGCTGACTGCTCTTCCAGAGGTCCTGAGTTCAATTCTCAGAAGCCACATGGTGGCTGACAACTATCTTAAATGGGATCTGATGCCCTCTTGTGTGTCTGAAGTGCTTACCTCCTCTGTGGCAGCATGTACCTGTAACCCCAGTGCTGGGTAGACGGACAACAGGATCCCTGGAGGTCACTGGCTAGCCATTCCAGCTGAGACAGCAAGCTCTGGATTTGGTGAGAAGCTCTGTCTAGCTCACACAGATTAAGGAATACAGATTGTCTTTCTTTTTAGAAGCAAAAATAACAAGCAGGTAAGGATGCTCCAGGAAGCCGAATAGATGAGATTTAGCATGGTTTCCTCACTGCACCCTCTTCTTCTTCTGTTATCCCAGCTTGCTCTGCCTTCATGAATCTGGCAGACAGGCCCAAACCCTAAACCCACAGTGGGTTCAGCTTTGCAGCTCACTCCATTTCTACTTTGCCACCAGCATCCCTTCCAGCTCTGGAAGTTCCTACCAGAATCCTGGCAGTTCCTGTCTGAGGACTAATGCAAAGGAAGCAAGGTGGGGTTGAGCAGATATCATGGAAGTTCAAGTCCTGGAACAGCCCAAATGTGTGTGAGCCTCTGAGTCTCCTAACACCATTCTGTGCACATACCCTACCACCTTCCTGGAAACTCACTCCTGGCAGAAATGGCTCCTCAGGGAAATCACAGCAAAAGTAATTAAATGAGCAGCCTGGCTTCAAGCACAGCACCAGAGAGCCTGTCTCTGACAGTCTCCTGAGAAGACAAAGCTGAATGATTTCCCATTCTTTCTTTTTAAGACATCTGATACAGGTTACATCGTGTTCCTTGGCAACTGGCATCCATGGAGTTGTCATGGTTACAGGTGAACCAGAGACTGAGTTGTTACTGGCTAGACTCTGAACTCATGGAGCTGAACATGTTAAAGACACACCCATTGTCTTCTTGCCATGGCTGGAAAGAAGCTGAAGGTAAACAGCACTTCCCAGCTGGGTGCAGCCTGTGGACAGACACACAGCAGATGTGGAAAGTGGAGCTTCAGGCCTCTCAGAAGCCAAGGCAACGGGCCCATCCTTCATTTGTTCATGCTTGGGTTGCAGAGGACACAAACCCTGTGCCACTAACTCTGAGTGAAGAAACTGCTCAGACCCAAGAAACAAAAAGCAATGACCTCCCCCCCCCCAAACACACACACACCATTGCCTGCCAAGCTGCTGCTCTCTCACAGAAGCCCAGTGTGAGCCTGCATGCAGTTTTACAGCTCCTGGGAGTCACACTTCAAAAGGTTAAAAGAAACTACTAAAATTCCATGTCTGTCTGTCTGTATGTATGTGCATGTTTTTAGTCTAGTCTTGTCTTGCACTCTCAGTCCTCCAGTCTCAGCCTCCTGAATGCCAGGATTACAAATCTATGCAAACACTCCCATCTCCAAATGTAATTTTAGCAATGCATATTTAACTCAGTATATATAAAATACTATATCAGCATGTTGTTGTGGGGTTTTTACCAGAGAAAACTGTGTTTAAGATACAGGTTTAAACCAATAGAAAGTATTAGTCAATTAGTCACTGGCAACTGTACTGGGTGTTGGGGATCCCAGTGTAGCCCTGAGCCTTTCTCAGTGTGAGCTTTTAATCATTAAAAAAAACCATATCCTAGGTTGACATTCTTCAGTTAGCAAGAACAAGTTATCCAGAAGCAGGAACTACAAAGACCAAAAGCAGTCTTTAGTACATTTAGAGACTTTCCCAGAACTGTAGACTTTGATGGATGAGGCCTCTGGTTTAGTTTTGGGCAGGTAGTACTGTTTGTGTGCTGAGTTTTATGGCCTGAGTGGTAGGTACTTCTATCATGGTGTCAGTCCTGCTAAGGTCTGGGACCTGTTACAATGTAATACAAAAGCAAGATTTTACATTGTTACAATGTAACAGAAACAAGATTTTTTTTACATTGTTTTTATGCTACACCTTTGCATTGTATTGTTTACACATCTCAAGTTTGGTTGGTTTTAAGATACTCTTACTCTGTAGCCCCAATCTGGTCTGGAAATTAGTATACTGTCCAGGCTGGAGTCCCACTCATGGCAATACTCCTGCCTCAGCTTCTCAAGCACTAAGATTACAAGCATGAGTCACTTAGTCTGACTTATTTCTCAATCATATAATTTGTAATGTGTTGTCAATGCTGTGAACGCATAAAACTTGTGGTTTAAAACACTGAGTTTTGTACTCAAATGAATCCAAATATTAAACGTTTTAGCTACAAAATGAGTATTGCGTTAAACCTTAAATTTAGAAAAGTCACATGTGCCTCTCCCATCTCACCAACTGCTGCAGAGACTGCGGGTGACACCTGTGTTGCACAGTACAGATCTCAGGTTCTAATTCTCAAAGTGGTGTCCTCAGCCCAGTGTGAAGACCCTTCCTGCGTGAGGCCCTGGTGTGGCTGGTGAACCTGATCAGTGCACCTGGTCAGGAGATGATGAGGCAGCCGAGGCTGAGTCAAGCTAGTGATCCTCACCCTGTGGCATAGACATTGTGGGTATTTCCCAGGCAGTACCTGGGAGGATTCCTCACCCTCTGTCACAACCTGGTCTCCACACATCAGGGTGATCCCAAACATGCAGCTATCTTCAGGGCATTAGAACATAAAACTCTTGGGCATTCAGGGCACAAAACGAGCTCATTTCATTTCATTCTGATGTTGGCCCTATGGTGAAATAGCCTCAAGACCAAGGTAGACAAAGGTCCAGGGTCCAACATTTACACTTTTCCACGGACATGAAAACGCTGGCCCGCAGCTCTTACGTGTCAGTTGTTTGTAAGGATCACTAGCTTGACTCAGCCTCGGCTGCCTCAGCATCTCCTGACCAGGAGCACTGCTTCTGCACAGAGAGCACAGCGTATACCCAGATTGTACTGCTCCCGTACTGAGAACACAAGTTGGCAGCTCCCCAGGGAAGTGGCACCCAGAACCTCTGGCAGCTGCTCTGCCTCCTCCTGGCTCCCACGACCCCACCACAAGCCTGATTTCTCTGTCCCTGCAAATTCCTGAACCTTCTTTATTACATTTAAGAGGTTTGAGTAGAAAGGCGGTTGTTTATTTTAATAGAGCCCTCAGCAGAGCCAAGGCAGGTGGGAAGGGCACGTGGTCGCTGTCCATTGTACTGAACGAGGGCCTCTGAGACTTCAGTTGCTTCTGCCATACCCAGACAACACTGTGCCTCCTGAAGAGATTCTAGCATGAAAGAAAGAAGACTGGAAGTGTAGCTGAGACCTGGAGAACTCAAAGCACGGAAATCTAGCGTTGTCTACAGAGTGAGCTCCAGTACAGCCACAGATTTAAAAACAAATGTAGGCAAGGAAGTGGGAGTAAAAAGGCATACGATATGCTGGTGGGAGTTATAAACTAGTACAGCCGGGATAGAGATCAATATGGAAGCTCCTCATAAAACAAAAATTAGAACTACTGTATGACCCAGCTGTGTGTACTATTCCTGGACACACACCAGAGAGCATCTAACTCAGCACACTATTTTCTGGCTTTATGATTAGAGTCTAGCTTTGTCTCCTTCCTTGGAACTCAGTTCTCTGACTCATTCAGTAAAGGGATTGGACTACAACATTGCTAAGTTCCCCTCATCTTGGAGGAGTAAAATATATTCCTGTTGGAGAAAATGAAAACATGTACCCATAGCAGCAAAAAAATTATGAGCATATTAAATATGGAAAAAGATAATATTTAAATGTCTGGGCCCATTTCTATAGTGTGTAAAGAAAAGTAGTTTTGGCTGAAACTGATAATCAGGTCCCTCATTACAATGTTTGTAATTCCCTAAGGTCTATGGTCATATCCCAGCATCTTGCCAAACACTGCATATTGAGAAGGGTCCAGGGCTATAAAGCAGAGTGCCCATCGTGCCCTCATTTTCATGTGCAGTTCCTACCTTCAGGAAGGGTATTGCTAAAAAATCTAACGAAGGGCTGCCTGGTAGGTGGTAGTAAGGGTGACTTTAGATCATATTGTTTAAGCCTTTAATGACTTTGCCTATGCCTGTAACAGGTATATGTTGTGCTTCAGTGAGAAAAAAAAAGACACACTTTCTCTGGGAACTCTTTATTTCCTACTAGCACACCCTGTGTAGTTTCAAGCCTTTTAGAAAGACTTCAACCCAGGTATCATTTTATCAGCAGAGACCCAGCCACCTGCACCTGTATGCTGGCTGCCATCATCAGCTAGGTGCTACATATGTCCTCAACATCCCCAGGGAGAGCAGAGGGTCACTTACTGTCTTCAGATTTCTGTGCTGTGCACACACCACACCTTGATTGGATGTGGAAAACAGTGTCTGACTGTTGTTGGAGTAGCACATGCCTCAATCTCAGCTCAGAAGCATGGCTTGCTTGACCACTGGAATTGTAAGCTTCCATGATCAATATGTGCAGAACATGTGGCAATATTGATATGACACTGCCCATGCTCTCAACGTATTGTCATGTCTGTGAAAAGAACACCTCTCAAGTCCCCAGGCAACAGGGAACACGGAACAATCCATCCCACCCCTCGCCAACCTGTGCACACAGGAACAAGTCCTGCAGGGATCCACAGAGCCAGCCTCTGTGAACACACAGATGTGTGAGTTAAACAACAAATGATGCTCCCTTTATGATCCTAAGAATATAGATGTGTGCCTATTGTGGAGGAGAGGGCGCAGGGGGGAGAGCAGAACGAGAGACAGTAATGGGGATGAATATAAACTGAATCCACAGCACATATCTATGAGGACCCTACAACAAAACCATCATTCTGTACAGAATACATACTAATGAAGAATATCTTCTTAAAAAGGGAGAAATAAGGGCACAGTTACTGAGGCTGCCAGAGATGTGCATGAACAAAAGTAAAAGGCACTGCAAAGCAGACACTGGGGTAATTTTAAAAGCCCTAATCCTGACATCTAGAGCACAATGTTTTTGTATGTTTTCCCAATGCTCTGTTTTGTGAGAAAGTTGTAAGATGTGAGGGTGACACTGTGGTCCATTTCAGCCCAACTGGGAAAATGTGATGTTGCTGCAAAGCATCATGGTAGTCATCATCACCATTTTACAGACGAGGAAACAAGCAACTTGCTCAGATCAAACAGCCTCTGAGTGGAGAGTCTAATTAGAAACCAGGCGTCTCTCCTCACAAATTCATTCACTAAAGTACTTCTGCTGAAGCATCTGTAATGAGAAGTGTGATATAGGTAGTGGGATGGGGATGGGGAGTGTAGACAGAGGGATCTGGAGTGTGTAGTGTAGATAGAGGGATGGAGAGGGGTGTAGTATAGGTAGGTAGGCAGCCTGAGACTACTATTCTCTGCCTCCTCATTCTTTACCTAGATGATTACTGTTTTCTTAAACATTTATCTTTTAAAAATCAAACTCTGCCTGCCATGGTGTCTGAGACTTTTAATCCCAGCACTCAGGAGGCAAAGGCAGGTAAATCTCTGTGAGTTCGAGGCCAGCCTGAACTACATAGTGAATTCCAGGACAGCTAAGGCTGTATAAAAAACAAACAAACAAACAAACAAACAAAAACAAACTCAGCCCGTCTCAAGAAACAGAAACAAACAAGAATAAAACCCATCAAAGTTTATTGATATTGAACTTGAAAACATTATGCCAGGAGAAATAAGGCAATCAAAAAAAGCCAAGTACTGGGCCTGAAAGATGACTCAGTGGGTAAAGACACAAACTCCCTGGGACGTACATAGTAGAAAGAAAGAAATGACTTCTGCACACCAAACCACATACCACACACATCTTATACACAGGCGCATGTGCGCTCGCGCGCACACACACACACTCAGGCTCACACCACACACACCCACTCACATAGGCACATCACACACACACACACAATAAATAAATGAACAAATAAATATAGTAAAGTAGTTCTTTGCTTGTTTCCTTGTTTGTTTGTGTTTTGTTTTCAACAAAGGGTTTTCTGTGTGGCCTTGACTGTCCTAGAACTTGCTCTGTAGACCAAGCTGGTCTCCAACTCACAAAAATCCACCAGCTTTGTCTCCTGAGTGCTGGGATTGAAGGAGTGAGCCACAGCCACCTGTTAAGTAGTTTTTAAAGGCACATATTGCCTTATTCTGCCTGAGTCAGAGAGTAGGCAAGCTCACAGAAAGTATAGGGTGCTAGAAGATGTACACCTGCGGGAAACGGGTGCAGTCACAGACCCATGAAACACACTTGTTTACTGCCTTGCCCAAGCATGCTCAGTGAGGCTGCATGCATGGGCTGCCTGCCAGGCTGGACAGTTCCTCATGATCCAGACCTGTTAGCCTATCTGTGAACGACCTAAGCTCATGCCTGGAGCGTGTGTGAATTCTGATTGGATGAGGTGGGGTGGAGCTAGAAGGAGGTGAGTTGGTGTGAGTAGCAAGTTTTGTTTAGCCCTTGCCCTAGGTAGAAGCCGGTAGTAGTGAAGAGAGTAGTTTTAGCCCTTGCTGTGAGCCAGAAGTAGAGTAAGAGAAGCTGTTGTAATAGGAGTGGTTTAGCCCTTGCCCTAAGAAGAAGCTGCTGGGGAAGAGAGCTGTAAAAGAAAAAGCCCGAAGTAAAGTTGCTGCATGAGGCCGACTTGGTGTCTGTGTTGTTCCTGTTGCCACCGGCTAGGAGGAACAACGACAAATGGTGGCCCGTACAGGGAATGGGGAACTCATCGCATCGGTCGGCAAAGGTAAGTAAGAAAATTTTAGTAAGCAGAGGTAAGGAAATTTTGGTAAGAATAGTGATAGGAAAATTTTTTGGTAAACAGTGGTAGGAAAATTTTTGGTAAACAGCGGTAGGAAAATTTTGGTAAACAGTAGTAAGAAAATTTTGGTAAACAGAGGTAAGGAAATTTTAGCAAACAGAGCTAAGGAAACCTTAGTAAACAGCAGTAGGGAAATTTTGGTAAACAGAGGTAAGGAAATTTTGGTAAGCAACGGTATTTAAAGAAAGCACAGGCCTGTAAGTTTTCCTGAGAAAAAGGGACGAAGCATTAAGGATCTCGGATACAGAGCCGAAGGTAAGGTTCCCGGGAAAAAAGGGACGAAGCACTAAGGATCTCAGGAATAGAGACAAAGCACTAAGGTTCTCTGGAATAGAGATGAAGCATTAAGGTTCTTAGGTATAGAGACAAAGGTAAGGTCCTCCAGATAAAAGGGGACAAAGCATTAAGGTTCTCAGGTATAGAGATGAAGGATAGGTTCCCCGGAAAAAAGGGGACGGAGCACTAAGGATCTCAGATATAGAGATGGGGGAATTTAAACAATATGGGGTCAACTGCGACTAAAATGACAGTAAAAATGTTAGTCATCTGGATCTTGGTCAGGGCGTGCTTGGGGGACGCCAGTGGAAGGTACAATGCTGAGATTGCTTCTCAGGCTAGCCGCCGAAAACGTAAACAGCTTAGACAACAAACCAAAGATAAGAAAGAGAAGAAGGAATCTAGCTCTGAAGGGTCTAATAGTGACAGTGACGGGACCGATAGCAACAGTGACATCTGTAGTCGGATGTTCCGCTGGAGGTTGAGGCATGGTAGGCCACCCAAACCATCAGCCCCTCCGTTGCCATCTCCTCCCCCCTTTAAAGATGAGGGAGACAAAAAGGGAAAGTGTAGTATGGATGATATTTTGATTTGTGGATCCTCTAATGTGGAAGTGGAAGAAGTATTTGGGACCCTAACTAAACAGTTGGAGAAGTGGAATTTGGTGATAGCCCAGAAAAGGTTCAAAAGACAGAAGTAAAACACTATTTAGGTACTAAATTGAGAGATGCTATTGTCGAGCCACTAAAGCTGGAACTAAGGATGGATAAAATGCATACCTTGAATGATTTTCAGAAATTGTTAGGAGATATCAATTGGATTCAGCCCTATTGTAATCTTCCCAATGCAGAGTTATGCCCGTTATTCGATATTTTAAAAGGAGATTCCGATTTACAATCTCCTCACCAATTAACACCCTTAGCCAGAGCTTGACTCATATGTCAGGAATGTGTGTAACCTCTGTTCAGTATCAGAATTTTTCCAGAGCTGCAAATCTGTTGCGTGCAATTGGGGCAATGCTGCTAGGAAGTTGGAGTCATGATCTCGAGACAAAGATGAAGGAATTGCGAGCATCGATTGTTGCCATGAACAACACCCATGTGGAGATTGCAACTGCAAAGCAATGGCTGGAGAACTATGAGAACTGTGGGATTCTTAAGAAATTGGGGAGGGATAGCCTTTTGAGTGCTCCTGCTGACTGTTGTATGTGAAGGAATGCTTTGGTGGATGGCATGTATGTGAAGGTGGCACAGGGCTGATAAACAAGCCTTAGTGCAGGCTATGGCAGCCTTGGAAGCAGGAACATCCCCCCAATGTTGGCTCAACATGTTGGATCAGTAATCAATGATGGGTAAGACCCTCACATGCGCATACCAACCTAAGACAGGATGGCGAAAGTGAGTTTGTCATTCCCATGACAGGTAAGGATGTGGCACGGATGGGGGCAACCTAAGACATATGTTGATCCCAGAGTTGCTAATAAAACTAAAAGAGGGAGAAGCGGAAAGCGGATGTGGCCGCAGGCCCCGTGAAACCCACTTGTTTACTGCCTTGCCCAAGCATGTGCACTACCTGCCAGGCTGGACAGTTCCTCATGATCCAGACCTGTTAGCCTATCTGTGAATGACCTAAGCTCATGCCTGGAGCGTGTGTGAATTCTGATTGGATGAGGTGGGGTGGAGCTAGAAGGAGGTGAGTTGGTGTGAGTAGCAAGTTTTGTTTAGCCCTTGCCCTAGGTAGAAGCCGGTAGTAGTGAAGAGAGTAGTTTTAGCCCTTGCTGTGAGCCAGAAGTAGAGTAAGAGAAGCTGTTGTAATAGGAGTAGTTTAGCCCTTGCCCTAAGAAGAAGCTGCTGGGGAAGAGAGCTGTAAAAAAAAAAAGCCCGAAGTAAAGTTGCTGCATGAACCCGACTTGGTGTCTGTGTCATTCGTGTCGCCACCAGCTCGGAGAACCAACAGCATACACCGAATAGGAAGTTATTGTCTAATGGTCTCAAAGTGTCTATTTCACAAGATGAAGGGATTCTGCAGACAGACATTGGTGTTGGTTGCCCATTACAACGTATTTAATACTATTTAACTGTCCATTTAATAATTGATACAGTAATTTTTGTTATGTCTACATTACTACAGTGAAAACTGAAAACATAAAATACAGTCATGTAATGTCCTAGCTTAACATGCTCCTGTGGTCTCTCTCAAACCTTAAAGGCAGTTTCCATGACTGCATGCTCTGCCTCAGACTCGCCATCTGGTCTCACTTAGTTCCAATCTTCCTTGTTTTCCAGTCATCTCTAGCTCCATCTCACAGTTCCTGGTGCCACAGGGCCTTTCCCATGCTTGTTTTCTTCCTTAAATTCAGCCCCATACCCCTTCTGCCTCCATAGGGTTAGCTTCTGAGACTCTCCAGTTCCTCCCAGTAGTCTGTGTTGTAGCTGTTCCTTCCCCTATCCCTCTGGGGTCCCTTCTGTAGTCACTGGCATTATTGTGTGTAGTGTGTTTCTCTGATGAACCCTGATCTTCCCAGCCACATCCCAAGCTCAGTCACAGAGTATCTGCCTTATTATTTGCAGCAGCTACAGTGTGTGGCACAGGGATCCCTGCAAAGGGACTCAGTAGTGGAGACACTTCAGCCAGTGCAGCAGGTGCTGTTGGCTCCCAGCCGCCTCCCTCCCCAGGGCCTCCTAGGATATTGAAGACTCCCCAAGGCAAACACCGGGATCTTCAACACCTGTATCTCTGTGATTTTCAATCAGTACATGTGGAGCAGAAGGAAGTGCTAATGCCCCCAGAAATAGCCCTAACCCATGCCACTCATTAAGTGAACAGCTGAAGAGCATTCTTCTGTCACCTCCAGAGCTCTGAGCTGAACCACTGTGTGTCCCAGAGATGGCAACAGGCCCTGTGCTGCCTTCCCTTTCTGCCTCACTTCCTACTCCTTAGATATAGCTCCCTGTTGCCACCTTTCAATAAATCCAACTTTGAAGAATGACACAGCAAACGGGAGCGATAGAGGATTCGTTCAGGGAGGTTTCATGTAGCCTCACATATGTTAGCTGGGCCGCGAACACTTGGAACTGAGACTGGAGCATGGGCAGAGCTCTGTACGAGCCTTTGAGGAGAAAGCACAGGGGACAGGCAGCTAATGTTGGATTCCTTCCCACCCCAGGGAAGCAGCGACATCTCTGCTCTAACAAGCTGCCCTTGGTTTGCTTTGAGAATTCTCTTTCCCTCTTAGGACATGACCTTCCTCTCTGAACTGGTGAATTTTAAAGCATTGGTGAGATCACTTACTGTCTAAGTCACATTGGCATTTTCAGTGTTCTTAGTAGTTTTGCTTTAACAAAATGTCTTTTTCACAATCCAGAATCAGGTATTTGATGGAAGCACAAAGTACAGGACAAAGTAAATTAAGGAGACTAGTCTCCAGCTGACAAAATCAAGCCAAGGGCTGGCAGTGTCTCCCGAGGACCAAGAGGGCAATCCGAAGATCAGGATAGAGGCCTTCATAATGTCAGTCAGGGGACTGCCCTGTGCAGGTGGGCTGTGAACCAGCAGGATTCAACCACACTGGAAGAGCCTCTTAGAACAAGGACAAAGCAAAGCCAGTGAGCTTTCACCTTCACCTTGACTGACAAGGGGCACAAATGCCTTCTCTGAGGTTGTATGGACTGCAAATGCACATGGCAGATGCCCTGAACATTGGCAAACATCCTAAATGATGGGCAGATTAAGGGAAACTGGCAGACTGTAATGGCTTGTCTTTATTGTCAGTTTAACTGAATTTAAAATCACTATGGAAACACGTTTCTGGGTGTGTCTATGAGAATGTTTCCAGAAAGATTTAACTGAAGAGGGAAGATACGCCCTCTGTGTGGGCAGCACCATCCTAAGGGCTGGGACCTGGGACTGATGAACAGAGAAAGCAAGAGGAGCAGCAGAGGTCAGCACTCTGCTCCCTGTCTGTGGATACAGTAACAGCTGCCTCACGCTTCTGCCTCCATGCCCTCCCACCGTGAGGAACTGTATCTTCAAAGTGTGAGCCAAAAGAAACCCTTTCTCCATTAAGTGACTCTGCCTAATATTTTGATGCAGCCAAGATAAAATTAACTAATACAGTCGTATAAAACTTAACTAATACAGTGCTATTCACATAAAACTAAAGACTCAAGATTTCCTCTTCATTCAGTGGGAGATTGCAGCAGCCAGCTGTGCTGCTCCATAGAGCATATGAGGCCTCTACAGATTACATGTCCCCCAGATCTGTAAATAATCTCCCAAAAGACCTTGGGTTGTTTATAAAGAAAACTTGGAGTCTCTATGGGAAGCACAACAACTGAGCAGTCTGTATATCTTCCAGGTTTTGCAAGTATTAGTCAAATTTGCTTGACCTTGGTGATTTGACTTGGATACAATGTATTCCGATCTGAACCTCCAGACAAAGGACTAAAAAAAAAATGTGAAGGCTTATATTAGTTACTTTGTATCATTATGGTCAAAGTGCCTGAGACAATGTAAGAGAATAACTATCTCAGCTCAGAGTTTCAGGGTGTTGGATCCACACTTGCTTGGCTCCATTTGCCTGGGCAAACATGGCTGTGGGAGCATGCGGCTAGCAGACAGATGGGAAGCAGAAGGGAGTGCCAGCACTCAGTTCAGTCACCCTCCTTTTATTACCTTGAGGCTTCTGGCCAACAGAACAGTGCCATTCACACATCGGAGTGTTCTCGATTCAGTCCTCTCTAGAAACACCCTCACAGACACACCCAGAAGCGTGCCTCACTAATCTCCCAGGTTATTCTAAATCCAGTCAAGTTGACAGTGTGATTTTCACAAAGCTGATAAAAACACACAATGGTAAGTGTCCCTTAGTAAAGGGGTTCCTGGAAGAAGGACTGAGTGGCTCAGTGGGTACAGGTGCTTGCTCAATAATTTCAACAAGTAGATGCCAGTCAATGTCAAAGCCATTTGAAAACAATAGACCAGAGAAAGCAGTTCTCCCTCCCTCTCTCCTTCCCTCCTTTCTTTCTCTTGCCTCTGAAACATCTTTATTTGGAAGTACTCCCTAATTTTGACAGGTCCTCCCCACAGGCTAACAAGTACACTGCCCCAAAGGCTTATTCTACCTGCCATGTATCAAACCTGTCAACAAAATCCCCTTTATGAAGGGAAGAGCCTTTTGGAGGTGTGATCTGCTTGGTGAGTAGCTGCAGCAGGCTGGATAGCTCTACTCTCACCCAGAGCCCCCTTGGAGATGAAGAGCCATGGACTCAGTTTTCAGGGCTCCTTACAGACAGGAGTCTCTCTGAGACACAGGCTCTGCCAAGCACGTGCACACTGTGACTCAGATGAAGGAAGAGCACTCTGTGAGATGGCTTATGCATGGGGAATGGTGTCAGAGGAAGCTGACCTCCTTATCTCCAGATAGCATGGCATAGTTCTTGGACATGGCTTGGACACTGTCATCAGAGCAGACCCTAGATGCAGAGTCTGTTCCTCCTCATCTTAATGAGCCCACATGTCACTAAATGTTCCTTCACACACATTGTTCTGCTCAAGCCAGCCAGGGTAGACACATTGCCTGAAACTAAGAACCCTCTGAGATAGGACAAAGGTTGAGGCCTGAAGGGCCAGGGGGCCAGTTATGTGGAGCTTCCACAGACTAGTGCAACCCTTGAGGCCAAGAAAGAGATTGTTGCTTTTTAAAACACCAAAAGCCAAATGGGGGGAGGTAGGAAAAGAGGAAGAATCCAGGCAGCACAGGTAGGGGCTGGGGGAAGCAGGAAGCCACAGGGCCTTCTTCATGGTACAGGCAAATGGTGCCCAATCCAGAAATGATCTGCCTTGTGGCCAGTGGCATTGTTCCGACTCTCTGTGTCAGTTCTTCAGTGCACTCTGTTTGATCTTCTCACAGGTATGTGTATGTGTGTGTGTGTGTGAGAGAGAGAGAGAGAGACAGACAGACAGACAGACAGACAGAGAGACAGACAGAGAGAGACAGAGAGACAGACAGAGAGAGACAGACAGAGAGACAGAGACTACTTTAGATGAGTTTGTAATAACAACCATGAGAGTGAAGCCCACTGAGGTCTGAGGTTCTGGGAAGGCTTTGTGGCCAACCGGGCCAGTTGGGTGGGGGTGGGGGAGGGGAGGAGTGAGGAGGGTCCCTTAATATATACCCCCACCCCCAGCCCAGTTCTCAAAAGGACAAGGTTCCACATGACATTTGGGTCATCGTGTCAGAAGTGTCACAATGTCCATTTCCCAAGTGAGAAATCCAGCCGTTTTGGTCAGATTCACCTGATGTCAAGTCCGAGCTCCAACACTGTCATCTGACACCCACTCATGATAACACCCCATCAGTTTGGTTGTAAAGCCAAATGGCAGTTCCCAGAAAAAGTATAAAAGAGACATAACATACCTGACAAGAAGCCTGGTAAGGGAGGAGCGATCCATTGGCTCAGGTTTGAGGGGAGACGATCCGAAGTTAACTGAGCACAGAAGCCTTCAGTAATGACCATGAACAGCTCTGTTCAGTCTTTGTGCTCATCTACAGTGAATACTTTAACTGCTGAGCCATCAATAGTCTCTTTATGAGTCTTAAAAGCATGTCAAGGTATGGATTATTTTTTCTCTAACAGATTACATATGAAGATTTCTGTATCTTGTATTTAAGTTTATCATCAGAACTCTCATAATTGGGTAAACAGAACACCAAGAAGAGCTTCTGGTCTTCCCAGGCTCGTGCATGCTGCTCGCTTGAAAACTACAATTCCCAGGATTCTGTGAGCCGAAGAGGTGATCCTGGCCGAGGTCCGAGAGGCGGGTCCCAAGGCCCGCGCACGCGCCCGGGTTCCGGAGTTTGAGCTCGCCAGCAGGGCAAGCACACTAGGAACACCTGCGACACCCTGTCGGCAGGTGGGCAGCGCGGGCATCTGTGGCGCAGCTGGGCCCCGGGCTCGGAGCGGACGGGGCACAGAGCCCGGCTTCAGGTGAGGCGCTAGGCCGGGCCGGGCCGGGCTTGGTGCCCGACCCTGGACTGCAGGGGAGGCCGGCGGGCTTGCCGGACCCAGGGCGGTAGACGCCGCCTGCAGCAGGCGCCGAGGTGGGAGGGGTGGGCCTGAACCGCCCGGCCCCCGATGGCGCACTGGACCGTTCGGCTGGAGCCTTCACTGCCTCTGACCGCGGGGACGCACATGCTCGTGCCTGGGAAAGAATGGTGCACATTTGGCACAGGTGGCGTGGAGCAAGGAGAGATGAGCAGTGGGGGCCTGGGCTGCGCCAGCTGCGTTTGAAGCGGTGCCTGGGTCGGCCTGTTGCTGACCTTTAGGCAGTTGGGGCTCCGTAGAGAACCACCCGGATGGACGGACAGTCGGAGTTAGGAGTTTGTCTGCTTGACAATGGCGGGGGGGTGGGGGTGGGGGCGGCTACTGACGGACGACCCTGATGGACTTGCCTATAGGAACCCGTTTTCTCATCGTTAGTGGGAATCCGGGGTAAAAGTTTGGGACCTTCCACCAGAATCACGCTGCAGGTTGTGAGCAGCCAGTATCCTCTGACCTTATGCCAACCAGCCCCGAGCCTGTTGGTGTAGATGGTTTTAGGCTTATGGGACATGTGAATATTAGCACAATTCATTTACCATGTGTGGACTGTTCCAGGCACTGGGAAAATCTTGGCTCCTTTACCGGCCATGTCCCCATAAGTAACTCATTCACTTTCTCTGGTCCCTTCCTTCATCCTCTGTAAGACAGAGTGAAAAAAGACCTTCTTTGAAGAATTGCTGTGAGGCTTCCATGAGGTAATGCTGGCAAAGCTTTCTGTCTGGGTTCTGAACACATCAAATGTTAGCATGCACGACCACCAACTCTATAGACAAGGTTGGAGTTCTGGTTCCGGGTCCTGTCTTTTCCACAGACTAGCTGCTCTCAGGCTTTTAGGATCAGCCGGCCCTTTCACATGAAGGATCCGAGTTCCAAGTGGTGACAGAGTTAGAAGAGAACTGGATACTTTATCCTCAGAGGTGAGAGCTGAGAGCCCCTGGGGGCCTTGGAAAGGGAGGGAGCTGGTGAGTGGATTCACCCTGGTGGAGCATCATCCTGGTGTGCTGGACTGTCAGGGCCGTCAGGGTTGGTTTGTTTGCTAAGGATGAATCCAAAGCCTCCTGCGTGCTGAGCAAACATTCTGCTACACCCGTTCACTCTCTACTCTTTGCTTTGATTCACGGTCTCAGTAAGTCCTAGACACACCTAAGCTATGATCTTCCTGCTTCATCCTCCCCAGTAGCTGGGACAGCAGGCCTGTGACATCAGCCCAAGCTGACGACATGCTTCTAACCAACCTTGGACTTCTGGCTGGCAAGTTCTTGCTTTCAGAAATAGCAGTAATAAGCAAAGGCTTCTAGAGAGCCAGAATATTAAATTACTCAACACTCTGTTCCCCAGAGGCCTTGTCAGTCACCTCAGCATGGTTGTCTGGAGGGACACTCTCCCTCAGGAGATGCTAAAATGATCCCCAGGGCTTTTCAAGTTGGGTGAGAGATATGGCAGGGAAGGAAGACTCCAGACAGGCTACCATGGGCTTTGCAATTCAGGCTTGAGTTTGAACTTCAGCCCCTCCCCATAATAGCTACAGTGTATTGAACAATACATATAGCAGTCCCAAGCATATGCCCTTTAGTGTGTTTCATAGTACTTGCCTTAGGTTATAGCAGGGATGAGACCACATATGCAGAACTTAGAGTGCTGCCTGCATAGAGTGAGAGTCAGTAAATGGGTTTTTATATTGCTGCTGTCTTACAGAGTTGGATAATTGCCAGGCACAGAGCTTTGCTTCTGTTGGGTCACTGGGTCCACAAACCTGGAACCTCCCTCTTGGAATAGTATAAGTGTCCTGCCTCAGACCAGTAAGTGGAGGCCTGGAGCAGTGTTGTTTAGCTGCTAAGCAGTGGGGCTGGAACTCACCTGACAGCTCTTATTGCTGTTACATTCTCTGCTGCTTCTGCACTCTGCTGTCCTGGGACCCAGTTAGGATGCATGGCAGGCATTTCTGTGTTACAGTGGGATCTGAGCAACACATTGGGCTAGAGCTTGACTAGCTGTTGTCCCATGAGTGGTGATACTGAAGAAGGCAGTCCCCTGGGTGAGGCGTTAAGAAGAGGCAGCCTGCAGGAAGGTCTCCTCAGCTCTGGACCTTGTGGGTGGGTGAGTCTGCAGCTTGGGTAGGACATTGAAGGCTTGCTTGGTCGGGGAAACCTTGTTTATCTGCTGGGAAAAAGAAGAGAGAGAGAGAGAGAGAGAGAAAGCAGCGTGCATCTCAGGCAGGGCCCTGTTTAGGGAGCAGAGCTTTTTGGGTGTGAGGTGAGGGAGTCCGGTGCTGAGTTCCCATGCAACCACTGTATCCCTGGCTGCCTGAGAGACTTCACTTATAAAGACTCGGGAGAATTCATTTTTCAAGGGCTCTTTCAGTTGTAAAAGGTGGTGGTTTTGTAATTGTGCATTGATGGCTTAACCTTCTCAGCCCAGCACCAAGGCAGTGGGAATAATTGTCACCCCAGCTTGTTACCCTGACTCTTTACAGTGAAAGAATAGCCACAGCTTCCGAAGCCACCAGCCACAGCCAGGTGTTTCCTCTGCCTGGCTGGGTGAGAGTAATTACAGCAAGAAGCCTTGAGTTGCTAAGTTACCATCAAAGGCCTGTGGGTCCGTGTTTCCAGAGCCTTCCATGTCTGCTCTGCCCTTGAGTCAGAAAACTTCACTGCTGTGAATTCTGCCCTGCTCCAATGCCTGAGATTCTATCAGATAGGATGACAGCTGGGCTATAAGACCAGAGGTACAGTTTTCTCATATTGAGAGAAAATTAAGGTCTGGGGTTGTAGTTCGGTGGTTTGCCTAGGTCATAGGCCCAAGTTCAAACCCCAGCACTACCACAGGGAGTTGGGAACTTCTTCAACCCCAGGCTGTGCCTCAGCAGATGAATCGAGGTGGTGGCCAAATTGGCCTTACCCCTTTGCACTGGATCAGTCTCTCCCTGATCTGGCCAGGATGTGGATGAATCTTTCATTTTCTCTGCCTTCTCGCATTCTTGCCAGTGTTGCCCTCAGGCCCAGTGTGTCTATAGGCAAACCAGGTTTTCCATGCTGCCTGTGGCAACAGGTGTTGGTGTAGCCTCGTACCAACACTTGGTCTTTCTCTCCACTCTTTAGAAGAGCAGCGGGCATTCCTTGTCATGCAGTGAGCACTAGGCCTGAGTCACACCTCAGGAAGGAGGTCACAACCCTGGCCTGCCCAATGGATACCTACCATTGTTGACATTGTAGTTCGGGCTTTCTGTGGATTGTCAGCTCACTAGTGATAAGCCATACCCAGGGACCCCAGTGGAGGTTTGGAGCAGGGACCAGGGCACACCCCGAGGTGGCTTCAGGAGCTGCTCACAGCTGTGATGCAGCAACTATGCTAAGGACCTAGAGAAGCTGTCCAGGCTTTTCTCAAGAGGCCTGCCTTTTCCTCTGGCCAGCACCAGAGGATGACATGACACCTCCAGTGCCCCTCGCTAGAGGCTGTTCAGGCCACCCTTCTCTTACCTGGCCTTATCTTACACTGCATTCATGCCACAAGCAACAGTGTCTACATAGGCTGGGGTAGAATTTCTAGAAAGTTTCAAGAGTGGAAGCTGTCTCCATCTGCACTATCCCGGAACTTCAGCTTGAAGGTCATGTTAGCAAAAGCTGGAGTCAGCGGCATTGAGCCTTGAGTAGTGGGAGGGATCCTAGCTGGATCTAGAGATGTAGTGGGAGAGATCCAAGCTGGATCTATAGAGATCTAGTGGGAGGGATCCTAGCTGGATCTAGAGATCTAGAGGGGAGGGATCCTAGCTGGATCTAGAGCTCTAGTGGGGAGGGGTCCTAACTGGATCTAGAGATCTAGTGGGGAGGGATCTTAGCTGGATCTAGAGCTCTAGTGGGGAGGGGTCCTAACTGGATCTAGAGATCTAGAGGGGAGGGATCCTAGCTGGATCTAGAGCTCTAGTGGGGAGGGGTCCTAACTGGATCTAGAGATCTAGAGATCCATTCAGAGGACTGTGGGGCTTCACAATGATGTAGGACAATTTCACATTGAAACTGAGAACATGGCAGAATCACCTGGGAGTTTTTGTTAAAACATGGGTTCTTAGGCCCAACTGAAGGAATCTGGGTCATTCGTGTGCGGGGCCCCGTGCATAGAAAGAGCTGCACCCCCTCTGGAGCAAGTTCTAGCCCTGTAGGGGTCCTGGGGCTTCCTTTCCCCAGGGAAGTGGCCTGTCCCTTTCCTGTCCTATATAGGTAACAGTTTCTAGACCCTTCCCCACCTGGGCTACCTCAAGGTGAGTGTCTTACAAAGATTCATAGAGTGAACTCAGGGGTCAAGTGTGTAGAGTCTGATATGAAGGAACACCAGGGAAACCCACACTGAAGCACGTGTTAGAAAATATATCTGTCTGGCTTAAAAATTGTTACGGTTGGGGCTGGAGAGATGGCTCAGAGGTTAAGGGCATTTGTTGCTCTTGCAGACAGCAAGAGTTTGATTCTTAGCACCCACATCGTGGTTCATAAGTATCTGTAACTACTTGCAGAGTATCCCACACCCCCTCTGGTTTCCATGGATACGGTGCACATGGTACAGGATGCACGTGCAAGGGAAACTCTCATACACATTAAAATACAAACTCTAAAGAAACTGTCAAGCTCATAAGGAAGAAACTGTCCCAGATTGGGAAGTAAGCTGTGACTTTTCATCCTGGGTTTGATTCTGGATACAGCATACACTGAAAGAAAAAGTATCAATATTAATTTTCTTAATTTGCATGATATAAGAGAAATATAGACTTAAGTAGTTGTGGCTAGAGGGGATGATAATCAGCAGAATTTTCTTGGTAGTTTTGTTTGACACAAGGTCTTGCTAAGTATCCAGGCTGGTCTTAAACCTCCTGTCTCCGCCCCAAAATGCCAGGGTTGCACGTATATGCCACCCCACCTGGCATCTAGTTTATTTTTAAATAGTTCAGGAAAGAGTTTATATGTGACAGAGCGTGATAAATGTGCTGACTTAGGGAAGTGTGAGGTTGTTTCCCACCAGAAGATGAAAGTGATTGCAGGTTGCGGACACTGGAGCCAGACCCCAGGAGCAGGGCTCTTATCCTGAAGTCTTGTGTGAGCCTGAACACCTTCTGTTTCATCATCTGTAATATAACTGAAGACTGTCACTGCTGTGAAGCAGAGGACCCTGTACCCAGTGGCCAGAGTGGACGTAAGCTACAGCAGCGGCATTGTCACTAGGACAGAGGAGACACCATAGTGATGAGACCCAGGGGAACCCAAGCTGAGGCTGGTCTCCACTCTCCTGTCCTTAAGGCAGGCTGCAGATTCCCTGGATGTCTGACAGCCACCATGGGGCTTGCCTGCACAGGGCTTTTTGAGTCCACCCTGAGCCTGAGGGTTTCTGTGGTGAAGCCAGGCTTTCTGGCAGCCTCATCTCCCTGCTGTCTCCATCCTGAAGTTCTCACTGAACTGTGCATGCTCCACCAGGCCAGGCTGCCCTCAGAACAGTCTCCCCCAACCCTCCACCTCCCACTGTCCAGTTCACCTGGTAACACACAACCTCGTATGTATTACATTATGGTTGTATGTGCATGTGAAAACTACATGTGAACACGTGTAGAACACATTGGTGTTCCTGGGAGCAGTCGCCCTTCAGTATGACTCCCCCCCCCCCCCCGCAGCCCCAGCACCCTCAAAACACGTAGCATTTAACTAAGAAGGTGCATTGAGCAGTTCTGAGCTCATGTGCTTGTAGGTTTTGTTTTGTTTTTAGATTTTTGTTTTATTTTCAATTGTTTGTATGCACAAAAGTGCAGTTCCCATGGAGGTCAGACGTCAAAGGTGTTGGGTTCCCCTGGACCTGGAGTTACTGATATTAGTGAACCAAGAACAAGGGGCCTTAACCCTTGAGCCACCTCTCCACCCTTCACTCCTCACCCCATTCATTCTTATGTTAATATCTTGACCTGGGAGAGGCCCCCTTGAACATAGAGCGGGCATGTGAATGCTTTGTTAGCAGCTATTGTGGCCATGAATGAATCCTAAAGGAAAAACTCCCGAGGGCTCAAAGCCAAGGGACATCCATGCTCTACCCAAAGCGTCCATAGTTCACTAATAAACACATGCTGTGTTTAGGCTAAAGTACTTCCGTTGCAAAGAAAGGATACTGCCATAAAGTTAAATTGCTGTAATGTTTGTGTAGAACCTTGCCAGGAGCCCTGCTCTTGGGGGATCGACAGGTGAACAGCTGTTTCTGACACTCCTGCAGCTCTTTGGGCCAGAGCTTAGGAGCCAATGCACACCTGATTCCACCAGGTGGTGTGAGGCCAGCCGTCCCACTCTTGTCTACACGGTACAGTCGCCAGAAATTACAGATGAGGACTTTTCACATTTCACCTGCAGGACAGACTGAGCTGTGTCAAATCCCTGACTGTGATCATTAACGCTGGACGTTTAACCTCCAGTACTGTGAGGAAGTTTCTGTTGTTTAAGGCCCCGGCCCAAGGTGGTCAGCTGCTGCAGCCTCAGGTGGGCACCAGGCTCTGAACAGATATCTGCTGCCCTGCCAGGCTCTCAGCAAGCTGAGCTGTGACTGCCTCCATCCCAGGCCCCAGGTCATGTGGTCTGCCTTGCTTTTCCGTTTCCCACTGGTTCCTGATCTGTGAGTTTGTAGCCTGTATTCTCATCTAGGAATCCTGGAACCGGTGCTTCCTCCTTATCAGATTGTAAGGCCCATGTGAGTTTTTCCTGCATCTGGTGCTGGCCAGGGCATTCAGGAAATGGAGTTTGTGCCTGTGCTAGATGCCCAGGTGAGACCTGTCAGATGCTGCCCTTACTGTCTGCAGGTGTCAGCATTAGAGTTAAATAATGTCACCTGGGGTCAGTGGGAAGCATCCTAATGACTGCCTATATTTAAGGACTTTGGGAGCATATTTTTAAATCACCTACTCATTCGTTTCCTTTCTTAAAAAGAAAAAAACAAAGCCTATTCTACCAAGCTTTTTCCTGGCTGAGCCACTAAACTGAATTCATCCTAACCACACTTCTAAGGTTTCCAGCTGTAACAGTAGGAGGGAGACAGTGCCCAAGTTCCCAGATAAGGAGAGAGGTTTGAAGAGGGAAAGGAACCAGGCCGGGCCACGAAGCCCGTTCTCAGCATGGTCTGCAGGTGACCATGTGGCACAGTGAAGCAGAAGGGGAGCATCAGGTGGGGGCCACCAGCAGCTGTCACTGCTCCTCAGCACACGTGCCCTGCTTGGCCACTGAGTCAGGTCAGGAGTTATGTGGCCTCAAGCCTCCCCTGCCACAGTGAACTCAGGTCAGCAACGTCCTTCTCCAGGTTTGTGCCTAGCACATGCAGAACCCTTACTTCCTGTTCTGTTCACGTGGGCTGAAGAGTCTGCACTCCGTTCCCTAAACACACACACACACACACACACACACACACTCTCTCACACGTTATCACACAACTTACATGTCTTTTTTTTTTAAGATTTATTTATTATTATACATAAATACACTGTAGCTGTCTTCAGACACGCCAGAAGAGGGAGTCAGATCTCATTATGGATGGTTGTGAGCCACCATGTGGTTGCTGGGATTTGAACTCAGGACCAAATGCTCAGTCAGTGCTCTTACCTGCTGAGCCATCTCGACAGCCCAATTTACATGCCTTTAGACATAATTTTGCACATGCATATATACTGGGTATGCATATGTGTATATTTATATATACAGGTACACACATACTGTACTAGTTACCTCCACACACTGACTTGTACATATGATCAGTGGGGAATCGGATTAGCTAGCCATGACCCACCCTGTGCTGCCCTGCAAGGCAGGAATACTGGTTCAGCAATGTTGGCTGGTGTCCATTCTGCTATTGGTAGCACACCATGCTGTGGTTGATCATGTTCAGTGTTGGGCCTGTGTCCATCCGTACATCCAGTGCCTGCCATAGGGACAATCAAGGAAGAAAGCTAAGGTCTTTTGTCATGAAAGACTTGAGAACACAGCTCTCCACTGAGTCACAGGTCCAGGCCTCAGCAGACATTTTTGAGGGAGGCTTGTCTCCAAGGTTATTCTAGATTCTGTCAGGTTGGCGATAAAGACTCACCGAGAGCTTGGCTTCTCATGGAGCTGGAGCGCGGGGCTGTCCCTCTGCCTCTCAGATGGCACTGTGCTCTGTCCTAGGCACTCTGCTCCTCCCCTCTCCTGGAAGGAAGGCCCATTGCACTGGACAGCCTGTTGCACACAACAGCATGGCAGGGAATATGAACGGTGCTTTTTGCTTGCTTGGGACCCCCGCACCAGGGAGAAGGGGTCCTGAAAATGACCTGACTCAAGCCATGGTTCTGTGCGTCCTTTCCATAGCAAGCATCTTTTCCATGAAGGAAGTTTGTTTCTAGGGGTCTGGGTTCATTGGGTAAAGTGGCCCAAGTTTGAATTCTCTGATAAAAGCTGTGTACAGAGGCTTGTGACATCTGTAACCCCAGTGCTGGGGCTGGCATGGGAGCCAGACAAGAACATCCCCGGTGGTTAAAAACACTTGTTCTTGCACAGAGCTCAAGTTTGGTTCTCGGTTCCCAT
Organism: Mus musculus; assembly: GCF_000001635.26. Taxonomy (NCBI): domain Eukaryota; kingdom Metazoa; phylum Chordata; class Mammalia; order Rodentia; family Muridae; genus Mus; species Mus musculus. The sequence goes on along the minus strand of NC_000075.6, from coordinate 121,987,200 downwards.
GTGACAGCTCACGGCCATCTGTAACTCCAATTACAGAGCATTGGTTGTCCTTTTGGTCCTCCAAGGGTATCGTACTTATATGTTGCACAGACGTAGATGCAGGCAAAACACTCATACACATAAATAAAAAGGTCATTAAAAATTAAATAGAACAGAGAGTGAGCAGGGAAAGTACTTGTCATTGACCATGGACCTCCACAGGCATGTGCACAGATGTCATTGACCTCCACAGACATGTGCACACATGTGCATGTGCACAGATGTCATTGACCATTGGCCTCCACATGCATGTGCACACATGTCATTGACCTTCACAGGCATGTGTGCACATATGTCATTGACCTCCACAGACATGTGCACACATGTGCACAGATGTCATTGACCTCCACAGGCATGTGCACACATGTGCATATATGTGCATGCACACCCTCACGTATTTACACACTTATCACACACAAGTTTGTTTCCGAAAAGTTTACTTACAGCCCTCTCCCTCCTTGCTGGCAGAGCAGAGGAGGGGCCACAGAAGCTGCTTCTGTTAAGGGGCAGACTCGTGGTCTGAGTCTATTAAAGGCTCTGAGGCCATTCTCAGAGTAATGTTGAGATTGGAGCTGGCATGTTTGAACTTCTCTGTCCTCAGCCAGGTTTGCCTTTACACTGTCTCCATCACCAGGCTTGCTTGGGGAAATAAGCAGGGACACAGTCACAGCCCCCCGCCAGCAGTCAGGGACTTGTGCAGAGGAATTACAGATCTCTTACATGGGGTGGGGCTGGGGTGTTCTGCATTGGGGTTCCTTTTCCTGGTGTGATACAGGCAGGGGTTTTGTTTTAGGTGTGGTTGTCATGGGTGCCACATATGCTAAGACACTGAGCAGGGCCTGGCTCTTACTTTAAAATGTACATGGTGGCCTCACCCAGACTGGACACAGGCAGAGAAGCTCTTTCTTCGTGTGAAGTGTCCATCACAGACCCTCATCCTGTCTAGAGCCCGTCTGTCAGGAAGCTCTGGGCACTTGGAGCCCAGAGGGTGGGTGTCTCCTTTAGTCTTCAGAGCATGCTCGCCTGCAGACCCTAAGGAGCCAGCAGAGGCTTTCAGGGTGAGTGGGTGGAGAAAATAATACGTTTTCCCAGGTGGCTCCAGCCTCTTGCTCAAGTAGTCTTAGCAGCCTCCATTTGCCTTTGATTAAAGCTCTTCCTGCCTCTGTCTGATATCTTGGTTCTGCCAAAACTTTTGATCTTGCTGACTTAAGTAGAATGCTACAATGCAATTGGAGTGGGTGTGGGGTCATGCAGGAGAATGTGGGAAAGACCCTGGATTTTATCATGACCGCTGAGTGCCCCATACCATGGCTCCTTCACAGTGACAAAATACAGGGCCCCATTAGAAAGGATATTCTAAAGCAAAGGTGGTGAACAAGTCTGTTGTCTGTCCTCAGTCCTGGTTTACCTGAGTGAGTGTACGCAATCAGAAAGGCTAACCCACATAGCCACAGCCTTACCCCCGTGGGTGAGCTCAGAGCCCTTGGAGAAGCCTTCGCACAGTCCCTTAGCTACACTCAGTCATCTGGTTCCAGTCACTCAGTTCCAGTCACTTGGCCTTGGTTGGGGCTGCCTGACTGTAAGTAGCAGAGTCAGTCCACCCCATGCGTTAGACCACAGGAGGATCTGGCAGAATGTTTACTCTCAGAAATTCCCATTTCCCCCCTTCCATATCTATACTACCCTCTGCCAGCACCATATTAGAAGGCCATAGGATGGGTACTCACATCTAACTAGAAACACCTTCCATCCTCTGAGGGTCCAGAAACAGCCAGGGTCAGGTCCTGTGACCCTTCTACCCCAGGGTCTGACCTGAGTCTCCTGCTGCCTCCTGCAGTCCTGCTTCTCTCCAGCAGATGGCACTGGTGTCAAGCTGCTGATTCTCTGTAACTGGTTTGCTGTGTCATGCGGTTTCTACGGAGATTGGGGGGTCACAGGGATATGGATGCAGCATTGTTCTGCTGGGGCTGTGCACATCACTCAGAAAGCTGTGCCCTCCTATCAGGTGCCTGTCTGTGATAAGCCAGAGCCCCTACTCAACCCAGCTTCAAAGATGAAGACAGTTCTCTCACATCAGGAGACTTGGAGACATCAGGGTTCCTGTGACTCTCCTGCAGTCTGTGCCCTCAAGCCGGTTTGCTTGTGGTTGGCAGCCATGAGACACCCCTTTTCTCCTGCCCATTGGGTAGGAACACGGACTGGCTTCTTCACCTAGTCTGAGCAGTGCCTCTTAGACAGCAGGGTTGGGCCAGAAATGCAGAAGTGAGCTCTCTGGCACCCCAAGGGCCGCGTCTCTGCCTCCTCTGGTTCCCAGGAGATTCAGCACGGGGACTCTGAGGATGTGTGAGGACACCGAGGAACTCCTTAGGAAGAGTGGACATCGACAGAAACGACCATCTCACTGCTAACCTGGAGACCCAGGGAGCAAGGCTGGGTACTGCCCCAGTCCAGGGCGCCTCAGTGGCACCCGGCCACACTCACTGACTGCTCTTTGTCTCCTTTTGGAGATTTCTGTGCTTAGATTTGAAACACTGTTTCAAGGAGCAGTGACCGAAGCAGCCAGTCAGCTCCTGCCTAACACTGCCCAGCCTTGGCTCTGAATCACGAAGGCAGGAGAGTGCCCAGGGTGCTTCCGGACACATGTGGCTCTTTATTGACCATCAGGTGTCCCAACCCTTTTCCTTGCCCTGGAGGCCTCACCTCTCAGGAAACCTAACAACGAAATGGTTCTTTTTGTACATCAGAAAAAGGTTGGGTGCCAGGATTTCAACCAGTACATCATCTCTGACCTCCAAGGCACTTGAACACTTGCTCTTATTAACAGGTGCCTGAATTCCAAACGAAAGGCCACCCAGGAGGCCAAGTGAGTGAATGTGCCTGGTCCTTAATCCCCAGAGGCCTCAGTACTAGCACTAATTACTAATTGGAAATAGATGTTGGCCCAAAACCTGTGCCTCGCTGAAGTTCTGCGGGGCTCTGATGGTGGTAATGTTTTTCCTCCACAGCACAAGTATGTGTAGCACACTCCTCTTGGCGTCATCAGAGGCTGTTGAAGCCACAAGGTACTTTACCTTAAAGCAGAACAGATTCAGCTAGCTGCTATTGAAGGGGGGCGGTGAGGGTTCATCCAGGTAGAGGCAGCTGAGTGATGCAGGTGTGATTAGAAGAGTAACGTGTGCCCATGAACACACACAAATCTTTTAAAAGCCTAGAACCTGTAATTTGACTCACGTTATGTTACCAGGGAGCTTTGCTGAAGAGGTAGGGTGGAGGAAGCACACGGTGGGAGTGTGCTGTGACTCCTGGCTGGGTTGACTCTTCTCTCTGACCCTTTGCAGGCATTTTCTGGTCCTCCAGTAGTACACTTAGGGATGGATGGGTGAAGTCCCCCGGGCTGTGGCACTGCCCAGCAGCCATCGTCTCGCTGAGGCCCCCTGGTGGCGATAGGATGCACCTCTCTGCCGTATTCAACGCCCTCCTGGTATCAGTGCTGGCTGCGGTCCTGTGGAAGCATGTTCGGTTGCGGGAGCATGCGGCCACGCTAGAGGAGGAGCTGGCCCTTGGACAGCAGTCCCTGGATCCAGTCCTAGGACTGAAGATCGACTACCCGAAGGCCCTGCAGATCCTCATGGAGGGCGGCACCCACATGGTGTGCACAGGCCGCACCCACACGGACCGCATCTGCCGCTTCAAGTGGCTCTGCTACTCCAATGAGGCCGAAGAATTCATCTTTTTCCATGGCAACTCATCTGTGATGCTGCCCAACCTGGGCTCCCGGCGCTTCCAGCCGGCCCTGCTGGACCTGTCCACTGTGGAGGACCATAATGCCCAGTACTTCAACTTCGTGGAGCTGCCCGCTGCAGCCCTGCGCTTCATGCCAAAGCCAGTGTTCGTGCCTGATGTAGCCCTCATCGCCAACCGCTTCAACCCCGATAACCTCATGCACGTCTTTCATGATGACCTGCTCCCACTCTTCTACACACTGAGGCAGTTCCCCGGCCTGGCCCAAGAGGCCCGGCTCTTTTTCATGGAGGGATGGGGTGAGGGTGCCCACTTTGACCTCTATAAACTCCTCAGCCCCAAGCAGCCGCTTCTACGTGCACAGCTCAAGACACTGGGCCGACTGCTCTGCTTTTCCCATGCTTTCGTGGGCCTGTCCAAGGTTACCACCTGGTACCAATACGGCTTTGTACAGCCCCAGGGCCCAAAAGCCAACATCCTGGTCTCTGGCAATGAGATCCGGCAGTTCACGCGCTTCATGACTGAAAGGCTGAACGTGAGCCACGCGGGGGCGCCCCTGGGGGAGGAATACATTCTGGTCTTCAGTCGCACCCAGAACAGACTCATCCTGAACGAGGCAGAGCTGTTGCTGGAGCTGGCACAAGAGTTCCAGATGAAGACGGTTACAGTGTCCCTGGAGGACCACACCTTTGCTGATGTCGTGCGGCTGGTCAGCAATGCCTCCATGTTGGTCAGCATGCATGGGGCCCAGCTGGTTACGGCCCTCTTCCTGCCCCGCGGGGCTACCGTGGTTGAACTCTTCCCTTACGCTGTCAATCCTGACCACTACACCCCCTATAAGACGCTGGCCACACTGCCTGGCATGGACCTGCAGTATGTAGCCTGGCGAAACATGATCCGGGAGAACACAGTCACACACCCTGAGCGACCGTGGGACCAAGGGGGCATCACCCACCTGGACCGGGCTGAGCAGGCCCGTATCCTGCAGAGCCGAGAGGTCCCCCGGCATCTCTGTTGCCGGAACCCAGAGTGGCTATTCCGAATCTACCAGGACACCAGGGTGGACATCCCATCCCTTATGCAATCCATTCGGCGTGTGGTGAAGGGCCGGCCGGGGCCACGGAGGCAGAGGTGGGCAATCAGCCTGTACCCGGGCAAGGTGCGGGAGGCTCGATGTCAGGCGTCAGTGCAGGGTGCCACCGAGGCCCGCCTGTCTGTGTCCTGGCAGATCCCGTGGAACCTCAAGTACCTGAAAGTGAGGGAGGTGAAATACGAGGTGTGGCTGCAGGAGCAAGGGGAGAACACGTATGTGCCTTACATGCTGACCCTGCAGAACCACACCTTCACAGAGAACATCAAACCTTTTACCACCTACCTGGTGTGGGTCCGCTGTATATTTAACAGGAGCCTCCTGGGACCTTTTGCAGATGTGCTGGTGTGCAGCACGTAGCCAGCAGACCATGGCCAGGCCTCTGGAGGGCACCTCTCGCAGCTCAGCTTTCCCAGGTCCACAGTTCTGCTAGCAGCTGTGGTGATAAATTATCTATTTATTGAGTAGGCTTGCACTAAGCCTGCTTCCCGAGTGTGCTTTTTGCAGATTTCTCTAGCTCTGAAGAGGTGGTGCCTGCCAGGGCCCGGGGATCTGCTCTTGCTAATAACCATGCTGTTTCCTGCTTTGGCCTTGGTGTAGGTCCTGGCCTCGAGAAACAGTGGTCACGTGGTTGGTGGGCTAGGCAGATAATCTTTGAATTTCATCTGTAGCTGAGTGACAGGTGTGTTTGGAGCAGTCATTAAATGATTATGAACATCTTGCCCAAGTCTTTTTCTGATGCCTTGTTAGCATGCACGAATTATACCTCGTAATAGGTTTTATGCAATGTTTTAGGGCATGTTTATAATGCACTTCAATACTGTTCACCTCATTAGCCTTTCCTGCCCCCTCCCACCGAGCTTTTCCTCTTTCCAACCCACCCCTCTTATTTTCAAGTCCCTTCGTGTCTTTATTTATGAGTCAACAAGTTTCTTAGGGTCGCTGACAAGCACATGGGTGAGGTTTTGTCTGCAAGGGCAACACCGTTGACTACACAACTAAAAAAAATGTCTCCTTTCAGACACTGACCTATAAATCCTCAGGGAGCCGTGCGGCCCTATTAGCTCCTCCCATTTCCATGACGAGGTAGAGATAGGCCAGATCATGGTTGGTCATCACAGCTGCTGTGAGTTCAAGAGTGCAGCAGCCTAGTCAGACCCAGAAGTCTGTGTTCCACTCCCCAGCCACCCATTCTTCTTGCCCCTTCCAGATATTCCTCGAGCCTGGGCGAGGCTGACATAGCTGCCCATGGATGAACACTTGGTAGTTACTCTCAGCACCGTAACCAGTTATGAGTCTCCAGGGACTGCTGGCACGGCAAACTTGACAGAGCGGGCGGCAGCACTGGTCTGTAGGCATGAAATTTTTTAGAAGATAATTTTGTAGGTGTGTCCTATCCATGAAGCACAGTGGCAGTAGCTTCCCTGTGAGAGAGAGCCCATGCCCTCCCCACCCACAGGCTTTTAACAGGTTCCAGCGTCAAACCTGAATTCCCTCCCGTGGAATGGTTCTCAAATCCAACCAGGAGGCAGTTGGTTTCCCCATAACAGACCTGTCCCTGTAGCATCAGTGGGCCCATCTTGCCTAGCTGTTGGCTACTATCTGCAGCCACAAAAGGTGGCTGATATGCCCCCGGCCAGCAGCCCGCACAACACTTTATACTGTGAGGGCTGGCGAGCAGGGGGGAAGTTCCGTTTCCATCTCGATTTCTCTGTGTCCTGCGACAGGTGTTTGGTGTTTTCAGCAGAAGGGTTTCATCATCATATTCTGGTGGGCAACAGGTGATTGCCTGTATTTGGGAGTGGTCTAAGGAGCCAACTTAAGCTACAGCTCAGAGAGTGTCGTTGGGCACATCTTATTGGATAGCAAGAAGCAGAGTTGACAGTCAGTACTTTTAATTTTGGTTGTCAAGGAGATGACATGGTAGGCTAGTGTCAGGACCGTGAAGGGAGAATGCTGGGTAGAGCTCCTTTGATGTGCCAGGTACATCACGCAGGCGGTGAAGAGGAGAGCGTCCTTTGGGGATATCCATAATACCCATGTTTGTCCTGGGTAGTGCCTGGCGGAGTGTTCTCCCTGATCATAGTGAAACCATAGATGCGCTCTCATTAAAGTCAGGAGTGAGATGTGGCTGAGCCTTTTTTAATCTCAAACAACAAAACAAGACCCAACCAAAGCCCTAAAACAGTATATATAAGGAGAAATTAAAACATAAAACTGAAAATTTGGTTTTCTACTGAAAGACTAGTAAGAGGCATATAAATATTTATCTAGAGGGCTTAAAGAGAGAACTCAGCAGCGATGCGGAGAAGCAAACTTCAGTTGCTGGCACTCATGAGGCAGCTCACGACCATTGTAACTCCAGTTCCAGAGGCCTCGGTTACCTCTGCTGTCTTCTGTGGGCACTGTGCGTGTACAGTGCACAAATGTGCATGCAGACAAAACACTCGTATACAAAAAAGAGATGTTTAAGTGGATCCTTACACCACCGAGCAGAATACAGTAACTTGGATTAGAACAGTGCCCAGTTTTGAAGCAGGCTCTTAAGAAACCCTGTGAGTGCAGCCCAGCACAGCTCACAAAAGGGCCTGTGTGTGCTTGGTTTTTATCTGATAAAAGTATACTTTCAGATGGGAACAGAATAGACTCTTGAATGGAATCTGGGGCAGTGAAACCAAAGTGATCTCTCAGATGGGGTTCATACAAATGAGCAGTCATGTAAAAGAGGTAAATAAATGACATTTCAATGACCGGAGGAGCAGAGCCGTTCTGAGAGGCTCGCAGGCTAACATGAACAAACTGGGCTGCACAGAATTACGGCTTCCTATTTCACAAAAGACAAACAGGTCAAGTCCCAAGTGGGAGACTGAGGGGAACCATGGGCAAGTCTAACAGCCAGGGCTGAGTGCAGCTCAGATTCAAAGCTCTCTTGTGCACAAACAGAACAGTCAGCCTAAAACACACAATGGCTAGCATGAAAGTGAAGATAACATCTATGTAATGAAGGGGACTTGGGTTTTATAATAGTCTTCTCCCTGCTGGAGGGATGGCTCAATGGTTTAGGGCATCTGTTGCTCTCAGAAGGGTCTACAAAGAGTTCATCTCAGCATCTGTACGCGGTGGCACACAACCACTCCAGTAACTCCAGTTCCAATGAATCTGCTGTCCTCTTCTGGCTTCCATAGTCACCTTCACACACGTGGTATATACTCACAGACATAAACATAAATAAAAATAAAATTAGTGCCTGGAGAAATGGCTCAGTGGTTAAGAGCACTGCCTGCTCTTCCAGAGGATCCAGGTTCAATTCTTAGAACCCACATGGTAGCTCACAATTATCTGTAACTCAAGTCCCTGAGGTTTGACACCCTCCTCTGGCTTCTGCAGACACTAGGTACACACATGGTACAAAATGTGTGTGTGTGTGTGTGTGTGTGTGTGTGTGTGTCAGAGAAAACACCCATGCACATAAATATAAATTTTGAAATTAAAATAATGAATCTTAAAAACTAGACTTCTCTGGTATGTAGTTCAGCTGGTAGAGTGCTTGCCTAGGATGCATGATGTTGTTCAGGCACATACCTACATATCTCTGCACACATGCACACAGCACTGCATGCGCATGTGCAGGGAACAGTTCATGAACATTCTTGAACATATTTATTGGTGCGTGAGAGTAAACTGCCAGAGCATGGAGACGGCAGGCCCTCCATCATCTTCAGCAGGTGACCTGTCCCACGGTGAGGTAGGATCCTCCAGCCTTGGCTCTCCCCATTTGTCATCAGGATGACCAACTACTGTCACAGAAATGCTGTCATTGAGAGGGACGCGCACCAGCTGAGGTTTACATTGTGTGAAGTTCTCCAGCAAGGTGTGCTCGGCCCAGGCAGCCTTGGGCTCACGGGTCCTTGTCCCTGAACAGTGTGAGGTTGTGCTTCTTAATGTGTCTCAGCAGGATCTGTCCCCGACTCTCCAGAGTCTCAAGGACATGCTTCAGACCTGCAGCTCCACCTTGGCTCTCCCAGAACACCTGGTCCATCTGCAGCGACTTGAACAGCAGGTTCTGTAGACACCCTGATGCAAGAACCTTCACAGCGGACTCTGGAAACCTGGATCCAGAGCCCCAGAGCCCCAGAGCCCCAGAGGGAAAGGCATTAAGTCAGCTCAGAGTCCCCACAAAGTGTGAATCCAGAACTTGCCCAGCTGGGGAATGCAGCACAGTCAGTCAGGGCAGGACAGGCCTGTGCCTACTAGCTCCTTATCAGGTAGTTCTCTCAGATGGGTCCCATCCTACAGAGAAGCCTGGAGAGCCAACTCAACCACTCTGGGCTCAGCCAGGCACACTTGGGGCCTCCAAGGGGCCTGAGAGGGCTGAGCTGCCCACTGGGAGTGAGCAAGGAAGGGCAGGGCCTCGCCTAACTCTTTCACTCAGATCCAGGATGAGCTAGCCTGAAGGATGAGCTACACTGAAGCAGGGCAGCTGGTATTCCGCAGGACCTGGAGGCCCTCTGGGTATGAGGGACAGGCCTGCCAACTGTAGCCCCCCTCAGCCTTCTCCAGCCCTCTGTAACCTCAGATCCAGCTTTGGTCTAACAGACTTTAGCCACCTCAGGAGATGTAGCCAAAAGTCCCACAAGTCTACAGCAGGGCCATCAAGTCTCGTCCCTCAAACCTCTACCCAACACCCCAGGTCCTCACCCATCTATGCCTTCCAGCAGCCGAAAGTTGAGCTTGTCCTCTGGATGCTGAAGGTTGCCAGCATTGTCTATATACACCAAGCGAGATGGATCACTGCTCCGGACCTTGGAGGAAGAATATGGACACGGTGGCTATTTGATTAGGGCTGAGTGTAACTGGTACCACTCAGTCGTTTTCAAGAGACTCCATGAGCATCCTCAGCTGTCGGTGCCACAACACCCCCGCCCCCACCCCACTTATCCACATGGTCCCATGGCTGAGGGCTTACTGTACACCAGGACTGTGTACCATCTCTATGGATCCTCCCAGCAGCCTTAGGAGCATAAAACTGTTAAGTAATTTACACAAGATCATATAGCTAATAACCAGCTAGGGCAAACTCAGACCTGGATGTAACTGTGCCTGCTAAATTGCAGGGCAAGGGGCTGATTCCTGGTATAGGATCCAGTGGGTCAGAAGCCCGGGTGAGAAATGAACTGTCGGGGGGGGGGGACCCTACTCTTTAGGGTCAAGAATTTCATGCCTTATCATACACAAACAAGCATGTTTGCTACACACACACACACACACAATCTCTTGCCACTTCTGCCTAAGTATCACCAAAAACACACAACTATGTCCTTTATCCATATAGATCAACAACCAAATTTCATAGGAAGCGGCTTTAGCATTTCTTAAATCCTTTTCATGCTAAAACCAGCAAGACAGAATTCCCCAGTACTTAAAAAAAAAAAAAAAAGTCTATAAAGGGCTGGGGAGCTGGTCAGTGGGTAAAGGGCTTACCATGCATTTATGGAGACCTGAAAACTCAGAACCCTCGTAGCAAATCCATGTGAAGTTGTGAGTTCCTGCAACCCCAGTGTGAGGAACAGAGAGAAGAGGGTCCCTGGGGTTAATGCTGGCCTAGCTGAATTGATAAGCTCTGAGCTCAATGAGAGACCCAGTCTCCAAAAATAAGGTGAGAAGGATAGAGGAAGACACCTGATGAGAACCGCTGCCTCCACACGCATGCACTCACCTGAAGGTGCGTGTGTGCATACATGTACACAGGGGGGGAGAAGATTGGGAGCCCTTGTGTCTAGGCATCAAGAGCATCCTCTGCAGGAGAGAGGTATACCCAGTGTTCATGTGACAAGGGACTGTGCATGCACAGGAGACATACCAGGATGTGGACCAGCCGCAGCTCCTCTGGGTTCCGACATTTTTCTCGGAGACCCTCTTCCACACAGGGGTCTGAGGGCTCAGGCTCGAAGCCACAGCAGTAGCGATCCAGGCGGTCGTGGACCTACGGAGAAAGCTGGGATGGCACCTGTCTTCTCCAGACCCAACATCAAGGCCACTTGGCTTGCTGGGCTCTACTCCAGCCCAGGGCCACTCCTGAATAGTCTTTAGGGGCTGTCAGTGCCAATAAGCTCTGTGCTGGCTTCCAGCTAATTCCTCTGCTAAGGCCTCTGCCTAATTCCTTACCTGTTTAAGCCTGACACTCCGTCAGTGTCCTGAAGATGAACTTGGGGTCACAGGACCCCTATATCTGCTCCTCTCTGCTAACTACCACAACTCATCTCTTAAGTTGGCATGGTGGGAATGGTGGCCAAGCTTAGCCCATGAAGGCTGCCAGAGCCAGGACTCCAGGACCCAACAAGGACCCCGGGCGGTGTCTGGCCGAGTTGACGGACAGCAGGTTGGTGCTGCAGAGCTGCTGGTGTATGAAGGAATGTCACCCCGATGGCCAGCACTGCCCTGCCACCTCTACCTTGTTCCCTCCTCACTGCAGACCTACAAGGCAGGAACTATGTCACCCTGAGATCGGACACATCCGGGGTCATAAAGGAGAACACACAATGCTGGATTTGAAGTTGATGAAGTTGTTGAAGCCTAATGTTGGGTCCCCATTTGTGATGTGGAAAAGGGAAAGAGGATGGTGGTGTCCACAAAAGCTGAATCAGGTTTTAGGCCCTGCTGGCTGAGCAGCAGCTGATGACAGGCATAGACCATGTGGTCACCACCCATGCTTGGTGCAGCCTCCACAGTCACAGGGTGATGGGCCTCAATTCTCTGGAACCCTTTCCATCAGCCTTACCTAACAAGACTAAGACCAAAGCAAGTGATCCATGATGGGCATGATGAGCAAAGCAAGCGATCCCTGATAAGCATGATGGGGATCCCTTGATCCCTGTGAGTGACTCACCCTTGCCGATCTTCCAGGAGGCAGGGCAGTATCCCAGAGAGGGTGTGGGCTATTTGGGCCAGCACACTGATCAGATGTACCCAGACTTCCTGCCCAGGAGCCCCCTTCCCACTGAATCATGTCTGCTAGCCTTACCAACAGGTTTCTTAGACTGTCAGTCACAGAGTGCAGATGGACCCAGGGCCCCCTGACCATACACTCTCCCTCCTGCCCTGATTCCTCAGATCCTAGAGGAGAATCACATAGGCAGAGGGTATATTTAAAGCGGGGCAAGAGTTCCAGGGACACACTGACCAGAGGTTCCCCTCAGGAGGTGCAAGCTTTTCCCAGCTCCCTCAGTGCAGTAGGCCCAAAGCCCAGAGTGCAGTGTGGAGTAAGGACTTTGGTGATATGACCACATGCAGGCCTAGCATCTGCAGAGCAATGGTGTATGGTTAGGGTGTTGTGGTGGTGGTTGTTGTTTTGCCAACCTGACACAAACTAGGGTCATTTTGGAAGAGGGACCCTCAATTGAGAAAATGTCTCTATCAGACTGGCCTATAGGTGAGTCTATGGCAAAATCTTCTTGATTAATGATAGATGTAAGTTGGGCCCCGCCCACTATGGGTGGTCCCACCTCCAGGCAGGTCATCCTGTTGTATAAGGAACTAGGCTGGGGAAGCCATGGGGAGCAAGCTGGTAGGCAGCATTCTGCCATGTCCTCTGCTTCAGGTTCCAGCTTTGAATTCCTGCCCTGACTGCCCTGCATGATGGACTGTCAGCTGTAAGACTGAACAAACCCTTTCCTTTCCAAGCTGATTTCTGTCGTGGTGTTTGTTGCAGTAATAGAAAGCAAATTAGGACAGGCTAGCAGAAACCCTGCCTGCTCTGGCCCATGCTCTGCCCTCCCTCAACACACAGTCGGAGCCAGCAGAGGCCTCTGCGCCTGCCAAGCCCTCCCTGACCATGTCTCGGGCTGCTCCATCCAGATTTCTCGTTATGCAGCATTTATTTGCCAACCAGCATAACACGGGCAACACTGGCCTTCTAAAATGTATGCCCACCTAGATGCCTGGCAGAAAGAGCGTGCCCGCTGAGGTGCCAGGTTGATTATTCTGCCACGCTGTCTGCTTTGTTTCCCCATCAGCTCCAGCAGCAGCTCACATTCCTTCAGGACTTGGCCCTTCCTCCACTCTTTGAAAAAAATGAGAAGTCATCCAAAGAAATGATGATTCCATGTGGTTCCAGAACACAGAGCCAGCCCGGCTGTGCTGCAAACTGTAATTCAACCTGGAGCGTTTGGTTAATGAAGGCCCTAAAAGCTCAGGCTGTGTAGGTGCCACGCTGGGAGCTTTACCCAGTACAGCACACTGGGTCCCTCAAGGCAGCCAAGAGGGACCCCCATTCCAATTATGAAGAGGACAGTGAGTTATCCATGGAGGGAGACTGGCTACTGTGCTGAAGGCCACATTGCTACAAATGGCGATCCCTGGATTTGAAGCCAGGAAGACTGGCTCTGACCATGAGGACAGGCCATGTGGCAGGCATATATTCTCTGGCATTCAGGGCTATAATTTCTTGGATGGGAAAATAGATGACTGAAATAAAACAAGTAAGTAATTTAAACAGTCTGACCCCAGGACCCAGAATGCATTTGACACAAGTTGAGACGTAGTGAGGTCTCTGAACACAAGAATGAAAGAATGAAGCATGAAGAATGACCACAGGGTCCCAAAGAAGGCCTGAGGACCACAGTGTCCCCAAGGAGGCCCGAGGACCCAGGGTCACCAAGGAGGCCCAAGGACCCAGGGTCCCCAAGGAGACCTGAAGACACAGGTTCACCAAGAAGGCCTGAGGATCATGGGGTCCCCAAGAAGGCCTGAGGTCACAGAGTCTTCAAGAAAGCCTGAGGTCACAGAGTCCCCAAGGAGGCCTGTAGTCACTGGCTGGCCCATCATACCCACCACCTGGTTTCAGGAAAGGCCTGGCTCTATTACATCCCAAGCAGAATATCTGGGTGGGACAAGACACTGCAGTTGGCCAAAGAAGGCCACAGGCCCATCTGACAGAGTTGGAAGGCCAGGCAGGGGTGCAGCACAGGGTGTGGGTGGCCCTATTCCTCTGACTAGACTCAGCTGGCTTCTGGGCCAAGCCAGACGGATTTCAGAAGAAATGTCTGGTATTATTTTGGCCCACACCCTTTAGCTGGGACCCTCCTTGATTTCTTTTCTACTTGGCAGCCCAAGTGTCCCAATATTTGCTGGGAGTGAGATTCACTCTTTCTTTCATAGGAACATTACCTTTCTCAGAGAGTAAATTCCTCATGGATCAGGGCCCCCACCCACCCACACACATGCACATATACATAGGCACACACATGCACATGTGTATACATATGCACATATACATAGGCACACACATGCACATGTACATAGGCACACAATGCACATGTGTATACATATGCACATATACATGCATACATCCATGCACATGTGTATACATATGCACATATACATAGGCACACACATGCACATGTGTATACATATGCACATATACATGCATACATCCATTCACATGTGTATACATATGCACACATACATGCATACACCCATGCACATGTGTATACATATGCACACATACATGCATACACACATGCACATGTGTATACATATGCACACATACATGCATACACACATGCACATGTGTATACATATGCACATATACATGCATACACACACAAAATTTAAAACAAATAAGCCAACAAATGCACTCGGCGCGCTGGCGCGTGCTTCTTCATGTAATACCGGGGAAGGGGCTGGATCTCCAGGATCACCTGCCTGCCAGGAAAGCCTAGGTGGCCAGCTCCAGGCCGATACATTCAACAGGCACCTGAGGAATGCAACTTCAAAAGTTGGCAACCCCTGACCTCAGCATGTCCGCGCCCTGTCCAACTGCCCATGCGCATATGGGTGGAGGATATCATGAAGTTAGTAGAGGAGAGTAACAAGATGACCACATAGAAATCACACACAGCCCCTCCATAGCCAATGAGAAGCCATCATGGATGGATGCTGGAAGGAAAGGTCCTGTCTTTGATGGCCACAGGGAGATGAGATGTCCAGGAACAGCTAATGACAAAAGTGAAGGAAGACCAAGTCTTAGGGTCACTGGGGGGAAGGGTTCATCTAGCTTACCCTCGTAACTAACAGTCCATCACTGAGGGGAGTCAGGGCAGGAACCTGGAAGGAGCAGCTTATGCAGGGGTCATGGAAGATGCTGCTTCCTGGCTTGCTTCTCATGGCTTGCTCCACCTTCTTTCTCATAGAATCCAATACCCCGGCAGCTCACTGTGGCCTGGGCCCTCCCCCATCAACCACTAATCAAGAAAACACTTGACAAGAAGATCTCATAGAGACATTTTCTCTGTTGAGGTTCCCTTTTTTCAGATGACACTAGCTTGTGTCAAGTTGACATAAAACCACCCAGGACAGTCCCACTGAAGATAATGCAGATGCTTCCCAGAAACATGGGCAGATGGAGCACTAGGGCCTGTTCCTGGCAAGTACGAAGCAGGCTCCTGCAGTTGGTTGGCTTGGTTTTGAGTCACGGTCTCTCTGTGTAGCCGGCTGTCCTGGAACTTACTATGTAGACCAGGCTGGCCCAGAACTCACAGAGATCCTCCTGCCTCTGCCTCCTGAGGACTGGGATTAAAGGTGTATGCTACCACCATGCCCAGCGTGTGGTACATTTTATGGTGCAACTTTGCCGTCAGTCCACAAAATTTAATTTAATTCTAATAAAGTCCCAGAGGGATTTGGGGACGAAAGAATAAAAGCAACACAGTAACTGTCAAGTCCCATGAAAACACTATCCCAGCAAACTCTGAAAATGAGCAATGAGAAAGAGACACACACCCTCTTGTAATGAAAATATGGTGAGTCTGGTATCTGGAAAAGAACACTCCAGAAACAGCACTACATGCGTAAAGAAGTTGGCTATCTGGGAAAGGTAGCATTTCAAATGGAGGAAATGTATCTCCAACAAACGGCACTGGAACATTTAAGCTCAAAGTACTTCCAGATGGACCCAAGATGGATAAGAAAAAAGAAGAGAACTTTTTAAACAACTGAAGCAAGGGGTGACCTTTTGGGGGGAAAAAAATCACACAAGTCCCAAAGCAAAGCTTGATCATTTTCACAGAGAAAAGTGAGATGTCTACACAGCAAAAAGTTTACACAAAGTACTGACAATTGCAACTGGGTGGGTGTTAGAGCAAGCACCCCAGCCTACTCACTCTCTCCAGACCAGCCTGGAACCCACCAGTCATCTCCCACCACTCCTGAAAGTGTCACGGTGGGATTGGGTCCCACACACCCTTGGATGGCTACCTTCTCCCCCACAGGCAGATCGGTCTTGCTGGGATCCTGGTGTCAGACTCTGCTGCTGAGGACTGAGGAGATAGGGTTGGGCAGGCTGTGACAGAGGCAAATGACACAATGGAAGCCATTGTGTTGGCCCCAAGAAGAGACAGTTCTCAAACCAGAGTCTTAACAGCTGAGGCCTTCTGGGTCCTAGCTTTGGGGGCCATAAGCCTCCTTCAAATACCAACGTAACTCATGGATCATCTGACTTCTACATAATTCAGACAGCGACATGTGCCTGGGAGGCAGACTGCAGTGTGGAGCTGTCCCCGAGGTGTCATGGTCATTGCCAGCTCGAGATAAGAGTAGCTATGATTGCCCACAGGAATCCCTGCAAGGTGTGTCTCTAACAGTCCCTTGAGATGGAGTAGGGAATACAAGGCTTATGAGCCCCAGCCCCCAGATCTATAAGCAGTTAGCAGTTGTGAGGAGTTGTCCAAGTTCTGGTAACCCCTCACCCATGTTCCTGTGAGCAACCCCAATAAACTCAGGTTTGAGGGACTTCAGTGGAACTGTCCCCCCACCCCCCATGGAATGAATAGAAACAGACTCCCTAGGAAACATGTCAGAGAAAGCCCTTGCACAGGGAGATGCAGAAAGCTGTCAGACCCCAGCACTTTCTTCCTGGCTTCTGAGTCCCCCAGGTTGTGAGCGTTGCTAGCAGGAGTGTGAGGGAGGCTGATAGTAGACCATCCTAACTGAGCTGCATCTGGGGGTTGTGGTCAGCCGTGAGTCACAAAGCACCTCTGATTCCCGTGCAGAAACGCACATTCTGCAGCCTCCCGAGGTTTCTAGGAAGGTGCTGTCAGCCAAACAGCTGCTTTTCTTGACTGCTGTCCAGCAAACTAGGGAAAGGTAGGTATGATCCCAGCCCAGTGGTGTCTGACCACACAGCTGACCTGTGTGTACCTTGGCTGCAGAGATTTCTGCCTCCACAGCAGCATTTGGCAACTGAGGAGGGGTCCCATGCTACAGCCCCAGAGATGAACAGAGGGGCTCTGTGCAGAGTAGAAAGCTATTGTGAGCACCTCAGTGCAGTTGGGCTTTGCAAAGGGCTGTTCCCTGGGCCTCAAGGCTTCACAGCTTTTCTGAAAATGTTCCCTTCTGCCCCCATTCCTGACCAGCTCAATAGTGACTCTGTGAGAAGGGAGAGAGAGCACTGGAGCCAGGCCAGCCAGGCTCTCGGGCCCCTGGCTGTGACCTTAAACTAGAAACTTAATCTCTCAGGACCGCAAAGGCTCAATTTTATTTTTCACTAATAACTACTGCGTGTGTGCATATATATGTGCACACATATTCATGCATGTGCTTGTACATATCTATGCTTGCACATATAGAAGTCAGAAGACAACCTCAGATGTATTCCTCACCCACCTTTCCCCCATCCCAACAGTCTCTCTGACCCCAAGGATGTTCCTCTCCAGCCCCGGAACCCCAGACACACACAGCCACACTTGTCTCCAGCCCCGGAACCCCAGACACACACAACCACACTTGTCTCCAGGCCCGGAACCCCAGGCACACACAGCCACACTTGTCTCCAGCACCGGAATCCCAGACACACACAGCCACACTTGTCTCCAGCCCCGGAACCCCAGGCACACACAGCCACACTTGTCTCCAGCCCCGGAACCCCAGACACACACAACCACACTTGTCTCCAGGCCCGGAACCCCAGGCACACACAGCCACACTTGTCTCCAGCACCGGAATCCCAGACACACACAGCCACACTTGTCTCCAGCCCCGGAACCCCAGGCACACACAGCCACACTTGTCTCCAGCCCCGGAACCCCAGACACACACAGCCACACTTGTCTCCAGCCCCGGAACCCCAGGCACACACAGCCACACTTGTCTCCAGCACCGGAATCCCAGACACACACAGCCACACTTGTCTCCAGCCCCGGAACCCCAGGCACACACAGCCACACTTGTCTCCAGCCCCGGAACCCCAGGCACACACAGCCACACTTGTCTCCAGCCCCGGAACCCCAGACACACACAACCACACTTGTCTCCAGGCCCGGAACCCCAGGCACACACAGCCACACTTGTCTCCAGCACCGGAATCCCAGACACACACAGCCACACTTGTCTCCAGCCCCGGAACCCCAGGCACACACAGCCACACTTGTCTCCAGCCCCGGAACCCCAGACACACACAGCCACACTTGTCTCCAGCCCCGGAACCCCAGACACACACAGCCACACTTGTCTCCAGCCCCGGAACCCCAGACACACACAGCCACACTTGTCTCCAGCACCGGAATCCCAGACACACACAGCCACACTTGTCTCTAGCACCGGAACCTCAGGCACACACAGCCACACTTGTCTCCAGCACTGGAATCCCAGGCACACACAGCCACACTTGTCTCCAGCCCCGGAACCCCAGGCACACACAGCCACACTTGTCTCCAGCCCCGGAACCTCAGGCACACACAGCCACACTTGTCTCCAGCCCCGGAATCCCAGGCACACACAGCCACACTTGGCTTATGAAATGCTTGCACAGCAAGCACATTACCAACTGAGCTGTCTCCTCAGCCAGCTCAAGGTTAGAATGTGAATAAACATGGCATCCCGCCAGTAAGGCTGCCATGGAGAGGGCTGGGTGTGTTCCTGAATAATGTTGAGTGTGGTACCTACTATGGTATCAAGTATATACCACATGTACAGGTGTTGGGTTCATCCACAAATGGCCTAGCACGTAAGAGCCACTCAGACTGGGATACTATCTGACATAGGCAGGGCCCAGAGACAGACATTAGGATAAGAATCCAGGTGCTGGCAGTTATTCTTTATCTAACCCCAAGATACTTCAGCCCCTCAAGCACATGGGGCATAACTTGATTCCCTTTCCCACGGCTGTGATAAGACACCCAACAAAAGCAACTTAAGGGACCAAAGTTTTATTCTGGCTCATGATCCAGGGGACCGCCCTTCATAATGGGGAAGTCCCATTTTCACTGTGGGCAGGGGATTCTAGAATGTATAAAACAGAGAAAGCGAGCCACCCACTCCAAAGCACTCCTGGCTCTCTGCTTCTTGGTTGTGGGTGTGAGTGACCAGCTGCTTCAAGCTCCCTGTCTACAGCGGCATCACCACACATACAAGCCCAGAGCAGCCACACGTGTGCTGCCTCACCTTGCTATTCATCTCTACCTAGGATCCCACCTCACCCCACCACTCAGACTGACAGGCATCGTGCCTTTGCGGTTTCCTTCTGTGCTTCTGACCTTGCCCCTCTCTCTTCTCTCTTCTGTCTCTTATTTTAAATTATGCAGTCCTCTTGTCTCCATGTTGGTTCAAAGATACAAAATCATAAACAGTTATGGGACTGGAGAGATGGCCTAGTGGTTAAGGTCACTTGTCGACCTTACAGAGACCTGGCCTTGATCCCCAGCATCAACGTGGTAGCTTACAATCATCTGTGACTACAGTTCCAAGGGATCTGATGCTCTCCCTTTTCTGCCTTCCATGGTCACCAGGCAGACATGTGTTAAACATACATTCACGCAGCCAAAACACTCATACACATAAAATAAGTACATCCAAAATTGTAAAGAGTAGTGAACTGGTATTTTAACAATGGGATTTGGGTAAGGGGTCCTGATTTTGTAACTTGAGATTAAAATAAAATTTTTATTTATTGTGTGTATTTGTGTGTGTGCGTGTGAGCACTTGTGCACACATGAACATGCATGTGTGTGTACGTGTGTGTATATGTCTGTTCATGTGTGTGCATGTATGCATGCATATGTGTGCATGTGTTCATGCATGTGCATGTGGCATACATGTGTGTGTGTGTGTGTGTGTGTGTGTGTGTGTGTACATGTTCATGTGGGAGGTTCTCATGTGTCATGAAGGTGGGCATGCATGTGTGGATGCACACATGTGTGGAGGCCAGGGGACAACTTTGAGACATGGACTCCCACTGAACCTGGGCTCACCGATTCCCCTGGCTGCCTGGTCCCATACAGTGGGGACAACAGGCATGCACTGCTTGGCTGGGTCTTTAAGTGCTTGTGCTGGGACTCCACGTTCAGTCCTCACACTTGCATGGCAAGTGCTCTAGTGACTGAGCCATCTCGACCCAGCCCCCACTTGTGCCATCTTATGCTACTTACTTATCAAAGTTGTGTTCATCATTGATGACTTCAGCATCAAAGTATCAATGGACTGTAAAAAGTGAGGTGTTGAAGATCCCCTAATCCTAATCAAGATCTAAGCCAACATTTAACTCTTCATTTCAAAATAAATAAGCATGTGCCTCTCATTAATATACATATTTGCTTTCTTCCTTAATAAATGACAAGATTTTATGTGTACCTGAGAATGGTTTAAAGTACATTTTGTTATAGTTTATCATCCTTAAATGTTTTATTTATATACATATTTTACACTCCCATATTTTACTCAGGAGCACATATAAATTTCTTGGATAAAATGGGGTCACAAATGGAGGGTTTTTGTTTTATTTTGTTTTTTTGGTAATAGTTGGGGTTTTTGCTGTTGTTTGGATGTTTTGCCTGCATGTTTGTCTGCATACTATGGGCATCTCTGGTGCCTGAAGAGGCCAGAAGATGGCATCAGATCTCCTGAACTGGAGTTACAGATGGTTATGAGCCTCCATAACAGTCCTGGGCATCAGGTCCTGGTGCTCAGCAAGAGTAGCCAACATTCTTAACCATTGGGCCATATATCCTGTCTCTGAGTGGAAAATGTCTAAGAAGCCCTGCTCTAGGGTACCACAGGATAGACAGCCCTGTTCTAGGGCACCACAGGAAAGACAGCTCTATTCTAGGGTATCACAGGAGAGAAAAATCCCTGCTCTAGGGTACCAAAGGATAGACCATCCCTGCTCTAGGGTACCAAAGGATAGACCATCCCTGCTCTAGGGTACCACAGGATAAACAGGCAGGAACATTATAAGAACAGTTGCTTGGTCAAAAGTCTAGCACTGTGGGGAGTAGGCATCCTGGCTGGGCATCCTGGTCTTCACCTGGAACCCCCTAACTCCACTGCATTCCACCCCACTGCCCAACCACACCTACCTGAAGCAGAAAGTCAAAGAGAGCCAAACGTGCCCACTCAGCATGGTGGATGCCCAGGCATGGGATCTGGCCTGGCCATTTGCAGCCTCGGGCCAGCAAGGCCTGGTACTGTAGCCAGCCCAGGGCCAGAGAGTTCTGGTCCTCATCTGGGTCTCTTAGGTGCTGCACATCCGGTGCCCACCAGATGATGGGCCTTACACTGCCATCTGTGTAACGGTAGGGCAGAAGGGGACTGTGGAAGCTCCGGGCTACGGCAGGTAGGCTCCGTTGGAGTCCCAGCACACGGTCCAGGTGGAAGGATAGGACTTCATGCAGGTCCTTGGACCTCTTAATCAGGCCACAGAGACCCTGGGAGCAGAACTGGCTGAGCCTGAGAGGAGATATGTCCTGGAGGGCATCTCCAGCAGATAGTCCAACCTGCAGCACCTGCCCATGGGCAGGGACCCTGGCTTTTCCCACCACTTTCCCATGGACCAGTAGCCGGAGAGTTTGTGCATCATGTTCCATGAACCATGGTGGAACCTGACCCCATGCTGCAGTGCCGGCCAGCCCAGGGGTCTCAGTACCACACCATGGGGATTTCTGCAGGTCCTCAGCAGAGCTAGACCACCATGGAGCCTCTGACCCTGAGGTGGCACTCCCAGCCTTCCCACCAGTCAAGACTCCATTCTTGGCTCCTGGCAAAGGATCTCTACCATCTGCTGGCCATGGCCTAAAGCTTGCTGCAGCAGTATCTCTCTGTGCCTGAAAAGATTCGTGGCTTCTCTCTGTGAGTGGGACAACCATGGTGACTGTCTTGCTCTGTGTCTCTTGGACTAAACCATTATGCCCAGGCTGGCCCAGCGCTGCGCCCCCTGCATCTCTCACCTCCCCCTCTAATAGAAGCTCACGATCCTGGGCACTGAGTATCGCATCTCTCCTGACACTCAGTGGGTGTCGGCTTCTGTCCACTTGCCTTCTGCGGCTTTGCTTCTTGGCACAGACCAAGATGGGATTTCTGGGCAAAGCCTGGCCTGTCCAGTGGCCCAGGTTCCTTGCTGGCTGCCTCAGGCTAGAGTTCAAAGTCTGCTGAATCCTGGGGTCAGACGCACCAACTTCCCCCCGAGGCTCCATGGGATTAAGTCCTGGGGTGGAAGCTGGATGCCCTGGAGGGAAATGAATGACAGCCACTGCAGACAGGACCATCAAGAGGCAGAATGCCATCACTGACCGCTTCTTGCCACGAAGCCTTCTCCAGATCCAAGACACCTGAGGACGGGGTAAATAAGATAGTGTGAGACCTAGGAAAGCCATCATCTCTAAAACACAGAACAGCAGTGGCAGTGGTCAGAGTATGGGGGGACAGGAAGCAGCAGCAAAAGGACACCTAGCTGCTGCCCACAGGGGAACATGACAGCCCAGCCAGCTGCACCCACCCCTACTCCAGAGCTTAGCCTTCACTGATGCTTATAGACATACCTGGCATCTCTGGATAAGCCACCACACAACAGTGACTGCCATGCCTCCCAATAGACCCCTCCATCTACCATCTCGTGCTGACCCCATTTCTTTCAGTTCTGTAGTCTTTATTGCCATTTCAAATACAAATAAAGTATTCATAGAAAGAAGTCCAAGTCGTGCTGAGAAAATCAGGCCAAGGCGCCCAGCCGTTGATTGAAGCACGTTCTGCTCTTCCAGGGGACCTGAACTCAGTTCCCAGCACCCACATGGGGCAGCTCACAGATGCTTATAACTCCAGTAGCATGAGGTCAGGTCACCTCTTCCAGCTCCCATGGGGTACTCATACTCACATAGAAACACACAGAGACAGGCAGACAGACAGTGCTTTAAAAAAAATAAAAAGTAAAGAAAATTGGAGGGGGGCTGGAGAGATGGCTCAGTGGTTAAGAGCACTGACTACTCTTCCATAGGTCCTGAGTTCAATTCCCAGCAACCACATGGTGGCTCACAACCATCTATAATGATTTCTGATGCCCTCTTCTGGTGTATCTGAAGAGAGCAATGCTGTGCTCATATACATAAAATAAATAAATAAATGCTTTAAAAAAGGAAAGAAAAAGAGAGAGAGAGGGAGAGAAAGAAAGAGAGAGAGAGAGGGAGGGAGGGAGGAAGAAAGAGAGAGAGAGAGAGAGAGAGAGAAGAAAATTGGAGGGGAAATACCCCATCTCCCTGTGGGCAGCCATGGCCCTAATCTGAGGTATATGACACAATGGTGTGCTGAACTCTGTGTGCACATCTCTGCAGAAACACCTGAGAATTTCTACAAATGACACCAGAGACTTTGGGGCCCCACTTCTCACTATCCGTTTCCATGGCCTGGTAACTCCTTAGCTATCAGAACAACTAGACAAATTGGAATTATAGAGATTTTATTTTAAAGTTAAGAGCAGGAAGATCAGGCCCAATGTGCTGGCAGGGACAGAAACACTCAGAGGTAACACTGAGATCAAACGTGTCCGTAGAAACATTCGTCTGGATTTTTCTACTTCTAAAATGGAAAAACAAAGGATTTTTCTTCTCCTAAAATGAAAAAACAAAGATGTGTTTTGAAGTTGAATTCATAATCTGTGTTCTCAAAGGGCTGGATGACCCTAGGAAAAATAAATCTTTCTAAGATGAGCCAGGAAGGAGGTGGATCCTGCTGTCAGCCTTACTTGACTTCAGGAAACCTGGGCGGGGAGTGGGGGGTAGGAGGTGGGGGTAGGAGGGTTGGCAAATGTGCAGAGAGAGAGAGAGAGAGAGCTCAGAATGGCCGTGAGCAGATGCCCTCTGCAGGGCCACACACATGAAAGCTTTGGGAAAAGAAAAGTGGCTTTGATCAAACTGAAAAGAATCTCTAAAGACAAATATGCGGCTAAATAACCAAGTGTGAATGAAAAGGGAAGGATCGTAATGTAGAATATTCTAGAGTCTATGGGCAGAGTTTGACCTGACCTCCCTGGCCTGCTAGAATCATTCTCCTGACAAGTCTCAATATCCAAGTGCCTACATCATCTGCCCTGAGAGGGCTGTCGCAGGAAGGACTCTGCAACCACTCTCCTTTCTAATCCCTACTCTCTACCCCTCACCAGGATTCCTTTCAGTTCCTGGGGAAGACGCCATGGACCAATAGCTACATCCTCCCTGAGCTGAAGAAAACTCACAGTCCGGGCATCCCAGCCAGGTTCTGAGCTTCCAAAGCTATGAACAATATGGAAGCCACACACTTCTGTTTCTGTGACTCAAAAGATAAATAGGGGATTACTATTCACCCAGAGGGATCATGTGAGGACTAAGTGGATTGAATTATGTGATGGCCTTCTGCATCCTTCCCAGAAGCATTGGGGTCCCCACTGTGCCCCTTCCATGAGCATTGTTGTCCCCACTGTGCCCTTCCCATGAGCATTGGGGTCCCTACTGTGCCCCTATTAGAGTTGGGGTCCCCACTGTGTCCCTTCCATGAGTGTTGGGGTCCCCACTGTGTCCCTCCCATGAACATTGGGGTCCCCACTGTGTCCCTCCCATGAGTGTTGGGGTCCCCACTGTGTCCCTCCCATGAGTGTTGGGGTCCCCACTGTGTCCCTCCCATGAGTGTTGGGGTCCCCAATGTGCCCTTCCCATGAGTGTTGACGTCACCACTGGTCCCTCCTGTGTGGCACCACACTTGTATTTGAACACTTGGTCCTCAGCAGTTGGCCCTGCTTCAAAAAACTGTGGGATCTTGAGGAAGTCTTGATGGAGGAAGAGGGTCACTGGTGCAGTGGGTCTCAAGGCTTGACCCTTACTTCCTGTCCTCTCTCAGCTTCCTTGCTGTGGATGCAGTATGTCCAGCTGCCTCATGCTCCTGCCTGCAGAGCTTCTCTGTCACCGTGAACACCTCCCTTCTCAAACCATGAGTCAAACATCCCCACCCCCACCCCCAAGTTGCTTCTTGAGAAGAGAAAGGTGACTAGCACATGCCCCCATTTTCCAGAGGCCTTCTTCTCTTTCTGAGAAAAAGCACCCCCTCAGGTCTGGGCACATTGTAAGGTCAGAATAAAAAGTGGGGATTCCCAAGGCAGGGGCACAAAAGGCATGTTTATTCTAAAACCTCAAGTGTGGGCAACAAGGAGGCCACCTGGCTGAAGGGTCAGCAGAGTTTCTGTCTGAAGATGAAGGGAGACAGGAGGGAGAGTCTTGGCAATAGCATGTGGGAAAGTGAGCCAGAGGGAACGGGCAGAGAGGGGCCAAAATTGAGATGCAGCCCCCGGAGGCGGGTGGGGGTGCCCTCATAGCTAGGTGATTTGTTTTAGTTTCTTAATTCTTAATGTTTTGTTTATTTTATATGTGTGTGCATGTGCCTGAGTGTGTGCGAATGTCATGTAACAGTGAGTGTGCATAGTGTGCCTTAAGTGTGTAAGTCCCGTGTGTGTATGTGCGTCCTGTGATAAAGTATGTGTGTGTACATGTATTTGTGTATAAGTCAAGTGATAGTGTGTCTATAGAAGTCCTGTGCTGAGTGTGTGTAGCTGTGTGTGTATGTGTGTGTCCAATGACAGTGTTGTAAGTCCTGTGATGAGTGTGTGTAGCTGTGTGTGTGTCCAATGTGTTATAAGTTCTGTACTGTGTGTGTGACTTTGTGTGTGTCCAATGACAGTGTTATAAGTCCTGTGCTGAGTGTGTGTGTGTGCTGTGTGTGTGTCCAATGACAGTGTTATGAGTCCTGTCTGTGTGTCTGTGAGAGAGAGACTCTGTGTGTGTGTGTGTGTGAGAGAGAGAGAGAGAGAGAGAGAGAGACTGTGTGTGTGTGTACAATGACAGTATTGTGAGTCCTGTGCTGAGTGTGTGTGTGTGTGCAATGACAGTGTTGTGAGTCCTGTGCTGAGTGTGTATGTGTGCTGTGTCTGTGTGCAATGAGAGTGTTGTGAGTCCTGTGCTGAGTGTGTGTGTGTGTGTGTGAGAGAGAGAGAGAGAGAGAGAGAGAGAGAGAGAGAGACTGTGTGTGTGTGTGTACAATGACAGTATTGTGAGTCCTGTGCTGAGTGTGTGTGTGTGTGTGCAATGACAGTGTTGTGAGTCCTGTGCTGAGTGTGTATGTGTGCTGTGTCTGTGTGCAATGAGAGTGTTGTGAGTCCTGTGCTGAGTGTGTGTGTGTGTGTGTGTGTGTGCAATGACAGTGTTGTGAGTCCTGTGCTGAGTGTGTGTGTGTGTGTGCAATGACAGTGTTGTGAGTCTGTGCTGAGTGTGTGTGTGCAATGACAGTGTTGTGAGTCCTGTGCTGAGTGTGTGTGTGTGTGCAATGACAGTGTTGTGAGTCCTGTGCTGAGTGTGTATTGTGCTGTGTCTGTGTGCAATGACAGTGTTGTGAGTCCTGTGCTGAGTGTGTGTGTGTGTGTTCAGTAGATGACTGCTCTGGCTCTGATTCTGGGTCATTTCTAAAGATGTGCCAAGCCTTGTTCTCTGACCTTTGTTCCTTTCTGACCCCTCCAGCCCCTATCACCGTCCCCTGAGTCATCACCACTGACAAAGACTGGGGCTGGCAAAGTCTGGAATGTTGAGATCCTGTGTCATTTTCCGCAGGTTCAGTTAAATAACTGTCATGAGGAAAATCTGGCTGGGGTGAGAAGGAACGCATGAGCTGACGTTCAGAGACAGATTAAAGCCACATGTTACCATCGTCACATGTTTCTGTGACTGTGGGACCCTGATGCCCTTATTTTCCTAAGACAGAACAAGGAATATGGTTTGGCACTAGCCTCTGGAACAAAGGTGATGGGCCCAGCCACAAAGCCACTAGGCACACAGATCTGAGCTGTGGGGCATCAGGGGGCTGAGCTGTCCCTTCTGCTGCGGGCAGAGTCCCAGGCTGTCTGTCTCCAAAGCCACCAGCTGACCAGGCTCCAGTGCTCAGCCCCTTGGGGGAATCATGATTTTCTTTCCACACCAACAACTCCAAAGCAGGAAAGGGCTTTCACCCCTGTAATTTCTGCCTCAGACAATTTGAAGGCAGAAAAGCTAAGAAATGGAAACTGAGTGTTCACTTGCTGTTCCCTGTGCGCCTGCAGCTGTTTGGGGGACTCACTTATTCAAGTTGTTGATCCTCCTGCCTGAGTTAGGAGCCAGCGACTAGTGCAGTTATCATTCACAGGAGAGGAGAGGGAGGCTCCTCAAGGACACACCAGGCACAAACCCAGGCCAGCGGGCTAAGCTGATGTTAGACCCTGCGAAGGCACCCCAGCTTGAACTCCTGGAGATTGTGTTAGGTTTCAGGAATGGCCTGACTCTGAATGGAGACTAATTGTTTAGGACTGGCCAGTTCATCAGCAATGGGAGACACAAAAGAAAGCAAAGGCATGTGGCCACCCCTGGGCATAAAGGCAAAAATTACTGAAGGGAAATGAAAATGTTTGAGCTACATATTCACCCAAAACAAAAACCGCTGTGTCTCTTGTCTGTGTTTTTCCTTAATTTCTATAATTAGAAGATCCACAATATCAGATTAGAAATGTGAGGATCTGACTCCTTCCTACCTGGGCACATTCCAGGGGCAACATAGCAAGTCACTTCTAATTATCTATGTACTCAAACAAACAGGCAAACAAAAACAGGAGAACCAAGCAGGGGCTACATTTCCTGGGTGTTCCAGAAGCCACTCCACATTCTGACCTCATGATGCCTCCCTCACAGAGCTCTCTTCCCAGGCCTCCATGCAACCCTGGAGCTGCCCCTTCTTGCTACTCTCAGCCCCTTCTCCTGTGACTTCACACAGTCCCTTCCTGTGACTTCACACAGTCCCTTCCTGTGGCTTCACACAGTCCCTTCCTGTGACTTCACACAGTCCCTTCCTGTGACTTCACACAGTCCCTTCCTGTGACTTCACATAGTCCCTTCCTGAGACTTCACACAGTCCCTTCCTGTGATTTCACAATCCCCTTCCTGTGACTTCACACAGTCCCTTCCTGTGACTTCACACAGTCCCTTCCTGTGATTTCACAAGCCCCTTCCTATGACTTCACACAGTCCCTTCCTGTGACTTCACACAGTCCCTTCCTGTGGCTTCACTCAGTCTCTTCCTGTGACTTCACACTCCTTTCCTGTGACTTCACACAGTCCCTTCCTGTGACTTCACACAGTCCCTTCCTGTGGCTTCACACAGTCCTTTCCTGTGACTTCACACTCCCTTCCTGTGATTTCACAAGCCCCTTCCTGTGACTTCACACAGTCCCTTCCTGTGGCTTCACACAGTCCTTTCCTGTGACTTCACACTCCCTTCCTGTGACTTCACACAGTCCCTTCCTGTGGCTTCACACAGTCCCTTCCTGTGACTTCACACAGTCCCTTCCTATGACTTCACAAGCCCCTTCCTGTGACTTCACAGAGTCCCTTCCTGTGATTTCACAAGCCCCTTCCTGTGACTTCACACAGTCCCTTCCTGTGACTTCACACAGTCCCTTCCTGTGACTTCACAGTCCCTTCCTGTGATTTCACAAGCCCCTTCCTATGACTTCACAAGACCCCTTCCCTAACCTTCATATAACCTACTCACCTCCAGTGCTCTAGAGACGCCACTACAGGTCTGATGAGGCTGATCTCCTGGGAGAATCCTAAGGATCACCAACATTGACTACAGCAACCAAGAGAGTCATCTCAGAAATAAACAAATCCACCGGTGGTCATCTCACCCTTAATGCTCTGAATTGCCAGCCTCAAAGGGGTCGTCGGGCCTGGCTACTGTTTGGATAGGAGACCTAAATTAAGCAGACAGAGCCCCAGCTGTTGTTGGTCTTGTTACTCTGACCGTGATGGTGATTGTACAGCTGTCACAGGAATCTCCATGGCAGCAGCATCCTCCTGGTGGGGTGTGACCCCTCTGCCTGCTCGTGAGAGGAGGGAAGCTGCTGGAGGCCAGGCTTGTCTCCACCTGAGTGTGCAGTGAGACTCAATGACCCGCTGGCCCTAGTAGCCTCCTCCTGAGACTCAACTATAGTGTCATTTGTCCCAGCTAACAAGAGCACCAGTGTGGGGCACCGCAGGCAAAATGGAATGTTGGAGACCCTTCATTTGTTAGAAATTTCCTCTTCCACACATTTTGCTCTCAAATGCCTGGGACTGGGGCTGAGGTAGAGCAGAATGGGAACTGCCACTGAAAAAGTAGAGACATTTGCTTTCTGGCTGCTGCTCCTCACCCTTCAAATACTTCTCTGGCTGCTCAGAGGCCCAGACACAGAGATGGAGGGGACCTGACTTCATCTTCCCGTCACAAATCTCCCTGCTTCTGAAGGAACTCTTGAGATAATCCAGCGTGCCGTCTCTAACAGTCTCCAGCCACCAGCAGGAGGTAAGAACTTACAGGACGGGACAAATCACAGATCCACAGGTCAGTTCTGGCCTGAATATGTGTTTTGTTTGGCCTGAAGTATTTTAAATAAATCTGAGTCGATGTTGAAAATCCTATTTTTTTTTTAAATCACATTTGCAGTTTACCAGGGCAAGTGCATACATCCTCACAGCTAGAGTGGAACATGGCTCCTCCTGACCATAACTGGGTGGCTTGCCTCAGCACCCCCACAGTGTGCACATGCACATACACACACACACACCCCATACAAATATACACACACATCACACACACATGTGAACACACACATGTGCACAGGCATGTCCACACATAGCACACATGTGCACATGCATATCCACACATAACACACATGTGCATACACATAGCATACATGTGAATACACATACACAGCAATACATGTGTACACATACACAGCACACATGCATGTGCACACACATACAGCACATACATGTGTACACACAGCGCACACATGTGCACACACAGCACATGCATGTATACACACATAGCACACACATGTACACACACAGCACACATATGTGCACACACATAGCACACATACACAGCACAAACATGCACACACACAGCACAAATATATGTACACACACACACACACACACACACGCATAAAGCCATTATCTTCCAGCACTAACCTGCCTTTGACATTTCATTTCCCTCACTTCTTTTCATCAGAAGATGCCATTTAAACTTGGGAAGACAAAAGACATACTGACCTGCCCTCTCTTCCAGGCCCATTCCCTTTCTGATGTTAGCAGCCTGGTCCACCAGCCATTCAGTGCACAGTTATTAGTCCAGGGCTACCCTGAGTACAAGAACCACTATCTGCATTTGAGTTCAGTAACAACAGCATGTTTGTTCCTGGAAACACTGGCCACATCCTAAGAGCTCATTTGCCACTCATGCACATGCACAGTGCAGCTACTGTGTTAAGAGCCACAGAAACAACAATTCTCATATCTCAGAAAGTCCCACCAGGCAACTCCAGGAGACTTAATATAAGATGTGAAAGTCTTAACCAGACAGATAAAACACTGGCTGTCCCAGAAATCAAGAGGTTGAGTTCAGAGGGAAAGAGTCTAGTTCCAGCCTGGGTCTCAAAAGGAAAAAGAAGAGAGAGGAGAGGGGAGGGGAGGGAAAAGGATTTTGACAAGTTCTCTGTACTCACACTGCACTGTGCTGGGCATGGTGGGAGGAATCATACACATTAGGCTGCTGCCTTCCAGGAATGCACTGTCTAGTTAGGGAGAAAGCTAAGTTACAAAGAGCACAGGAAGCCTCCGATGCAGCCATCTTGCTTCTTATTCCAAGCCTAAGGCTGGCTGGTGGCCACGGCCTCCCTCTATCCTACCATGAAGGTGCCATGCCCACACCTGACAGAGGTCCACAGGGAGGTACAAAGCCACAGGTGGCCACATTCATTATCAAAGAAACTCAAGATTTGGTTAGAATTCTGACAAAATGACGGTGTTAACATGTTTCAGCCAAGCTTAGGGCTCTCTGAATTCTAGGCCTGGGCCAAAGGTCAAGCATCCTTGAACTAAGTGCCTCTCCTCCATTGCTTTGGACCCATCCTCTCTAGTTTGCCATTTTGGGGAAAGACAACAGGGCTGATATCAAAGCAGTTGTCTCTACTCCAATCCCCTTCTTCCTTGGACCTTGGATAGCAGGACTCCTGATGCTTACCCCACTTGGTGCCCTGGACCCATTACACGGCAGTCACAGAGGGCAAACTCAGGCCCCCTGTGCTGTCTTAAGGATAACAGCATTCCTGCTCCCATTTCTGGGTGTGGCTGTGTGCCAGCGCACAGTGCAGAGCAGCTTCTAGGTCGATGTTCACAACCCTACAGCAGACACTATGATCTGCAAGGAAAATTGAGGCTAGGGGTTAAATGTTCAGAGACCAGCCTCAGGTGGGCAGAGTTCGAATGCAGCTTTGTGGCAGTACTTTTAGCTACTTTATTGGGTTCTTATATCTACCACCCTTCTCCACCCCAATCCCTTTGCATTGGGGTCCCCACTGTGCCCCATTAGAGTTAGAGTCCCCACTGTGTCCCTTCCAACCCCTCAAAACCAGATGAGAAAGAGGGTTAGAGGGGAAAGGGGACAGCAGTTAACTCCTCTCTCAGGGCTCTGGCATTATATACCCTCCGAAGAGTCCCCAGAATTCCCTGTGTAAATTATCTTCAGCTGGCAGAATCACTCCCCTGCCAGGGCACGAAACAAATCATAGTTAGCTGCTGTGACAATCTGAAGCAACCCTATATCCCATACCTTGTATTAAAATAAAAACATTCACATAACATAACTGAACTTTTAAAGAAAACAAAATTCTCACCACGCAGCCTCAATCAGAACCAACATTCTGAGCCTCTGTGATTTAAAACTATACCAAGGAAGGTATTGTAAGAGTCTCAGTCCATTGCTTCCAAGGTCAGTGAATGTGACAGAGGAGCCCGGAACGTCCCCTGACTGTCAGGAGAGTGACTAGACAGGGCATCACCACACTTGTCTGCCATACCTGCTCCCAGCGGAGATGAGTGATTTTAACGGTTTCTGGAAGAAAGGATACAATAGCGTCTTTGTAGTTGTAGTAGGATCTGGGGAGAAAAGGGAATGGCTGACCACCAGGTCCAACTGGACCAATGCCTGCCAAAAGTCTGCCGTGCAGAGGCCAAAGGAAGCTCCTGGGATGCCCACGAAGAAGCCCTGTGGTGGTCAGTGCCTGAGCAGGGTCCAGGTCCCCAGGAAGCACACACCAAGCCTCTGTGTGGGGAACAGAGCAACTCTGCCCTGGAAGAAGCCTGTGCATCCCACCTACCCTCCCCCAGCACAGGCCCCACATGGCCCCTGCACAGCCATCCCAGCCTCCAGCTCTCAAACTGCTCATAGATTCAGCTCCGCTCGTCCCAGAATGGAAGAATTTCAACCACAGCATTGCACAGCTTGAGCCCCACTCTGGCTCCTGCAGCCCACCTTGCACCTCTGCATCTCAAAGCCATCTCTGCCTGAAACTCCCGCCACCAGGCTGTCCCTGCCCTGATGGACTGTGAGCCAAAATAAAGCTGCTTTCTTCAACTTACTTTTGATCAGGTATTCTGTCACAGCAGTGAGAAAAAGAACTATTGCAGGTGTCCAGAGGGAAATGTTCAATAATCAAATCTGAAGAAGCAGCAGCAACCAGATTTAAAAGAGCAAGTTTGTCAGAACTGTGCCTCAACTCCACATTCATTTAAGAAAAGAAAAAGAAAAAAATCAACAGTATTTTTAATCTTACAAGGAAAACCCAGGCAGACAGAAGGAGAAATCCAGAACTGTGCCGACCGGAGGACAGCAGGCCTAAGCCCGGAGGACAGCAGGCCTAAGCCCGGAGGACAGCAGGCCTAAGCCCGGAGGACAGCAGGCCTAAGCCCGGAGGACAGCAGGCCTAAGCCCGGAGGACAGCAGGCCTAAGCCCGGAGGACAGCAGGCCTAAGCCCGGAGGACAGCAGGCCTAAGACCGGAGGACATAAGGCCTAAGACCGGAGGACAGCAGGCCTAAGCCCGGAGGACAGCAGGCCTAAGCCCGGAGGACAGCAGGCCTAAGCCCGGAGGACAGCAGGCCTAAGCCCGGAGGACAGCAGGCCTAAGCCCGGAGGACAGCAGGCCTAAGCCCGGAGGACAGCAGGCCTAAGACCGGAGGACATAAGGCCTAAGCCCGGAGGACAGCAGGCCTAAGCCCGGAGGACAGCAGGCCTAAGCCCGGAGGACAGCAGGCCTAAGCCTGGAGGACATAAGGCCTAAGACCGGAGGACAGCAGGCCTAAGACCGGAGGACATAAGGCCTAAGACCGGAGGACAGCAGGCCTAAGACCGGAGGACAGCAGGCCTAAGCCCGGAGGACAGCAGGCCTAAGCCCGGAGGACAGCAGGCCTAAGCCCGGAGGACAGCAGGCCTAAGCCCGGAGGACAGCAGGCCTAAGACCGGAGAACAGCAGGCCTAAGCCCGGAGGACAGCAGGCCTAAGACCAGGCCCCGCTCCATACAGACCATCACAGACACTGCCACCTCCCTGACAAGGCGTGCCACACAGCACAGCACCTCTGGGCGACACCCTCACTGCCCTCCCCATCTCTCTCCTCTCCTTCCTTGTGGCTGCCAGTTTTCCTATGAGCTCCAGGTTGGAGCCTTCCTTTCCTTTGGAGAAAGGATGAAGAGAGTTGTGGGTTCTTTGTGTTTTGAAATCATCACTCCCTGAACTCATCTTACAGAGGCTACGCGTCCTACTATGCGTCCTACTTCAGATGTGTCATCAAGCATTCTTAAGAACCAAGTCAACTTTTTATTCCTTGATGAAAACATGAAAGTCTCCTTCAGCCCAGAGTGTGAGAAATTACCTCAGGGCATGGTGGGACAGAGCCAAGGCCGGAGCTGGAAGGAATCAGACTTCTCTTGTTGATACAGTCTCACTAGCCACGACACAAAGCTCAACCTGTGCCTGTGATGAGCACCGGACCATGACTACCACCTTTCAACTGCCGTGCCAGTGAGAAGAAACACTGCACTGCCGAGGAAAGCCATCTCATGCTACACTCTCGGGCTGTCAGGACACAGGAAAGGCTATCCACAGAGCTAGCCCCGTGCATCTTCATGCCTCCCTCTCTAGTTGCCATCCACAAATACAGCTCTCTCCTCCCTAGTCCCAGCCCCTCCTTAGCTGTTAGCTAGCTCTTGGCTGATGGCATTTCTGGAAAAATCGCTCCCCAACTTGGCTCCTAAGCATAAAGCCACAAACCTGCTGCCCCAGCCAAGACTCGGGGATGTGAATTCTCTGGATGGTGGAAGAGGATGTTTGCCCATTGCAAGCAAACACCTTTCAAGCCAAACAAAAACTGCCCACAAGTAAACAGCGTGACATAGTTCCTTCCAGAGGCCACTTAAGAGAAACCCAAGTCCATGGCCAGTGGCAGAGAAGTGGACGAAAGGTGTCACCAGGTGCAGGCGGTACCATCCTTCAGCAGGGGTGGCTAGCTAGGCCTGGAAGTCAGGATGTAGGGACCTAGATGACTGCGCCATCAAAAACCCCAAGCAAGACAGCAATGGGGACATGAATAGCAGCACACTCATTTATTATTGGAACTGCTTCCAGTCTGCTTTTATGATTACGAAGGTAACTGTAAAAGACCCATTCAGAAATCTAATGGAGAGATATCATTTAGCCTTGTTCTGAAGGATAATGTAGTTTACAGAATTTTGTCCACTGAGATGGCTGAGTGGGTAAAGGCATTTACCCACCTTGCTGAGCTCGATCCCCAGAACCTACGTAGTGGAAAGAAGAGACTCCTAAAATGGCCTGAGAGCAGAGACCACTAACACCCCTCAGAGTACATGGCTGTGGGTCATAATTTTTGAATGGGAGACTTGTTCCTAAACCAGGATTCCAGCAGCACCTCAGCTCGTACCCTGCACCTCCAGCCATGCCTCCTCTCAGACACAAGAGTTCCTACTCATGTGGAGCTTTGCAGGAAACTTGTAAGGTTGTAGAGATGCCAGGAGCAAATCCAGGCCTCAGGACCGAGCCCCAGCCCTCACTGGTCAGGGCCCCCACAGTGGCACAACTGCTCCCATGTTGACCTACTTCCTGCAAAGGTCGGCTGAGTTCCTGGGCCATAGGTCAACTTCCCATGAAACACCTCTGGGGAGTTCCCATCTGCAACCCCACCCCGAAACCTGGAGAGAAAGGGACCCCTTAGGGAGTCACAGAGCAGGCAATGGCACTCCAACACACTCCACACACCCTGGTACCTGGGCTGCAGGTTTTCTGTCAGCGGCAAGAGCACATCAATGTGCCCTAAGGTTTATATCAGTACCTCAGCTAACGCCACAAGGGCAGGTTTTCACATTCTTGTTTTCCTCTCTTAGTGTCTGTGAGGTTGGAAAAGAATCAAGTCCACAGGTCCTAGACTTTATCAGTGACTCCTCAGGCATCCCCATGACCACTCTGTCCAGCAGGCAGAGGCGGTGGGGCAGTAAGACTTTAACTCAAAGGTGATACAAGGCATTTTTTTTAAAGCATCAATACACCACTTAGCCATAAGAACACCATGAAATTTACACATCTTTGAGAAGGAAGGAGGTGACTTGAAAGGGTTAGGGTTAGGGTCCTCGCCCATCGTCTGCCTTGGGTGCTCAAAGGAGTCCTTTACACTCCTACAGGCATTTTGTCTAGATAACTCTTCATCTACACGTGAGGGGTCCTTGAGGAAGACTCTCCAGTCCAGGGCACAAATGAAAGTCACTGTGACCCCATGAAAAAGCTTGAGGTATAACTGTGGCCTGGGATGCCACCTGTGCAACTCATGCGAGGCTTCAAGGCTGCCTGCCCTGGCACCCACCTGTACCCACCGCCCTGTTCAGCAGCTCCTACCATGTCCCCACGGTACTGCAGCAGGTTCCTGGGCTCAGCCTACTGGCAGACTCATCCCTGGAGCCCAGACTTTCCAGGCAGGGTTGGGATTAGGTCCACACCTTTCCCCGCCACCAGATTGCAGGGCAGGACACAACACAGGATGCTCCGCATGTGAGTCTACGTGTGAGTCTGCAGAGTCCTGTGGCACACAAGCCTCCTCCAGCCGCTGGGGACCTTTCCAGAGTTTGCACAGCCCCAGCCTAGCAGCGCAGCCCAGCCTCCCCAGTCCCCAGAAAGCACAGAAGGGGGAGGCCCCTTTCATAATAAAAGCCCTACCCACTTCTGGCCAACAGAAGCTGCCTGGAGTGAGGTCTCTGGTGCTAGGAAGGAAAGAGTCTCACTCCCGCCCCCTCCCCCCCACACACACACACTCACCATTCCCCCACCCGTACCCCCACTGGGTTCAGCGCCTGGGCTGGGCTCAGAGGAGCCCCAATCGCGCCTCTAAGGTGTTTGGGTGCAACTCATGGGGCCGCCCGGACGATGATTCCCTATACTGGCCCTCTCCTCTGCAAAACCTCAGGAAGACCAGTCTGCCACTGGCACCTCTCCAGTTTCTTTGGGCACAGTGCCCAAGGGCGGTTTGGGAGGCAAATATCCATTAACCACTGAAGGTCATTAACAATAGCAGAACCTCATTCAGGGGCCAGAGTAAGGAATCAATACTCGATACTGCTCTGGCTGTAGATAGTTTTTTTGTGTCTGCACTGGGCTTGCTATCTGTGGTGCAGGATCCTGCTGGCCTCACTGCTAACAGCTGGTGGCTGCCAAGGAGAACCTAGACTTCTGAAAAGACTGCTCCTAAGAAGTCTCATACTTGGAACTTAGAATTCTTTTTTTTTTCAATTTTTATTAGGTATTTTCTTCATTTACATTTCAAATGCTGTCCTGAAAGTCCCCTATACCCCGCCCACCCGCCCACCCACCCCCACCCCACCCCCTCTCTCCTACCCACCCACTCCTACTTCTTGGCCCTGGTGTTGCCCTGTACTGGGGCATATAAAGTTTGCAAGACCAAGGGGCCTCTCTTCCCAATGATGGCCGACCAGGCCATCTTCTGCTACATATGCAGCTAGAGACACGAGCTCTGGGGGTACTGGTTAGTCCATATTGTTGTTCCACCTATAGGGTTGCAGACCCTTTAGCTCCTGGGGTATTCTCTAGCTCCTCCATTGGGGGCCCCGTGTTCCATCCAGTAGCTGACTGTGAGCATCCACTTCTGTGTTTGTCAGGCACCTGCATAGCCTCACAAGAGACAGCTATATCAGGGTCCTTTCAGCAAAATCTTGCTGACATATGCAATGGTGTCTACGTTTGGAGGCTGATTATGGGATGGATCCCCAGGTGCGGCAGTCTCTAGATGGTCAAGTTTGGAGCTAAGATGAAAGGATGGAACTTAGAATTCTTATAGGGAGGTAGACAATGGTTGGAGGTTAGGGCAGAGTGGACAGTAGGACAGAAGCTTGGAACCAAACTGAAAATAACCTCCCGGGATTTAAACTTTTAGGGTCACCACTAGAGAAGATGAGCCACCCTCAGGCTCCCCAAGAGTCACCTTCCCCAGATGGATCAACAACTATCAGATTATTGCTGATAGGGGTCACAGGAGCACTGCAGAATGCTGTGCCAAAAGCAGTCAGCCCTGAATGCTTTCTGTACATTGTAGCATTGAATCACCACAAACAATGCCTTGGAGCAAATTTACAGGAAAGGAAACACTGTTGGGAAGTCAAAACCAGGAAGCCACTCTACAGCTTAAAGTCTCAGTCTACCTGCTAGAACGTGAAAACGTGGAGCTAATGGGAAACAGGGCTGGGCAGGGGCGCTGCTAATTGCAGTCTGAACGTAGATAGAATCCTAGAAGGGCTGGCAACCCAGGAGCTGGAAGAATAATGCCAAAAGAAGCACAGGACAGGGCAACCACCCAGTGTTCGCTCAAGTGTTTAAGAGTTGGATTTGGTTTTGAATCTCTTTGTCTCTCCACATTAGATATACAAGTGTGCCATGACCCTCTACATAAACATATGTGGATATATTTAAGGAAACATGACTTTGATGGTTAATTTTTTGGATTTATGTATGTTGTGTTATACATGTCTGCCTTTGTGTATGCTATGCACCATGTGTCTGCAGTGCTTATGGAGGACAGATGTCAGATCTCTGAAATCGGAGTTACAGGAGGTTGTGGGCTGTCGTGAGGGTTCTGGGAATCAAACCTAGGTCCTCTGCAAGAAAAGTCAGTGTTCTTAGATCCTGAGCCATCTCTGCAGCCCGGCATGATTAATTTTAATCAACTTGATATAATCTAGAAGCACCTGGGAAGAATTCTCAGTGATGGGGTTGTCTGTATCAGGCTGGCCTGCGGGCATGCCTGTGAAGTATCATCTTAATTGTACCGAGTTAGGAAGCCCCACATTGAGTGGGCAGCACTGTTTCACTGGCTAGAGTTGTGGACTGAATAAAATGGAGTCAGTTGAGCACTAACAGGAACGCTGTCACGGCTCTTCCCTTGACTCTGTAGATAGGATGTGACTAGCTACAAGCTCCGGCTGGCTTAGCTTCCTCTCAGTGATAAAATGTAACCTGGAAGTGTGAGCCAAATAAACCATTTTTTCTTGAAATAGCTTTTGTCAGGGTGTTTTGCCATAGCAACAGAAGAGAAAATGAAAACAATTACTTTATGTGATACTCTTATATACTTTTACACTTTACTGTGTGTGTGTGTGTGTGTGTGTGAATATGTGTGGATGTGGAGGTGCAACAATCTACTGGAGTCTGCTCTCTCCTTCTACCGTGTAGATCCCATGCATGCAACTCAAGTCATCTGGCTCAGCACCGACTGCTTACCTGCTGAGCCATCTCACCAACCTGTGATATTTTGTTTTGCTCTAATATTCTCAATGGTGATCTCAAGATAACGTGACTCCGCTGTTATCTACTAATGAAGTTTGAAGAACCTGTGCTAACAAGTGGGACAGACGAGCTGAAGTGACTGCTCCACAATTAAGGGCATTCTCTGCTCTTACAGAAGACCTGAGTAGTTTCCAAGTCCCAGCACCCACATCTGCTGGCTCTCTGCTGACTATAATTCCATCTTCAGCAGGTCCAATGCCCTCTTTCAGAATTCTTTCAGAATTTCTCTCACTAGACATAGTCATGGAGCTTCCAGGCTGCTCCCAGAAGCAAAAGTATAAGAAATTCGGAAGGGAATGGCACCCTCGTGTGGCCGACATTTCACACAGACATTATTCTGGGCTTTGACTTAACCGTGAATCTCTCCCAGCTTCTGCAGAATGCCCTGGTCTCACAGAGGGAAAGAACTCAGCTCCAGGCAATAAGCAGAAATGACCCCATTCTAGACTCTTCAACAAGATCTAGTCCAGTCCTTGCAGCTCTTCTGTTCACAACCACACTACACCCACAACCATTCCAAATCTTACAGGCACTAACTGAATAAGTGCTGCCCCACTCCTACTTGCTGCCATGCAGCAGTTCAGAGGGAGTCTGTTCTCCATAGTCCCTATCATCTCCTGCACATGGCTGCTAGCCATGGCAGCAAAAAGAACCACAATGCCTGTATGTTAAGGCTTGGTCCCATGACAGTGTTGTCAGGGGTGAGTAGAGCCTTTAGGAGGCAATCTCTATATACTGGGGTATGCTCTCCAAGGGGCTGTAGGACTGTATCGTGCTTTCCTCTTTTTATGTGGTCCTGAGTTTGTGAGCCATACTTCTTACCAAGTCATGCTGCCTCACTACAAAGCCACTGATCGTGGGCTGCAACCTCCAGACCCCTTCTCTCTCTAAACAAATTATCCCTAGCATTCTCTTATAGCAAGGGAAAGGGTTTGCTGAGGAGGGAAGATGAATCCTGAATGGAGGCAGTACCATTCTTTGAGCTGAGATCCCAGGCTGAATGAAAAGGGGGAAAGAAGCTGCCATCCAGACATAATGGCTCATACTTAAGGCTTGTATTCCCAGCACTTTTATGGCTAAAACAGAAAGACCACAGCAAGTTCAAGGCCAGCATAGATAACACAGTGAGTCCTGGGCCAGTCTACATAACGCAGTGAGTTTCCGGCCAGCCTAGGCTACAAAGTGAACCCTGTCTCCCAAAGGGAGTGGGTAGGAAGGACATTAGGTATCTTAGTCAGGGTTTCTATTCCTGCACAAACATCATGACAAGAAGCAAGTTGGGGATGAAAGGGTTTATTCAGCTTACACTTCCACAGTGCTGTTCATCACCAAGGAGGTCAGGACTGGAACTCAAGCAGGGCAGGAAGCAGGAGTGGATGTAGAGGCCATGGAGGGATGTTCTTTACTGGCTTGCTTCCTTGGCTTGCTCAGCCTGCTCTCTTATAGAACCCAGGACTACCAGCCCAGGGATGGCACCACCCACAATGGGCCCTCCCTCCTTGATCACTAATTGAAAAAAAATGTGTTACAGTTGGATCTCATGGGGGCATTTCCTCAAGGGAGGCTCCTTTCTCTGTGATAATTCCAGCTTGTGTCAAGTTGACCCACAAAACCAGCCAGTACAGTAGGCTAGTTAACCAAGCCTAAAGATGCATGAAGAAGCATTTGAAAGCTCACCAGTTACATATTGATTGATTTTCACTATGGATTTGATTTGATAAAGTTCGTTCCACTGGAATTCAACACCCCCATAAATCTGGTCAGGCGACTTCAAAACAGACAAGGAGACAAGTGACAGAGACAGACTAGGAGACGAGTGACAGAGACAGACGACAAGGAGACAAGAGACAGAGACAGACTAGGAGACGAGTGACAGAGACAAGAGACGGGAAATCCTGAGGGGAGGGCGAAGAGGCCTCAGTTATTGAAATACTTTTACTTCATGTTGCCCCAGAAGACAAGGGAAATTTTTTTCTTGATGACACACTTTTAAAATCACCAAAATATGGCTCCCATCTGGTTAATGGTTCTAAGTGTCCCTGCTACAATAGGAGATTTTGCAGACAATGGAGGAAGAGAAAGAACACAGCTGAAGAACAGATCCGGGTTAGTGCCTGAAGTAAAATAACCAGATTCTCAGCCTATGAGGTGAAGACAAGGCCTTCTATAAGGCCCATTTCTTAAGGTTTATTTTTATACACATGGTGCATAAATCCCCAAAAGGGTGTCAGATTCCCAGGAATTGGAATTATAGGCAGTTATGAGCTACCTGATATGGGTGCTGGAAACCAAAACTTGGGTTCTGAGCAAGAGCAGTGTGGTACTTGGTCCTGAGTTATCAGAACTGTTTTGGAAGGGTGTGGCCTTGTTGGAAGGGGTGTCATTGGGGATGAGCCTCAAGGTCATTTCTCTGTCTGCTCTTCCTCTCTTCCCCTCTGCCTCATGCTTTCACACAAGGATGCAAGCTCATAGCTACTGTTCTACCACCATGCCTCCTCCTGCAGCCACACTCCTTACTATGATGATCATGGACCCCTGCTGAAAGCAAGATCCCAATTAGATGCTTTCTTTTATAAAGGTGTCTCTTCGTAGCAATATTAAACTAAGACAACAGCCAGTTGTCTTAACTGCTAAGTTATCTCTCCAGCTCCAAGGCCCATTTCTTCAAACATATCATAGCAACCTAAGGAAAAAAAAATGAATGATTATAATTAGCCCTTTGAAGTATGCATCAGATTTTGATCTAAAAAAAAATCTACAGAATCAACATAATTCCCATCAAAATTCCAACACACTTTTTTTACAGGTGTTGAAAGAACACTAATAAACTTCAGATGGAAAAACAAAGAAGCCAAGATAGTTAAAACAGAACAAAAGTAGTAAAGAAACCTTTATTGTATTGGCATAAAAACAGACAGGTTGATCAGTGGAATCAAATCAAAAACCGGGAACTAAATCCACACACCTAGGGGCACTTGATTTTTACAAAGAAGACAAAGCCATACAACGGGAAAAAGAAAATATCTTCAACAAATGGTGCCGGCCTAACTTGGATGTCTGTGTGTAAAAGAACGCAAATAGATTCATACTTATCATCCTGCATAAAACTCAAGTCCAAGTGGATCACAGACCTCAACATAGAACCAGATACAGTAAATCTAATAGAAGAGAAAGTGGGGAATAGTCTTGAGCGCACTGGCACAGAAGACAACTTCCTGAACAGAACACCCACAGCTCAGGTACTAAGATCAACAATTAATAATTGGGATCTCATGAAACTGAAAAGCTTCTGTAAGGCAAAGGATGCTGCCAGTAAAACAAAACGTCAGCCTACAAATTGGGAAAGAATCTTCACCAACCCTGCATCTGACAGAGGGATAATATCCAAAATTTATAAAGAACTCAAGAAGTTACATACCAACAACCAAATAACCCAATTTAAAAATGGGGCACAGATCTAAACAGAATTCTCAACAGAGGAATCTCTAATGGCCAAGAAGCACTTAAAGAAATGTTCAATGGTCTTACTCACCAGGGAAAGGCAAATCAAAACAACTCTGAGATTCTACCTTACACCCATCAGTATGGCTAAAATCAAAAACTCAAAGAACAGCAACGCAGCACATGCAGTAGAGGATGTGAAGCAAGAACACTCCTCCATTGCTAATGGGAGTGGACACTTGCTCCACTACGTTCATAACAGCTCTATTCATAATAGCCAAAAGCTGGAAACAACCAGATGTCTCTTAACTGGAAAATGGATAAAGGAAATGTGGTTCATTCACACAGTGGAACACTACTCAGCTATGAAAACAAGGGCACCATGAATTTTGCAGGCAAATAGATGGAATTAGGAAATATCATCCTAAGTGAGGTAACCCAGACCCAAAGGGACATGCATGGTATGTACTCACTTATAAGTGGACATTACCCATGAAGTACAGGATACCCATGGTATAACCCACAGACCCAAAGAAGCCAAATAACAAGGAGGTCCCAAGGGAGGAAGTCTGAATCTTACTCAGAAGGGGAAATAAAATAGACATCGGAGGTGGATGGAGGGAGGGGACTGAAAGGGAGGGAGGCTGGGGAGTGGGATGGGGTAGGGAGCAATCAGGTGTAGGGATGGGGAAAGAGAACAGAAATCAGTGGTGGGTGTTAGGGGCATCTCTAGGCCATGCCAGAGATCTGGGATAGTGCAGAGAGCCCCCAAGAAGTCTATGGGGGTGACTCTAGCTGAGACTCCTGGCGGTGGAGGATATAGAGCCTGAAATGGCCACTTCCCGCAAGCAAGGAGGACTCCCCTTGTAGGAATAAGGACATCAACTCATCCACAAAACCTTTGACACAAAATGTGTTCTGCCTGAGATGTGCAGAGACAAAGATGGACCAGTGGCACTCTTATGTGGTGCTTTCTCCTTTTTAGTGAATTTCCACTAGACGTTAGTGAGTGGGATCCTGGCCTCAGGGTACCAGGTTCCTCTTTTACAGTGCCAATTTCCTTTTAACAATGGCAGCTGCTTTTTAATAAGTATAGCTGTTTCCAAACTCACTTTATCTGTAACCAACCACTTTCCTCACTAAATTGCACTTTTGAGCATCCATTCTAGCTGACTGCAGATCTGGAAGAGAGAAATATCCACGTCACACATGAGATGCTATCTTCCCTCATAATTTCTGTCACCAAGTTAGTCCTTATTCCTATATTCTCTCACTCAAGTTCTTGGGACATGAGCAGAAAATTGTCAGTTTACCATAGAAATAGTCTTTAGCTTCTATTTCTTTAGAAGAAATAGACTTCTAGATCGCATGAGAATGATCCACTAGCCTTGGCTTACAGTATTCTAGGGCTTCTCTCTCCCAAGCATCCAGTCTTCTACATCCTCATGCAATCCAATTCCAAAGGCCCAAGGCCCACATGGTCAGGTCTATCACAGCAGCAGCTTACCTTTGGTACCAACTGCATTACTTTTCTCATGATACTAACAAAAGCAAGTTTCAAAAGGGCTTGTTTTGGTTCTAGTCCACTGCATCAGGAAAGTGCTCACGGCAGCGTGAGGCAGCAGC
Source organism: Mus musculus (assembly GCF_000001635.26). Classification (NCBI taxonomy): domain Eukaryota; kingdom Metazoa; phylum Chordata; class Mammalia; order Rodentia; family Muridae; genus Mus; species Mus musculus. Next base: position 121,943,226 of record NC_000075.6, on the reverse strand, counting down.
TGGTCACATAGTACCTGGTCAGGAAGCAGATGAATGCTGGTTGCCCAGCCTTTTCCTCTTCAGTCCAGAAACCACATGCAAATTGAAAGTGGGTCTCCCCATCTCAGTGAACCTCATGAAAGAAACTCACAGATGTGCTCAGGTTTGTGTACAACCTAACTCTAGATCCCATCAAACTGACAACCAAGATTAACCATCTACAAGTCAACGGGCAAGTCTTAACAATCCAAATATCTGAAATTAAAGCAGTCTTGTGGTTTGCACACTTCAGTCTTCTTCAGTGTGGCAGTGCCACTTTGGTACTTCGTGAAACAGTGTATTTATCCAGAAACTTACTAACACTGAAATATCTCAAAATGTATTTATAAAGGTTCATTCACAATAGTTTCTCCAATACAAGACACTGTAAGCTAAATAAAATTATTCTCAACACTTTAGACACCTAAATGTAAAGCAAGTATGAAGATACATAGCACGTGGGGTTCAGAGCAAAGATGTACAAATGCTATCAGATACTGACTTTGTTTTTTTAACTTTTAAATTAGTTCAAATAGCTTTTGCTGTTGTTGTTGTTTTGTTGTTGTTGTTGTTTGGTTGTTTTCTTCTTTTGGCTAGGTTATGTTGTGCAAACCGGTCTTGAACCAGTGGGTTCGAGTGATCTTCCTGCCTCAACCTAACAAGTAAGCTGGGAAAAAGGTGTGCCTTTCCTACCTCCCAACTGGGTTACAACTGGAGAGGATAGGAGTAGAGCTGGACCTGAAGATATGACATTCTGAATGGCAGCCAGCCAGCACCTACTCAAACAGGGATTTCTGCAGAGCAGTACTTTGCAAAGAACACTAGCCCAGAAGTTTTTGCCACATCCCTTCATTTATCAGCTAAGCCCAACTCTGTTCAGAGGCCATAGCATCCCAGAGCTATCTTAAATTCTATGAGTGCTCCTCTGCAAAATCTCAAGTCCAAAGTCTCAAGATCAATATGTGGAATTCTGTGTCAATCAATATTTACACCATCTGGTCAAAGAAATTTCTTTTTCTCTGGACTCCAGTCCAAACTTCAAATGAGCTAGACATTACATTCCATAGATCACTACCTAAATCTGAAAGCCCATCTCTAGCCCCTCATAATCTTTCTTCATCTGCTGAGGGAGGTGTTGTATTTCACTGTAAACTGTATGGTTTGTGAACTCTACATTCATAAAGCTGTTTAAAAAGGACACAAGCACCTGCTTTGCACATGATAATGAACAACTTTAATGAGCTAAAAAGCATTACATCTAAAGAAATATGCATGACTACAGAAAAGACTGCACTTAGGAGCAGTAACATGGCTCTGCCTTCCTGGTACACCTGACCTAGAGGAAAGCCTCCATCCTGGATGTTTCTGCTCCAGCCAGCTGAATATACTTCCTCAGTTTTTCAATATACTCTAAAGGGGAGGGAAACCACAGAATCTGTAAGCCACCTTAAATATAAATGTGATTTTTAAATTTTAATGTTATAATAAAAAGCAAAAATAACTTCCTTGTTTTAACTTGTTATTATGTAAGATAACACTGCACAGAGCATACAAATGTAGTAACTTTGCCAAGCTGGGGAGAGCGCAAAAATGTGATTATATATATATCTATATCTATATATATATAATCAGTTATATATATATATATATATATAATCAGATATATAGATATAGATATAGATATAGATATAGATATAGATATATATAACCAGTGAAATATTTAAATTTTACTCTAAATATTCACCTAAATAGAAGCATTTTAATATACAAAACACTGAAGATCTTTTGTTTTGTTTTGTTTTTTCGAGACAGGGTTTCTCTGTGTAGCCCTGGCTGTCCTGAAACTCACTTTGTAGACCAGGCTGGCCTCAAACTCAGAAATCCGCCTGCCTCTGCCTCCCGAGTGCTGGGATTAAAGGCATGCACCACCATGCCCGGCTCAACACTGAAGATCTTTATAAGTAACTCAAATCAAATTCATTAAGGCACACATAAAGTTTAGACATGAAAGTGACAAGGACAAGCTGTAAAAAGGAAGGATATTAGGTAGTAGGGTCATGTGAGGGGTAATGGGACATTCACTCACATATGAAAATGTCCTAATGAAACATTATGTATGATTAAAATATATTAAAAACTTTCCTTAAAAGGTAAAAGAAACTAGTTTAAGTGGGAGCTCGGTTAAGGCTGTAATTCAGCGGTTCAGCACTTGCCTGACATACATCTGTGCAAGGCCTTTAAAAAAACTGAAGAAGGGCACTTTCCATTACTGCTTTCTATTACATGGAGCAGTAAGTCACAGAGCGAAACAAAGCATTTCCCTGGAGTTGGCAAATAACTGTAAGCAAGTCCTTCAGTCTGCAAACCCAAGCAGAGGTCTACAGTACAGAAACCTTACCCAGCAAAGCCACATGTGCAAAGTTCTCAAGCACCACTTCCTCGTGCAGGGCCTTCTGATCAAGTGTCAAGCTGGCCAATTCCTGCTCCGTGAAGTACACAGCCTCATCTTCAAATATCACTGGTTCCTAAAATGACAAATAACAGCTCTCCTCAGACAATCACGGGGCACAACTGTATACTGCTGATCAAAGTGTAATAAGTACGAACTGGATGAGTATTCTAGAAAACGTTTGTAGAGCAGATAGTAAGACTAACCAAATGCACTCTTTATGATCTAGCAACTTCATACACACACACACACACACACACACACACACACACACACACACGCACACATACAATCCCAGGAGAATGAGTGCCTATATCCGCCAAAAGGCAAGATTGCAGTGGGATAGTGGGCCAGTGGTAGAGTGCTTGCCTGGTATCTTAGAATTAGTATTGATATGATGAAAAAAACATGAACAAAACCAAATTGTGGAGGAAAGGATTTATTTGGCTTACATTTCCACATTGAAGTCCATCATTGAAAGAAGCCAGAACAGGAACTCAAACAGGGCAGGAACCTGAATGTGGAAACTGATGCAGAGGCTGGCTTGCTTCCCCTGCCTTGCTCAGCCTGCTTTCTGATAGAACCCAAGACCACCAGCCCAGGGCTGGCACCACCCACAATGGGCTGGACCTGACCTTATCAATCACTAATGAAGAAAATGCCTTACAGGCTTGCCTACAGCCTGGAGGCTTTGAAGGCATTTTCTTAATTGAGGCTCCCTCTTCTCAAATGACTTGAGTTTGTGTCGAGATGACATAAAATTATGCAGCACACATAGTATGCCCAAAGCCCTGCATTCAGTGCCCAGTCCAGTGTCAGGGGGAGGTGTGGGGAGGATATCATTGGCTGGAAAAATAGTCTAGTGAGTAAAATAGTTGTTTCACAAGCACGAACACATGAATTTAGATCCCTATCACCCACATAGAAGCTGGGGATGAGAGCAGGTATCTGCACCCCCAGTGTGGAGAGATGAGCAATCCCCATGGCTTTGGAAAGGGCACAAAGTAGAACAGCTTAAAGTATTAACATAAGTGATAGTCATATGAATGTATATATTTCAAAAAAGTGAGAGATACAGTTGAAACATGTGTGTCAGTTAAACCTCAGTGAGAAATTTATAAAATAAACAATAGATTAATGTAAATGTACTCATAGGTACAAGCTTGTATGTATATATGTACATATACATGTATGTGTGCATATTTGTATATATGTACATATATAGCATTGTAAACCCACACAGGTATGTACAGCTTACCTGAGGCTCTGCTTTTATGGTGATATCTTCCATGATCAAATCTTTCAGTTCTGTAGCAAATGCAGGCTTAGATTTTTCAGGACCTGAAGGTAAACAGAGAAACTATTAGTGACAACACTTGTCTTCTTCAGCATACAATCCTTGATTCATCCTGTTTTGAAGGCCCTGTGAAGTATTATTCGTCAGTTACTTCTTATCAGTAGCAATTCTAGTCTTAGCAAAAGTGAGATGGCAGGCACAATGGAGAAGAGGTTCATCCAGGAAATGTATAATGATAGCCTGTACTGTTAAAAGTATAATTTCAGTAATCCAGAGACAACAGCAAGGTACAGATACAAGAGGAATAAGTGTATACATAAAATCCAGTGAATACTGACAGACCTAAGAACCAGCCTAGCCCCTTGCTACTTAATAATAATTACTATCTTTTTTTGTAAAGCAAGTCAAACAATTTAAAGGTGGTTTATTAGGAATATTTTTATGTTTTCTGGCTAGAGATTGTGGTATATTTGTTCAATTTTATAACAGTAGCAGTGAGAAGGAAAACACTATCCTGTTAAAGAAATCTATGAACTTCACAATATGATTTCAAATATTCTAGTACAGGGAAGCAAAGCAGTCTCGTTTCTTAGTTATATTTTCTGCTCTGGGTAAATTCATCCTTTAATAATTAGAAAGTAAGCCTGCTGTCGTTCAGAGGAGTGGATGGGCGAGATTTGTGCTTGAAGATAATACCTGAGATGTGAACAACTGCCTGTGGCATGGATATCTAACAGATAAAAATATGAAGAGTATAAAGGACGGTACAAAGAGCTAAGTCAAGACATTTTTCATATAAACATCGAAAACTGTTAGATCCAACACACATTAGGTGCTTTCTTACAAATACCTTTTTGGGAATTAACATTAACACACTAATCAGCAGCACTAAGGTTTAAGTCATGGAAGACACCCTGACAAAAATGCCATGTCCTCCGCTGCCTTGTCCTACACTTCAGGTCCGCCTGCTTAAGGCCCACTGTGCCATTTTCCTGCACAATCTTCCTGCCTGCATCTCAAGCTGTTCTGCTCCAAGCCTCTTCCTCACCGACCCGGGTGTCACCCTCCCTGCCCAGCCTCATTGGGGCCTCCATGTCTCTCCCTGTAGTTAGGCTGTAGAAGCCTTTGACCCTCAGCGCCCTCTTCCCGCCCAGGCGTCGCGTCCACAGCGCCCTCTTTCCATTTCAGACCGCGCCCCTCTCTCCAGCACCCCGGTAGGCAAGCCTGGGGCCCAAGAGGACCACCTTCCCTCCCTCAGGTCCATGCCAACCAAGCCTTCCTCATGTTTCCTCACACTCACCTACGGAGGGATTCTAACGGCCTCTCACCATCCACGCTCTCAGGTTTTAAAGATTCCTGGCCCGGAAATACATCATCTCACCGACCGGCCAATCCTCTGTGAGTCTCTCTAGGAATCTTGGAGGACCCCATAATCTTGATCGCGCTGTGCGTGGTCTAGCGAGAGTCAGGCTTCTTGACAAAGCGACCTCGTCAGAGAGGAGGCAAGAGCAAGAAGAAAGGTTGTTTATTCCACTGAGCAGTGGGCAGTGGACCTGCCCAAGTGAACTTAGGAGCAGGAGGGCTGACTCCCTATTGAAGATGCTAAACATTTTCCCACCCTACATGGCTCACCCATACAAGGCTGCTTTTCTCTGTTTCTAACTGAAGTTCCTAAGCAGCGCTACAAACCCCTCAAAGCGGTGGCCCGCCCCTCCTTCCTGTCCCAGCCTACAAGATGCCCACAGGAGCTGTCAAAAATGACGTCTCCACAACACCTCTTCTGCCTGCAACTGACACAGGTGGCACATTTCCTTTCCCACCTCAGCAGGAGCTGTCTGGAAGAAGCAAGCACTCTGCAAATCAGTCCAAGTGGCAGCCAGCCCCTCCTTCCTGCTCCAACCTATAGCCAGTAAGATGCCCCTCCGGAACTGTCAAAGAATGGCAGCAAGAGGACATTTCCTCAGTCTGCAGGAGGCTCATCCCCTTTCCCGCCATCAGCAGGAGCTGTCCCTCAAGAGTTGTCTATGGTGGCAACACCTTTCTTGCCTCAGCCTACAGCCTTAGGAACTATCTATCCCACAGGAGCTGTCCACAGTGGCAGCACCTCCTCTCCACCTCCCCAGCAGTTCCACAGAGATGCTACCTCAACCAAAGCCACCTGCAGCCAGGAAGGACCTCTCATCCTAACCCATAGGTCTAATGCAGGGAAAAGGTGGTGGGGAAAAAAGCCACCAATCACTGAGCAGGAGAACCCACCAATCACTGAGCAGGAGAACCCACCAATCCCTGAGCAGGAGAACCCACCAATCCCTGAGCAGGAGAACCCACCAATCCCTGAGCTCCCCAAACTCAGGACTTGAAATCTCACCAATCCTCATCCGGGAAATCTCTGCTCTGAAAAGCTTTGCCTCCTAAGAAATTCTACATAAGCCCTGCCCTTTGTCCAATTCTCTGCTGTCTGCTTCTGGGAACAGAGGGCAGCCAGCCATGTCTGGATTCATCCCTCCTTACCCTGAATAAATCTCTTTCATGAGACTTTCCACCTATCGTGACTCTCTCATCAGGAAAAGCCAAGAAGCAATAAAAAGATGGAACCGAGTGAGAAAGTGGAGCAGGGCTACCTTCCCCTGGGAGCTACAATGCCTCTGCTGAGGAGGCTTCCTATCGGCCGTGTCTCAGGGTTCCCTTCCACTGGGATACCTGACCCTTCCCCCTCAGAACTGTGCGGTTCCTGGGCTTCCAAGGCCCAGGTTTCCCTGCCATCTGGGCAGAACCACTTACAAGGACCTATAGGAGGAGTCAGAGGTGTGGAAGATCTGAATGTGGCTGGATTCATTTAGAAAGTATGGATGCCTTCCAAGAAACCTTGAGGGCCAGTTGAACAGAAGTCCAGGCTTGAACTAAGTGATCTCATTGTGTACCACAAAGACATTTAACATTAAAAAAAAAAAGTGGTGCAAAAAATTTGTAGACTTATTTAGACTGGGCTTCCCAGATGCAGACTCAAGCACCAGCAATGGGCGTGCTTGCCTGGCTCCTGCTGCCACCTCTGATATCTCCGAGAGGGGTTGAGCTTTATACTGTTCTATCTCTTACTCATGCTCAACTTTTCTTTGTTAGAGTAGAGATGCAGAGACAAGGGATAAGCAACTCCACAGAGCACCTGCCCTCCCCCCACCCCTCACTTATAGACCTGTGTCTACAGGTCAGGAAAGAGGTAATGTGAGGCTCTAGAGATGAGAAAATGAGGTTAGCCATTTCTAGGAGAGCTGAGCTTGCAGTGAGGCCACTGTTTGCGGAGCAGGGTATTTCAGCTGGCAGGTGGTAAGAATCAGGGCATCAGCTAAGGTGTGGCACATGGGGACAAGATGTCACTAAATGTGACTTGGTGCCACTAGAGCTGATATTTTCTGCCGTTTGTTTTGTGATGGGTTGGGAGAGCAATGGGGCCAGACTTCAGGCATAGATTTCAGAGGGCTGCTTTGGGCTGAATTGGGATGTTGCCATGGAACAGATTTTGGAATTAGAGATTTTGGAGGAGCCAGATGTTGTTGCCATGACTTTTGGTGGTGTCCTGAATCAAGGGGTTCAGTCTGAAGAGGACAAAGGGCTTAGATAGCCCATATCTCATTTATTATTTTATGTGTACGGGTGTTTTACCTGCATGTCTGTGCACCGTGTGCATGTAGTGCCCACAAAGGCCAGAAAAGAATATTAGGTCCTTTGGAATGGAGTTACAGGTGGTTGTTAGATGCCATGTGGGTACGGGAAACCAAAACTCAGTCCTCTGAAAAAGCACCGAGTTCTGTTAACTGCTGCTCCAACCCCTGGGTTAGTTTAAACCACAGGTTCAGGTGCTGGAGAGATGACTTGGTAGTTAAGAGCACTTGCTGCTCTTGCAGAGGAACAGAGTTCAGTTTCCAGAACCCATGTCAGGTGGCTCACAACTGTCTATGTCTCCAGTGCTGTCTTCTAGCCTCCTGGGGCACCATACATATATGTGCATACACATGCAGATACACCCACACATACGCATAAATAAAAATAAATATGCTTTTGAAAGACAGGATACAAAGGCTAATAATAGGGAAATAAGGAGAATAAATAAAAGGGTAGCCAGCCAGGGTTGCCATCACCCCCATTGAACCATTGTGCTTACGAGGTGGGATGCTGGCAGGGTTTGGATGTTCTGCGTGCCATCTTCTTGCCATGTCTCAGTCTACCCTGGGATGGTTTATAGAGAAGTAGCACTCTTGCTGGAGGAAGAAATGGGTACTCTCTTTCTCTGTCGGAAGAAGATTCAGGGCTCTGTAATTTCTAAGAATGACACCTGCAGTGAGTCTCTTTGGTTCCAGATGGTTGTGATAATGGCAGCTATTCCATCTGGGATTTCAGAAACAGCCATGGAAAGCTTTTGGAAGTAAGAGAGTTGGGGAAATGCCAGCTGTCTGCACCAAGGACAGAAGAGATGCCTGAGACAAGAAGAGCCGTCAGTGGGAGGAGATTGGGGTTGAGGAGAGAATTGAGGCAAAAAGGGAGATCATTTCGGTTTGATCGTTGGGGAGGAATTCAGTGTCCATACATTGGAAAACAGAAGTACAGATGCCAGACCTGGGGGATAAACACAAGTTGATGTTCTACAGAAGAAATCTCCTGAATAGCTGAGACAAGAGTACAAAAAAGGGTATGGAGACATGAGAAATGTCTGAGAGAATACATCTCAGTTTTCTTGGACAGTGCTCTCATTTTTTTATTTTAAGATGAAATATTCTCCAGATAGGACAGCCTCAAGTTGGGTTGAAGGTTGTATAAGAACAAATTAGGGGCCCTTGTATACCTGGAGTTTAACCTCGAACAACATTGAGTCAACAGATGTGGTGATGAGTTGGGTTGAGTTGCCTGTATCCAAATACAGTACTGTATCCAAATACAGTAATGGTATAGTAGGTGCCAGAGGGAGGAAGGGGACAGTGGTGATGTGGTGTGGTGATGAGTTGGGTTGAGTTGCCTGTATCCAAATACTGTACTGTATCCAAATACAGTAATGGTATAGTAGGTGCCAGAGGGAGGAAGGGGACAGTGCAGGCAGAGAGTGGCTGAGGGAGTGTGGTGGTAGGTGGGGTCTGTTAGGCAGGGGTGAAAGAGTTCTTAAAGGACTAGGGACTGGAAATCTTCTCATTGTTTTTATAAATGGCTGGGTGCTGGATAGATGATGAGCAGAGGGGAAAGATTAAAGATCTAGTTGTGAAGGGGGTATTGCCCTCGAAGACATCATAGGCTGACCTCGAGGAAGCAGGATAGTGTAGGGTGACAGGAAGTGGGGATTATCCACAAATGGTTTTCGTAAGGGACACTGGACAGATTAGAAGAAACAGTCACTGTTGAGACTTCTAAAATAGCTCTCCTGGGTGATGTCTTTCTGCAGTGTCTCCTACAGAAAATACAGTTTTCAATGAGAAGGGCCAATGATAAAGAGCATTTCCAGAAAGATGCAAAGTAGGTGATTGTGATTGACTGAGAAGAACCAAGAGACAGGAGTAATAAGGAAATTTGCTCTTTACTGAATACCCGTTGATAATCTCATTTTTGCTATGATAAAGGCTTTCTTTATAGCTAGTCAAAAGTAAATAAATTTCAAAGAAAAATGTAGCATTGGTCCACAAAGAGCCGTAACTGGAGTCAAAACTCACAAACATGAAATGTCCTATTGTTCTGGTTTGGTTTGGTTTTGGTTAACTTGATATAAACTACATTCATCTGGAGAGGGGCACCTCAGGAGAAAATAATTCCATCAGACTAGCCTTGTCTTGATTAATGATTGGTGTGGGTGAACCCAGCCCACTGTGGACTGTGCCCCCCTTAGCAGGTGCTCCTGGATTGTACAAGAAAGTAGGATGAGCAAGCCATAAGAACAAGCCAGCAAGGAGCGCCACTCCATGGTTTCTGCTTCAGTCCGTGTCCTGCTTAATTAAGCTCCTGCTCTAACTTCCCTCAGTGATAAACTGTAAGATGGAAATGTAAAATGAAATAAGCCCTTTCTCCCCCAAGTCGCTTCTGGTCATTTTTCTATCACAATGATAAAGCCCTAGTTAGGTGGTCTCTTTCTTTGTGACCCTGAACAGTATTTCTAACACTGTGAAAAACCAGTATTATCAATGAGGCCAACAGTGACATGCCCATGTTTAGAGCTGAACCCGCTGTGCTCTTTCTTGCTGAGGCTGGTCGTCTCCAGAACTAGTAGCTATTTAGAGGATTCTGGGAAGTGAGAAATGATTTGTAGCCTGAGAGAATGGTAAAGAGAAATTAATGGTCTCTATCTCTGTCCTGACTCCTTGAGCCCTAAGATGTTCTCTCCTTCTAAAAAACTGAGTGTGTACATGTGTGTACGTGTGTGTACATGTGTTTGTGCCAGTTATGTGTGTGCATGTGTGTATTTGTGTATGTGTGCATGCGTATAGATGTATATTTGTGCATGTGTGTGTGCGTGTGTGTAGATGTATACTTGTTCATGTGTGTGCACATGTGTGTTTGAGCATGTTTCATGTATGTACATGTGAGTCTGTGCATGGGAAGGTTAGAGGACAATCTGAGAATTCTCCTTCTATTGTGGGGCCCAGGAGTTGCTTTTGCACACTGAGCTTTCTTGCTGATCCTGGTATTTCCCTGTTAACGAAGGCTGCTCCTCACCTTCCACAGCTCCATAACCAGTGTGGCCAGGTGCTTCTCCAGGTGCTTCTCCAGGTGCTTCTCCAGGTGCTTCTCCAGGTGCTTCTCCAGGTGCACCTCTGCCAGGTGCTTCTCCAGGTGCTTCTCCAGGTGCACCTCTGCCAGGTGCTTCTCCTGTTCTCTATGCTTCTGCGTGTCTTATGCGCACCAGACACATCCAATTAGGTCAGCAGTTCCTGTATTTGTATGCGTGCATGTATGGAGGTTGGTTGGAGGGAATTGAACACATGGTCTCTCACTGAGCGAGCTACACCTGTAGCCCTTTTACTTCCTAGAATGTCTTCCTACTCTGACAGGTGGGCCACACTGTAGCACCTTCAGAGTTACCACCTCAGTTTGTGATCATTAGGAGTGATTTTCAAGTGTCCCAATCTAGTTGGCCATCACAAATGTGTCTCCCACTCTCTGGTTGTCTTTCTTACTCTCAAATTACAGAAGCCTGGCTTCACAAGGATAGGCATGGAGGGAAGGGTGTGTCTGGGTCTCTGATGATAGCCGTTGCTTGGTCCACTCCCCCCCTTACAAGGACACACTGCATTTAGGCGAGAGGCACTTTGGGAACATGTCAGATAAGGCCATCTGCAGTGATGTGAATGAAGAGGATCCTCATATATTTGAATGCTTGGTCCCCAGGTATCAGAACTGTTTGGGAAGGATTACAGGGTGTAGCCTGATTAGAGGAGATGTATCACTAGAGGCAGGCTTTGAGGTTTCAAAAGCCCATGCCTTTCCAAGTTCAGCTCTCCCCCCTCTGCTTTGTGCTTGTGAAGCAGAAATTAAGTTAAGTTCTCTGCCTGCCTGCCTGCCTGCCTGCCTGCCTGCCTGCCTGCCTGCCTGCCTGCCTGCCTGCCTGCCTGCCTGCCTGCCTGCCTGCCTGCCTGCCTGCCTGCCTGCCTGCCTGCCTGCCTGCCTGCCTGCCTGCCTGCCTGCCTGCCTGCCTGCCTGCCTGCCTGCCTGCCTGCCTGCCTGCCTGCCTGCCTGCCTGCCTGCCTGCCTGCCTGCCTGCCTGCCTGCCTGCCTGCCTGCCTGCCTGCCTGCCTGCCTGCCTGCCTGCCTGCCTGCCTGCCTGCCTGCCTGCCTGCCTGCCTGCCTGCCTGCCTGCCTGCCTGCCTGCCTGCCTGCCTGCCTGCCTGCCTGCCTGCCTGCCTGCCTGCCTGCCTGCCTGCCTGCCTGCCTGCCTGCCTGCCTGCCTGCCTGCCTGCCTGCCTGCCTGCCTGCCTGCCTGCCTGCCTGCCTGCCTGCCTGCCTGCCTGCCTGCCTGCCTGCCTGCCTGCCTGCCTGCCTGCCTGCCTGCCTGCCTGCCTGCCTGCCTGCCTGCCTGCCTGCCTGCCTGCCTGCCTGCCTGCCTGCCTGCCTGCCTGCCTGCCTGCCTGCCTGCCTGCCTGCCTGCCTGCCTGCCTGCCTGCCTGCCTGCCTGCCTGCCTGCCTGCCTGCCTGCCTGCCTGCCTGCCTGCCTGCCTGCCTGCCTGCCTGCCTGCCTGCCTGCCTGCCTGCCTGCCTGCCTGCCTGCCTGCCTGCCTGCCTGCCTGCCTGCCTGCCTGCCTGCCTGCCTGCCTGCCTGCCTGCCTGCCTGCCTGCCTGCCTGCCTGCCTGCCTGCCTGCCTGCCTGCCTGCCTGCCTGCCTGCCTGCCTGCCTGCCTGCCTGCCTGCCTGCCTGCCTGCCTGCCTGCCTGCCTGCCTGCCTGCCTGCCTGCCTGCCTGCCTGCCTGCCTGCCTGCCTGCCTGCCTGCCTGCCTGCCTGCCTGCCTGCCTGCCTGCCTGCCTGCCTGCCTGCCTGCCTGCCTGCCTGCCTGCCTGCCTGCCTGCCTGCCTGCCTGCCTGCCTGCCTGCCTGCCTGCCTGCCTGCCTGCCTGCCTGCCTGCCTGCCTGCCTGCCTGCCTGCCTGCCTGCCTGCCTGCCTGCCTGCCTGCCTGCCTGCCTGCCTGCCTGCCTGCCTGCCTGCCTGCCTGCCTGCCTGCCTGCCTGCCTGCCTGCCTGCCTGCCTGCCTGCCTGCCTGCCTGCCTGCCTGCCTGCCTGCCTGCCTGCCTGCCTGCCTGCCTGCCTGCCTGCCTGCCTGCCTGCCTGCCTGCCTGCCTGCCTGCCTGCCTGCCTGCCTGCCTGCCTGCCTGCCTGCCTGCCTGCCTGCCTGCCTGCCTGCCTGCCTGCCTGCCTGCCTGCCTGCCTGCCTGCCTGCCTGCCTGCCTGCCTGCCTGCCTGCCTGCCTGCCTGCCTGCCTGCCTGCCTGCCTGCCTGCCTGCCTGCCTGCCTGCCTGCCTGCCTGCCTGCCTGCCTGCCTGCCTGCCTGCCTGCCTGCCTGCCTGCCTGCCTGCCTGCCTGCCTGCCTGCCTGCCTGCCTGCCTGCCTGCCTGCCTGCCTGCCTGCCTGCCTGCCTGCCTGCCTGCCTGCCTGCCTGCCTGCCTGCCTGCCTGCCTGCCTGCCTGCCTGCCTGCCTGCCTGCCTGCCTGCCTGCCTGCCTGCCTGCCTGCCTGCCTGCCTGCCTGCCTGCCTGCCTGCCTGCCTGCCTGCCTGCCTGCCTGCCTGCCTGCCTGCCTGCCTGCCTGCCTGCCTGCCTGCCTGCCTGCCTGCCTGCCTGCCTGCCTGCCTGCCTGCCTGCCTGCCTGCCTGCCTGCCTGCCTGCCTGCCTGCCTGCCTGCCTGCCTGCCTGCCTGCCTGCCTGCCTGCCTGCCTGCCTGCCTGCCTGCCTGCCTGCCTGCCTGCCTGCCTGCCTGCCTGCCTGCCTGCCTGCCTGCCTGCCTGCCTGCCTGCCTGCCTGCCTGCCTGCCTGCCTGCCTGCCTGCCTGCCTGCCTGCCTGCCTGCCTGCCTGCCTGCCTGCCTGCCTGCCTGCCTGCCTGCCTGCCTGCCTGCCTGCCTGCCTGCCTGCCTGCCTGCCTGCCTGCCTGCCTGCCTGCCTGCCTGCCTGCCTGCCTGCCTGCCTGCCTGCCTGCCTGCCTGCCTGCCTGCCTGCCTGCCTGCCTGCCTGCCTGCCTGCCTGCCTGCCTGCCTGCCTGCCTGCCTGCCTGCCTGCCTGCCTGCCTGCCTGCCTGCCTGCCTGCCTGCCTGCCTGCCTGCCTGCCTGCCTGCCTGCCTGCCTGCCTGCCTGCCTGCCTGCCTGCCTGCCTGCCTGCCTGCCTGCCTGCCTGCCTGCCTGCCTGCCTGCCTGCCTGCCTGCCTGCCTGCCTGCCTGCCTGCCTGCCTGCCTGCCTGCCTGCCTGCCTGCCTGCCTGCCTGCCTGCCTGCCTGCCTGCCTGCCTGCCTGCCTGCCTGCCTGCCTGCCTGCCTGCCGTCACATTCCCTGCTCTGACAGTCATGGACTCTAAACTTCGAAACTGTAAATCCCAATACACCGCTCCTTTTACAAATTGCCTTGGTCATGGTATCTGCACAGCAGTAACAGTAACTGAGATACCATCTTAAGTTGTCCTGAGTACATTGTGTCAGAGACAGGTGGACATGTTTGTCTTTCCAAGCATTATAACTTACTGCATTAACATTAAGCTCATAAGCTACACCAGTTGCTTTACTTCAAACTGCCAAGTAGTCTCAATTTCTAGCAGTTAACAAATATATGTTCCTCCATTCCAATTTTAATTATCCATATTAGCTTGTGTGTGTGTGTGTGTGTGTGTGTGTGTGTGTGTGTGTGTGTGTTCAGAGGTCTATACCTGGAGGCCTCGGTGTAGAGCTACAAGTTGCTAGACACAAATGAACCCAGCTGTATAGATACAGAGCCAAGCTGCAGGTCCAGTGTAGACACAGTGTAGACAGACAGGTGCATCAATGGATGGAAAGATGACAATTCTAGTGAGCCAAATTATATTCCACTCTCTCTCTCTCCCTCTCTCCCTCTCCCCCCCCCTCTCTCTCTCTGTGTGTGTGTGTGTGTGTGTGTGCATATATATATGCTAAATGTATATTTTAATCCCTCTGTTGGTTGCTGGCCTGAGGTGCTGCCACCTAGTGGCTATGGTGAGTAATGCCGCAGTGCACAGGAGCACTCAATGTTCTAACTCATTTCTTTTCAGTCTCTACTTAGAGTAGGAACATTTAGCTCTTGTGCTAATTTAACTTTTTGAGCAAATGCCACTCTCTGTTCTCATCAGCAGGACACCAGGGTTCCAGTTTCACCTCCGCACCCTCAGGCCTCCAGCTGCTTTCTGTTCCCCTTTAACAGCAGCCTGCCTGCTGGGTGTGAGGAGGCAGGCATGCCTTTTAATCATAGGAAATTTAAAGTAGCTAGAAATGAAAATCACAACACTGGCTTTCACTGTTGGCCACACACTTAGCTTTCACAAATCTTCCTTTCTTCGTGCATCTTTGTAACATTTACTCATTTGTGTGTGTGTGTGTGTGTGTGTGTGTGTGTGTTCGTGTGCACCACAGCAGGTGTGCGGGAGTTGAGTCCATGGGAGTCAGTTCTTACCTTCTACTGTGTGGGTCTCAGGGATTAGATTTAGGCATTAATTGCCTTTACCCCAAGCATCTCGCCAGCCATCACACAGCTTTATGTTATTATCTAACTTCATTTTGATCTAAAGGACACCCTGGAACACTTCTTGCCAGAGTGGTCTAGTAGGGGAGGTGCTTCCATACATTTGAGAATGCCTCTCCCTATGTATCTCTCTCCCTCCCACTTGGAATTATTGACCTTGGTGGTTTTTGGAGCCTCCTACCCTGGGCCCTCGTCAGCTTCCCTCCCTGGACCTGGCTTTTGACATTTGCTTATGATGTGAGTGACTGAACTTATCTTTTACTTATCAAATTTGGGTTTTTTTCAGATGGTGCTTCTTCAAATAGTCCTTGTTCGCCCTTCTCTGTTTCCTCTGGGAGTCTTGTTATGCATGTGTTGTTCTGTGTGGACACTGCCGAATCTCCTGCATACTGTCCGCTTGCTTCCCCCCTTGTCTTTGTCAGTTGTTCAAGTCAGTCATTCAGTCTGGCTCCTTACCTGCTGACCCCACTTTGACCCCTCTCACCTGCTGACCCCCGCCCCCCTTTGACCCCTCTGGCACGCTTCCCCTTACAGTCCCTTTTCGGCTCCTGAACTCCTTCTTTTGCTGTGTGATTTCTACTATTTTTCTTAAATCCGTTTATTTTTAGGGGCCTGGAAAGTGGAAAGAGAAAGCACACCTTCTGAAGTGCAGAGTGACTGAGCCGAGTAGAGGCAGACAGCTTGCTCCTTTGCCAATATTCTAATCGTGTTCATTCGTTGCTTTCCAGTTCTGGCTGGAACCAGAAATGCCCCCCTCGAGTTGTGTCCTGGCATACAGGTTGGATGCCAGGTAATGGACTATGAGGATGTAATTGAGCCGTACTGGCTCTGGACTCACCTGGGTTAATCCATTCATTGATGGATTCGTAATTGGATACCATCACTGAGAATGGTGGAAGGGGATTAAAGGAAGGTGTAGGTCCCCAGGGCATGCCCTGAGCCTGGCTGCTGTGAAGCAGGTGGCTCAAATCGTGGGCTACTTTTGATCTGTTCTATCTTTTCTCAGGCCCAAGCAACAGAACCAAAAGTAACGGAAGCTATGAGTCAAAACGAAACCTTTCTTCCTTTAACTTGTTTCTCTCGGGGATCTTGACACAGCTAAAACATTCTGCCCACAGTTTCCTGCAGACCCCTGAGGACCTTTAAGATCTCTGGGACCACGTCCTCTCTGAGTTTGACATTTTACATTTATTTAGGGTTTGGGCTACATCTGCAAAGGGAATCAATCAGCTTAGGAAGAAGTCTCCGATCCTCTCAGGTCTACCTGAGTCTCCCCCTGGACATGGTGGCCTCTCAACTATCAGCTGCCACGGCTGTTATTTGACACCAAGCAGAGCTCTTTATTCTAGAAACTGCTTCAGCCAGCAGTAAACCATGACGTGCAGCCTCTGGGTCTGCAGCTTTCTGATGGGGCAACTGTCAGCAGTCCAATACTTAAGAGGTCAAGGTCCTTATTGGGCAGTCTGGCTCCAGCAGGTACCCAGACACAGTCCACCTGCCTGTCATGGGGCTGAGCAGACATGGCCATGAAGCATGGGTCGCACTTTCCCTGGGAAGCAACTGGAGCTCCAAAGTAGCCACTGTCCAGGCGGAGGGATGCCCAGTGGTCCCACACCACCAACTTCTCCATGTTACTCTGGGATCTGCTGTCCAATGTGCTCTGAAAGCATCCCAGGCAGCTCTGTTCATCTCATCCTGCATAGCACACACTTCCTGGGTCTTTTCTCTCTGCAGAAGCAAAGCCTGTCTCCTTTCCTTCCCCTCTTTCCCTCTGTCACTGACAGTTCTACCTTGCCTCGTCCCTGGAGAAAAGACATTGATGCTCCCGTGCTTGCCCATCTTGGCTCACAAAGTTGCAGTTGCCCCCTCTGACGGTCAGGTGAGCTCCATTTACCCAGTGAGCCCCGGACACTTCAGCTTTGTCACCGAGTCATCTTTTCAGCTGTTCTGCCAGAGCACGGCAATTCCCAGGAAGACAGCGTTTCACCAAGAGGTGTCATTAAATACAGGCAATAGATACAAATCTTGCCTCTGCGTGGAGGAACAAGTTTCTCTGGCCGTCAAGTTCCCCACAAAGGTGTTTCACTGCAGGAAATATTGCCTAACGCCATGATCCCAGAAAAGGATTTCACAAAGCTCTTGAGTGGGTGTGGAGGACGAGGGGGCTTATATGTTCTGATTACTTCAAGCACTCTGAAGACCATGGCAGTAAGGGCTCTTCCTCTGAGGTTGTAAATAACTGCTAAGGACCCAGTGCTCCCTGAGGGCTTGCTGTGGTACTAAACCGAAGGTCAGTTTCCCAGATGGGATATCCAGATGTCCACTGACACCCAGGCTTCAGTCACAAGGTGCCCTGCAGTAAACAGACAGGACAGGCTGTCCCTCTGCACCTTAGCGGCTCTTTAAGGCCTTCCAAATGGTTCTCTTGACAGCAACATCTTCCCTTTTACAGCCTGGCCTTGTGAGTCCTCAGAGGTCCAACCCAAATACTCATCTTCCTTAAATACATTCCAACCCTATTCTGTTTCCTTTTAAAACTAATATTTTATCTATTATTCACAGTCTCATGCATGCATACAACGTGTCCTGGTAATAGTCCCCTACTTCTCTTTTATTTTATTTTATTACTTTTATTTATTCACTCTGGGATGAGAGCAACATGTGCCACAACAGTGTATGTTCGGAGGTCCGAGAGCAACTCTCAGAAATTAGTTGTCTCCTGATGGGGCCTGAACTCGGTCCTTCGAGCTTGGCAGCAGTACCGCCACTTGCTGATCATCTGGGTGACCCATTTTGCTGAACACTGAGTTCTCTCGGTGATTCCTCTCAGGTGAAGCTATCAAGTGCCAACAGCACCTCAGCTAGGATGTAGTCTCATGAGCAAGCACCCTGCCACCCATGTGGACACACTGACAGCTTGATCTTACGCAAGCACCCACAACTTCTGGGAGTTCCTGGATGCAATTGCCATATCATCCAGAAGACAGAATCTCACAGCCCTCCCCACCCTCTGGCTCTCCCATTCATTCTGTTCCCCATTCTATGGATGTTCCCTGAGCCTTCGGGGAGAGGTAGATGCTGACATTTCAAGTTGAGACTCAATGCTGACTTAATCTCGGTACTTTGTTCAGTTATGAGTCAACTGTGCCTACTACAAAAAGAAACTTCTCCAACCAAGGCTGCGAGCAGCTCTGTCTATGACCAAACTTGCTCCTTTTGATCTGAGATAGGACACTGGCCAGAGCCCAGCATTCAGTTCACACTGCATCCAGTTCACACTGCTTTACTTCACACTGTTTTCAATGGAGTCTACTCGATACAGTACTTATTTAGTTTTCTTGGTCAATTGTCAATCATTCTTTGAAGAGTAATTTTTAATCCTGAATGCTGGGATTAAAAGCGTGCCCCGCCATGCTCGGCCACGAATTATTTTCTAGTTTAGTTCCTGTCCCACATGAACAGTGACCCTGTTGTTCTGTCCGTGCCTCGAGGAACAGCCCTTATCTCTGTGCCCACCGTTCTCGTCTGTAACGTATGAATGTCTGAAGCAGTAGCTGGAGATGGTGTGGGATGATGATCCTCTCCCCAGCCAATGCTCATAAAACACTTGCTCTGTGCCACGGAGTGTGCTTGAGAATTCACTCCTAAAAACCAGTGCTTCCTTTATGGGACTTAGTCTGGCCAGGTGGAGCCAAGCAAGCCTTTAATTCCAGCACCCAGGAGCCAGAGGCAGGCAGATCTCTGTGAGTTCCAGGCCAGCCAGGGCTGCATAGTGAGACTCTACCTCAAACACCCAAACCTCCCCCTGCTCGTGGGAAAC
Source organism: Mus musculus (assembly GCF_000001635.26). Classification (NCBI taxonomy): domain Eukaryota; kingdom Metazoa; phylum Chordata; class Mammalia; order Rodentia; family Muridae; genus Mus; species Mus musculus. The sequence goes on along the minus strand of NC_000075.6, from coordinate 121,924,446 downwards.
TTTTCCTCCCACTGGGTCCTTGTTCAGCCTTGGAATGAGGGTATACGCCAGTCTTATGGCATCTCGCTATGCCATGCTCAGTGACTATCCCTGGGAAACCTGTTCTTTTCTAAAAGGAATCTGAGGGGCAGTGGATCAGGGAGAGGGGGTAGATGGTGGGAGGCCTGGGAGGAGTGGAGAGGGAGGTTGTGGTCAGGATGTATTGTATGAGAGAAGAATAAATAAAAAGAACAAACACACAAACACACAAACAAACAGCGCACTTGGCAGTAGCCCCTGTGTCTCAGGAAAGCTGACGACTCACATGGCTATCAAACCCTCCTTCAGCGGGAATGGTGCAGTTTCATCAGAGATTAACAAACACTGCTCAGGGCTTTTTCCTTTGGTTGCCAATTATTGGCATGGGGGAGGGGCTGATAGAGACAAAGATGTAGGCTGATTTCACCTTAAAGAAACCAAGGCAGAGAAATACCTATTGTGTTCCTTCAGGGGAAGCCGCGTACATCACAGAGCATAGGCAGGAAGATCTCCTTGACAAGGCAGATTGCAAATTTCAACTGGATCCTGAACACTGAGAAGGAACTGGTCATTCGAGGAGACAGAATAACATCCCAGACAGAAATAACAAATGCAATGGCTGATGAGGAACGGGAAGACAGAACAAAATGGGTAGAGAAGAACCCAGGCTCCGCAGCAAACAGACTACTCAGAACTGAGGCTCTGCACATGGGGACAGTCACGGTGTAAAAGCATATTACAGCAGACCCGAGACCTACAAAGGCCAGTTGTTGACCGACTTCTGGAACTTTGCTCTGTGTCCCCAGTAAACATTTAGGGAACTTTACGCCTACATGTGTTACACAACGTTATACGCCTAATCTTGCTATCCACTGGGAGTCTGGAATTAAGGTTATAATATACCCAGAGGCTGGGTATGTGGGCAGTCCCAGAGGGACTGTAGGCACTGTCCCTCTCAGGAGCTTTCCAAGGTGTAAGTACACATAGCATATATGTTGCTGCATTTCCATTGCTAGAAGAGGAAGTCCCCTGTGATCAGTCAGGGAGGGAGAAAATGTTAAACAGCTGTCCTTGGATTCCTAAGGGCTCTGTCAGCGTCTTCTTTCCTTACTATCTGGACATGTGTCCTTGCTACACATTTGAAATAAATCTTACAACTACCTGCCAAAACCCATAAATTCTCCTTGGGGATCTCTGAATTTGAGGTAGCCTTGGCAAACCCAATATAAATTAGTACAAGGATTGAATGAGTAAACATATAGATAGCACTTAGCATAATACCTAAAACATCTGGTGCTCTTCCAGAGGACAGAGTTCAGACCCAAAACCCATGTTGGGCTGTAGAGAGAATCTCTTATAGGCAGGTGAGATGGTGCAGTGGTGCTCTTCCAGAGGACTGAGTTCAGTACCCAGAACCCATGCTGGGCTGTAGAAAGAATTTCGTATAAGCATCACCTGTCCAAAAAAAAAAAAAGACTATGGGCTGAGGTGGGACACTGGCAGAAAGAGAGAGAATTCTAGAAGATAGTCAGAGGCTTGAGAGATTTTTTTTTTTAGGAGATCTCCCTGCCCGCACTCCAAGCCCAGAACACTGAGTGGGGGGGATATAAACTAGCAGGTAGCTGAACTCAGGGTAGGGTAAAGATGAGATTCACCCTGGTCTTGGATATGTGAAACTGAGGAGAGCTTAACTAACCATGTGGGAAACATAGAATAGTTTAGATGGGTTAAATAAGTTACAAGCTAGACAGGGAATGAACCAAACCTGTGTTTTGGCATTTATTAATAAGTGATTAGTCTCAGAGGCATCATTCTGGGAGCAGGGGCTGAAAAGAGGAAAAATGGATTTTTCTTTTTTTTAACATTGGGCAGCTCAGCCATTTGGTAGGTTAACTCTAGCTCCAGGAGATCTGGTACCCTCCACGGGTACTGTACTCAGATGCATAAGTGCCCCACCAACACACACACATTACACATAACTTTTTAATTTCAAAAAGAGAATGGTGTTGCTGCGATAAAACGCCACAAGCAAAAGCAATCTGGAAGGACGTTGTTTTGGCTGACGGTTGAAGAGGGGTGAGAGCCCACCGTGGTGGGGAGGCAACAAGGGGCAGGCAGAGAGGCTGGGGCAGGAAGCTAAGGGCTCATGTCTTCAAGCATAGCACACAGGGAGCAACAAGTAAAGAGAGGCCGTGAACTCTCAATGTCTGTCCCTGGTGACATACCTCCTCCAGCAAGGCTGTAATTCCTAAACCTTGCTATCAACTGTAACCATCTCTACAGGTACCTGAACCCAGGGAGGGCACTCCTCATTCAAACCACCATAGCGACGGTCTGAGGGGCAATGAAGAAGACCACTGATGAATCACGCACAGAGTGGGAACTTAATGTCAGTCATTTTAGTTCTCACCCAGTCCTGCCAATGTCTCCAAAGCATACCCTTAGTTATCTTAGCCTCTTAGCGAAGGAACAGCCTAACCCAATATGTTCCTGAAGATATTTAATCTCAATCTGGGGTTCCTGCCCAACCTTTGATCATTCAGTTCCCACATGAAAGAGACAAACGTGACATTTAATGTGTAAGTGTGATGGTTTGTAGATGCTTGGCCCAGGGAGTGGCACTATTAGGAGATATGGCCCTGTTAGAGTAGGTGTGCCACTGTGGGCTTTAAGACCCTCATCCTAGCTCCCTGGAAGCCAGTCTTCTCCTGATTGCCTTCAGAACAAAAGGTGAAACTCTCAGCTCCTCCAGCCCCATGTCTGGCTGGCCACTGCTATGCTACAACCTTGATAATGGACTGAACCTCTGAACCTGTAAGCCAGCCCTAATTAAATGTTGTCTTTATAAGAGTTGCCTTGGTCATGGTATCTGTTCACAACAGTAAAACCCTAAGAAAATCAACACAAGAACTGAGCAGATATCTATCCTCTATGCTATTATGTGTATTTCCCAGCCAATAATTCCATTATATAATTTGCCATGTTTCATCTAGGCTGCTATTAACTTCGATTAGCCAATCCACATGGCCATTATTTTAAGATTCTTACCTCGTGGCATTTATTTATTGAATTGGCCAATACTTTGTTGTTGGCCAACCAACAATTTGTTGGACCAGGCCAAGGTATTTGTAAATATATTTTGAGTCTGAGTTTTATTTTTTGGAGCATGGAGGTGAAAAGAAGAACCAGGGCCTAACATGAGTAAAATACACCAATATGGGCCAATCTATACTCTTAATGACTCCAAATTGTTGGACTAAAGGCATGCTATGTTGGAGAGAGGCTCTGTTTTTCCTGTGTTAAAGGAAGACAGGAAAAGATTTGTTAAAGGAAGACTCCCTGAAGATCTTGGCTGCAGACAGGAAGAAAAAAAAAATCAAGAAAACCAAACAGGACAGGTAACATGATTAGCTGACCCCTCTACATGGGAACAGCCCTGAAATTGGCTGAAACATAAAAATGTCTCTAGCCAGAACTTCAGCTATACACAACCATACTCAGGTAATATTTATTTCCTTTTCAGGCCTCTGATGGGATTGAAGACTGGATAGTCATAGTCTTTCTATAAGCTTAAGTGGTTTAGGATTTAAGAAGTTGTTCTAGGTCTAAGAAGGTGTTTTTAGCATGCTAATACAAGTTAGGATAGAAAATAATTTAGATACAAAACTCTGAACTCACCAGGATAGGATAATAAAATACTTTACTGAGTTGCCAAATGCAAACAGACTGGACTTTTTGAATGTATATCATACCTTATAGTTTTTATAATTTTTTTTCATATTGTTCCTACTGTGTGCTGTTTATTTCTATAAGAGAAGGAGCCTTTTGTAATTAGACAAAGAAAAAAATGGGGGAGGGATTCTTGAGGTTGGTCTTTTGCTTTACTGTAATGCTAAATACTGGCTCCCAAGACCTGATTGCCTCCAGGGACAGAGTCTGCACTTACCCAACAGTGTGTAACCTTGCCCTGCACCCCCAAGCTATCCCTCCCTGATTGGCAAATAAAGATGCCGCCAACAGCCAATAGTTGGGCAGAAGAGAGACAGGCAGGGTCTTGGGTTCCCAGGCTTGGGTGGGGGGGGTGAGGAGACCACAAGGAAAGAGAAGAAGGAGGGGGAAAAAGGGAGGAAGCCACCATGGGATAAGAATCTTAAAATAAACTGGGCATGGTAGTGCACGCCTTTAATCCCAGCACTCGGAAGGCAGAGGCAGGTGGATTTCTGAGTTCAAAGCCAGCCTGGTCTACAGAGTGAGTTCCAAGACAGCCAAGGCTACACAGAGAAACTCTGTCTCAGAAAAAAAAAAAAAAATCTTAAAATAATGGCCATGTAGGCCAGCTAGCTGAAGTTAAGAGCAGCCCAGACAAAACATGGCAAATTATATAATGGGATTATTAGCTGGGAAATACATATAATAGCATGGAGGATCGATATCTGCCCAGCTCTTATGCTGATTGAGGCTTATTATAAATAATAAAAATTGTGTGTCTCTTTTATCTGGAGACTGAGTAATCAAAAGCAAGGTAGAAACCCTGGAGTGAGAGTAATATTTTCAGCAACACTTTTGGAGTCTACAAGCAGAACCCTAGCCTCTACCAACCCAATAGCTAAAACTTTTTGACAGCATCTGAGGCCTATAGCAGAGAGTCCCTGCTATTTTGTAACCACCTTCTTTAGCATCTGAGGCCTATGGCAAAGAGTCCCCGCTACTCTGTAGCCACCTTCCTAAAGTTTTCTCCACAGTTTCTGAAAAGTCTCTTGAGTCATGATGACCTTTGTTCTAAAAACTCTACAAAATCATCACTATAATGCAATATTAAATTTGAGGTCATCTAGATCTGTGTTCCAGGCCCATGGACACTCACTCACTCCACTCTGAAATAAACTGTGCCGTTCACCTGGAGGTGAAAGCTGTGTTTCTTGCACTGGCACGTTAAGCTGAGCATTCACTCTGCTTCCACCGGCACCAACGCCCTTCAAAGCACAGTGTGACCTTGTCTTATCCTGCAGGCTTGACTCGGTCACATGATTGATGTGGGTGGGTCCTATCGAGTTCTGCTTTCTGCATTATTTAGCATAATTGTACTTGTATATCTGGGGCAGTGGTCTAACAGTTCTTCTCCCTCGTTAGACGCTCAAGTCCACAGCTATGGAGACTGACTGGTTCTGTCTCAGATCCAGTTAAGCTGCCAGCTCTTAGCAAATCAGCCTCAGTCAGAAAGAGCCTGTCCTAGCTAGTTTTTGTCAACCTGATCCTGCAAGAGTCATCTGGAAAGAGGAAGGAACATCAGTTGAGAAAGAGAATCCACCAGGTTGGCCTGTTGGCAAGACTATAGTGCATTTTCATGATTAATGATTGGTGTAGGAAGATTAACCACACTGCGAGCAGTACCACGCCACGCTGGTAGTCAAAGTAGACTGAGCAAGTCATGGGACGCAAACTGCAAGCAGCATTTCTTCTACTTCAGCTTCTGCTCCTAGGTCCCTGCCTCGATTCCTGCCCTGGCTTCTTGAAGCGAAGTGTGACCTGGAAGATGAGATAAACCCTTTTCTCTTCAGGTTGTTTTTGTCATGGTGTTTTATTACAGCTATAGAAATCCTAACAAATGCATGCACATATGCATCACACACACATGCAGGCACACATTCTGACTGGCTAAAGAGGCTGCTCTGGGAAGGAGAGGGTGAATGGGAAGAAATTAAAATGCTCCATGCATTAAAACTGCAGGACAGATTTCATCTTGATGTGTTTGGCTCACAGTTTATGACTCAACCCGAAGCCCCAGAGATGGGATAGTCCTAACACATTCTGCAGTTGAAATCACAGAGGACTTCCTAGAGGCAGGGTGTCCCTGCTCCTTGCTGGGGAGAACTCCTTGAGGCAGAAAAAGCTCAGTTAGCAGGACTTACAGAGTGATGCTCTAAGGAATCTAAGCCCCTATTCATGGATGAGGAAGTTAGACAATAGTTTCAGAAACTTCCAGAAAAAGAAAGGCACCTATTCTGTTGTACGACAGAAAGTATTTATTCTGTTGGACTGGCTGATGAAAAGTCCAGTGGGTATGGAAAGCTGGAATGTGGCAGATCCAAATCCAAATTCTTTTAGGGTTTGTTGGCCCCTAAGTTTGTTGCCTACAGTCCTATCAGAGTGTACAAGCAGATGCCTGAGTTTCGTCTAACCCCAAAGCTAAAATTGCCATTAGATAGCATCTAATGGCAACTAAGGAGACACCGTCTCTACTAACCCAGTCACCTGCTGCTCCTGCAGGAAACTAGCAGATGTCTGATGGAGACTCTTCAACAGCTCCTGGTTTACTTCCAAAGCCCAAGGCCAGGCAGCTGTCAGAGGGACTCATGTATTGAGTAGAGGGATGTCAGGTCTCCCCACTGGATACTGAGCCATACGGAAACAAGACAAGGGCTTGAGGTCACTGTTGCCCCTGGCAATTTATAGCACAGGATTCCATCTTTGTGTTAGAGAGTTGAACAGGCAAGGCCCTGAGGGCAAGTCCAGATGAGGGACTCTGGGACGAGGGCCTGAGCCTCTTGAAGCGTTCCCAGTCTCGGGGGTTCTCTGAGGCCCCACAGATAGATTCACTCACACCACATCCACTGCTGGAGTTATCACCCTGACAGATGCTCAGCTTCCCTCAAGCCTAAAGCTTCACCAGACACCTTGGATAGCCACCCAGCAATTGTTCACCAGCTAGAGGTAAACATGACTCAGCAAGACTCTATATCATCTGAAGGCAGCTTTAAAACCAAAAGGCAAGAAACCCCAGGAAAGGATGCACAGTTGCCATGGGCACCATGGGAAGGAGCAAAGTATGTGATAAAGCTTTACAACAAGCAATGACAAATAGAGAATGCTAACCTGAGCCAGACACTGTCCTAAGAGCTTTTTATGAATTCTCTCTTCTGCCTCCCAAAAATCACTGACATGGGTGTACTCTTTTGAATAGGAATGGCCCTCACAGGCTCATGTATTTTAATACTTGTCTATAGGGAGTAGCATTATTAGGAGGTAGCCCTGTTAGAGTGTGTGTGACCTTGTTGGAGAAAGTATGTCACTGTGGGGGGTGGGCTTTGAGGTCTGCTATGCTCAAGCTAGGCTCCCCGGTACACGCCTGTAACTCCCAGTAAAGACAGACGAATCCTAGGAGCTCAGTGGCCAGCAGATGTAGTTAGTGAGCTCCAAGTTCAGGGAGAGATCCTGACTCAAAAAAATAAGTTACAGGGACTGGAGAGGCAGTCATCAGTTAACAGCATTTCTGCTTTTCCAGAGAACCCCAAATCAGTTCTAAGCACCCACACCAGGTGGCTCACAACCATCTGTAACTCCAGTTCCAGGAGATTCGATGCCTTTTTTGGTCTCCACAGGCATGGCTATGGAACAAGTACATATATATAAGTATATATATATATATATATACACACACACACATATATATTAAATAAAAAATAATCCAGGAAGGAAGGAAGGGAGGGAAGGAGGGAGGGAGGGAGGGAGGAAAGAAGGAAGGAAGGAAGGAAGGAAGGAAGGAAGGAAGGAAGGAAGGAAGGAAGGAAGGAAGGGGTAAATTTTTAAAATCTTAAACAAAATAAGGTGAAGATTTTGCAGAGGACGATACCAAAGTCAAACATGTACCTCTCCCAACACACACACACATACACACACATACACACTCACACATCTCACATACACACAGACACGCACTTTAAAAACAATAGTTTAGAGACGAGGAAAGAGATGTGTACATTTAGTGAATGAGCTAGCCAATGAACTGAGGTGTGAATGAACAGGAATGTGAGCAGTCGGTGGGGGTGGGCTCAAGGCAGGCAAACATGGAGATAACACACCAGAGCTGAACCTGAACAGTAGCAAAGTGCACAGCTGGCACACAACCTGTGGCTTTTCTTTTCTTTCATCGTCTCTCTAGTCAGCCTTTCCTCCTTTTACCTGGCCAAACTCTGCTGTGTCATGTATTAAATTAGAATAACATTTTTCCTCCCTGTGCCAGCTAACTAGAGTTATTTACCACGTCCGAGCCTCTGAGCAAAGTCCAAGGGCAGGAACCTTTGCATTGCCAACTTATAAAGGCCACATAAAGCAATTCCAGCGCTGTAGAGCTGACAAGTGGAGCTCAGCCTGCTGGAGCCTAGCCATGACGCTGTGGTGTACAGTGCTAGGAGCCCTGCTCACGGTTGTGGGATGCCTGTGTCTGTCCTTGCTGCTCAGGCACCGCAGGCCCTGGGAGCCACCTCTGGACAAGGGTTTTGTGCCCTGGCTGGGTCACTCCATGGCTTTCCGGAAGAATATGTTTGAATTCTTGAAGGGGATGCGGGCCAAGCACGGGGATGTCTTCACGGTGCAGCTGGGAGGCCAGTACTTCACCTTTGTCATGGACCCCCTGTCCTTTGGCCCCATCATTAAGAACACAGAGAAAGCGCTGGACTTCCAGTCCTATGCAAAAGAACTGGTGCTCAAGGTGTTTGGGTACCAGTCTGTAGATGGGGATCACAGGATGATCCACTTAGCTAGTACCAAGCATCTGATGGGGCAAGGCTTGGAGGAACTCAACCAGGCCATGCTGGACAGCCTATCCTTGGTGATGCTAGGGCCTAAAGGTTCGAGTCTGGGTGCCAGCTCCTGGTGTGAAGATGGCCTCTTTCACTTCTGCTACAGAATCCTGTTTAAGGCTGGCTTCCTGAGCTTATTCGGCTACACCAAGGACAAGCAGCAAGACCTGGATGAGGCCGATGAGCTGTTCAGGAAGTTCCGTCGATTTGACTTTCTCTTCCCCAGGTTTGTCTACTCCCTACTGGGGCCCCGGGAGTGGGTGGAAGTGAGCCAGTTGCAGCGTCTCTTCCATCAGAGACTCTCTGTGAAGCAAAACCTGGAAAAAGACGGCATAAGCTGTTGGTTAGGCTACATGCTTCAGTTTCTGAGGGAGCAAGGAATAGCTTCATCCATGCAGGACAAATTTAACTTTATGATGCTCTGGGCCTCCCAGGGGAACACGGGACCCACCTGTTTCTGGGTCCTCTTATTCCTGCTGAAGCACCAGGATGCCATGAAGGCTGTGCGTGAGGAAGCCACCAGGGTCATGGGTAAGGCCAGGCTGGAAGCCAAGAAGTCGTTCACTTTCACTCCCAGTGCCCTGAAACACACTCCAGTGTTGGACAGCGTGATGGAGGAGAGTCTGCGTCTCTGTGCCACCCCCACCCTCCTCAGGGTGGTACAGGAGGATTATGTCCTGAAGATGGCCAGCGGACAAGAGTACCAGATCCGTCGCGGAGATAAGGTGGCTCTCTTCCCCTATCTCTCAGTACACATGGACCCCGACATCCACCCTGAGCCCACAGCCTTCAAGTATGATCGGTTCCTCAACCCGGATGGCACCCGGAAAGTGGACTTCTACAAGTCGGGCAAGAAGATCCACCACTACAGCATGCCTTGGGGCTCGGGTGTTTCCAAGTGCCCCGGCAGGTTCTTTGCCCTCAGCGAGATGAAGACCTTTGTCCTTCTTATGATTATGTACTTCGACTTCAAGCTGGTCGACCCCGACATACCTGTGCCCCCCATTGACCCAAGGCGCTGGGGCTTTGGCACCTCACAGCCTAGCCATGAGGTACGCTTCCTCTATCGCCTGAAGCCCGTGCAGTGAGCTCAGGTCTGAGCATACCCTGCAGCCCAGAGCAGCACTGAATACCCATCCTCTGGCTCTGAGGCACTCCTTCCTCTCCCCAGCTCTCAGAGATCTGTCATGCTCCCCATAAGACGCCATCCCTCCAGCGGTCTCTGCCTGACCCTCCTCTCAGGAGGAACACATGTGGTCAGCTCAGTTTACAACTGATGGCTCACCCACACTTGACTCATCCTGGAGGGCAGACCAGCTCCCGTGAGTCAGATGGCATCTTGCAAATGCTGCCTCAACCCATCCAGCCTGCCTTACTCGATGCCCTTACTCCAAATCCTACCAGCTCAGACTCCAGGGATGTTGCTCAATGGAATCGAGCCATGTGTGCGACTGTTAATTTCCCACTAGATATAAAAGCAAGGGATTACGTTGAGGCTTGTTTTGTGGTGTGTTTCCCTTAGCCCAGAACTTCCAGAGAACTTCCTGAACTCTTTGGTGCTTTTGAAAGTGGTCTAGCCACAGGCTACGGGCTTGGGAGCCAAGCCTGGAGAATGGCCACATTTGATACAGGAACCACTCAGAGGTGCCCCCTCTATGTCTGTGTCTGCTCTGCATCTTTTCCCCGTGGTTTGCAAGGGCACCACTGTATTGGTTCTCTCTGCCCGCATGCCTTCCATCTCCCTGTGGGATCTCGCAGCTCCTCAGATATGCTTTGTCCATGTAAAACTCAGCATCTGTCCCACGCTCTGTCGAATGGCTCCCTTTCCTACTCTCCTGCCTCTCTGCTCCAGACTGCTCTTCACCCATGACCCTGAGCATACTCCAAGCACCTCACTTCCTCCCTCACAGACAACCGACCCAGTTCTGTCCCTTCAAACCCGGTAACGCCTCTGAGATGTCACTTTCTGTCACCTCTACTGCTGTCTCACACACCAGACCCGACACCCACCCTCACCCTTTGTTCACACAGTGTCCAAGGTCTTTTTCAAAAAGGTGATCTTTCTGGAAAGCTGCCCCACAGTTGAGAGCTTCTGGTTCTGACTCAGGAGACTCGGACCCTGGGTATGAGTAGTCCGTTCACAGGCCAGGCTCCTGTTCCATGCTCCCCTGCATATGTGGTAACGGGGACGCAACAATGTAGGCCTGGCAAGGCCACAGAGATTGCCCCCTTCCTGCTCACTGAGTTGGTCCATGCGCATCTCCTCCCCTTGGGTTCCTAGCCTTGTAGAAGTGGACAGGCTCTCTCAGTGCTCCTGGCCAGCTAGGGGCTCTATCAGACCTCAGATTGACTTCATTGGAGAGAGGTGGTTCTTGGTCACACAGCTAGTCGCCCCCAGTTTGGACTTCTGCCTAGTATCAGAGCAGTGCCCAGGACAGAACAGGCAGGCTGAGAGGACGCAGAGCAAGGTCAGGGGCAGCCCTTGGCCCCGGAGGTGGTGAGGTCATCTGCGCTGCCTGGACCCCCTTCTCCAGGATCTTCTCAGCACACTTGTCCGCAGCCTGTCTTCGCCCAGCCAAGCCCTGCTACCAGCCAGCCACAGCTCATGAGCCAACCCTTGCTCATCCTCCCAACCAGGGAACCATGTCTAGCTGTGAGGTCACCTGTTTCATGTACCAGGATGCTGAGGTCATGGGAGGGCAGGAAATTGTTTGAGTACAAAGTAAATTTGCCAAGGCTGGAAAGCAAGTTTCTATCAGGTCACACACACTCAGAGGATTGGTGGGCAGGAGAAATTGGATAGGTTAGCATACCCTAGCGGGCTCACTCCTTGGCTCTGGTGGTGCTGGGACCCGTCCATGAGGACAGATGGAGACAGCCCTGGCAGAGGGTACGGCTGGTCACACTGGTCCAGCCCAGCAGTCCTGGGTCCCTTGCATCACATCTGCGTCTCTCAGCATCTTCCTTCTCAGAATCTCCAAGGAGAGAGTAGCACAGAGATACTCTCCCTGGAGACAGCTCACAAGAAAGCCAGACTAGAGGCATCTTTTCAGCTGGGGCTGATGGCACACACCAGGGACTCAGCACTCAGGAGTCCAAGGCAGGAGGATTCGTGACCAAAAGCAGCCTAGGCTTCACAGTAAGAGCTTGTCATCCCCAAAATACGTAAAGACAAAACAAAATAAAGCAAAACAACTCTCCGCAATGGCTTTTGGGTCCCTGGAAAGGAAAAGACAATCCACATCCCCGCTTTGAATACTCCAGTCTCAAAGCACAGAGCTGAGAGACCCGCAGCTTAGCTGCAGGCAGTCACTTCTGCCCTCTCTTTCAGCCACCATAGAGAACAGAACAGCAGCCCCACAGAGCCTGGAGACTGCTAACTAAGGCTGGGCGGTACCATCAGGGAGCCAGACTTGGTAGGCCTTGTAAAGACAGAGCATGGAGCAGAGCAATGCACAGGCCTGGAAGTAGGTGTGGGGGGGGGGGGGGGGGAAGAGGCTCCGTCTCAGCCTAGCCTGTGAGGACTGGTGAGCTGCTGCACAGGGTCCCTGCAACGATGAGCAGTAGTGTGTGTCTACTGCCTATTCTCCCCCAGAGCGCTGCCGACTGAGTCTGTCTCTCCCAGGTGGTGCACACCCGCGTGTACATAGACGTGTAGGAACAGTTAGAAAGCCCGTAGGCACATACCAGATGCACATTCTAAGCCAATCCACACCCACAGCGATAAGTATTTACCCAACCCACACAACATACTGTCAGGGACAGACACATGTGTGTGCGTGTCCCATACAGATACACATACATCACCAAGGCTGGTGACAAGGGCCCCTGGATGCACGTGCCTGATGTACCATGTCTCATCCCATCTGCGCACCATGGGCACAAAGCGAGGGACTCAGGAGACACTGGTCCTGTCGCCATAGCTTGGGCTGTATCTCATCCGTCTGCCTGGTGTGTGTGGTTTCCGGAGTTCTAATACCCTTCCCGCACGTCCTGAGACAAATCACCAACTGCAGATAAAGAGCTGAGGGAGGCTGGGGTCCCTCCTGACATTGAGGACCTGGGGCCTCGGACAGAGAAACCTGAAGGCACTAGAGCTGGAACCAAGCATTTCACACGTGGAACTCAGATCCAACCCAGTTTAAGACTCTGCTCTACTCAACCTCCACTCAGAGCATGGGGCAGGGTGACCTTCCCCACAGCCCGTGGGATGAGTGAGGGCTCACATGGCTAGAAGTAAGCTGTGTTAAAGGAAGGAACAGAGAAGAAGAGAGATGTCAGGATGTGCAGAGAGCAGCAGGGAGTGGTGGGTGCTGAGGAGGCCGGGGGCTGGAGCGGGGTGGGAGGGACAGGGTGCGAGAAGTCTGGAAGCTGCTGAGAAAGTGCCATGGGCTGAAGAGGAGTTGGGAAAGCACCTGGACAAAAGCCAGGACCTGAGTCTGGGCCCAGGACCTGCACAGAAAAGCCAGGCAAGGTGCATACAGGTATAACCTCTTCGTTGAACAGGGAGACAGGGTGGTCAGCCTTGCCTGCTTCGTGAGTTCAAAGCCAGAAAAACCTGACTCAAAAAACAAAGGTGGATGACACCTGGGAAATGACACATGAGGTCGTCCTCCGATTTCCACACTAGCATATACATACTCATGTGTACCTGCACTCACACGCACATGCACATGCATGTGCACACACATGCACAGCATTTTGATTACATTTCTGTGATGGGCAAGAATGCAAAATGTTTTTCATGTATTATCAGCTCTTCTTTTGAAAGACATCTGTTCAAATCACTTACCCATTTTTTTAATTGGATTATTCAACATTTTTGTCCCCTGTACAATTTGAATATTGGGCCCCGTGAGGTGAAAGCTGGCCAAGTTGTCTGTAAACAGTCTCTTCATTCTGACCCTGTCTCTGTACCACGGAGACTCTAATTTCATGTGATCTGAGTATTCCCTGGCTATGGGGGTCTCTGCTCAGAAAGACCTTGCTTCTGATGATGTTTTTAGTTGTTTCCCCTGTGTTTTTCTCTGATGGTTTCGAGGCTTCAGGTGATATGTTAGAGTCCTTGATCCAATTTTAGCTGATCTTTGTATCAGATGAGAGACAGGAATCTAGCTTTAATCTTCTACATGTGGATACCTAGTGTTCTCAGCAGGATGTTTTAAGGGGATGCCTGCTCACTGGCATGTGTTTTGTAAAGTCTAAAACTTTGAACTTGACTGATAGTCCCCAAGACCAGAGCTGAGATGGTCCCAACCTTCCTCCTGCGGGATGCACACGTCCGGGTCATTCACTGGCTAGACCTCACACAAGGGCAGAAAGTATCCTCCTGTCTGAGCTACAGAGAAAGGGGCCCTGGAGGATGGAGAACCTGTGACTGTCCCCAGAAATGCACAGTGCTAACTCACATTCCACAGCAGCTTTCCAAAGGCTTTCCACACACAAGCTTCTGTGGTAGGAGTCTGAGGAGAGCAGGGAGCTGTTCACCGAGAGCCTTACTCTGCAGCTCACCTGCGTGGGTGGGCTCGAGGCAGTCTGCAGGGAGCACGACAGGAGAAATCCCTGTACAGAGTGAAAATATTGTGTGTGCAGAAGCACATGAGCATCAGTGTATAGACAGGGCATTGAGCAGGGTGGGCACAGTGCCTCCTTCCTCACCAACAAGGTGAGATCTGAGCCATGACTCCAGGAAGTAAAGGAATGAGCCAAACTCTTCCCAAGGAGAAAGGCCGGCGAAGAAGATGTCCAGAGAGATGGCATAGCTGAACTCTCCCTACTGGAGTGAACCTGGAATGCTTCAGAAACGAGTGGAAGCCAGTGTGCCCTGAACCCAGAGACCAGGAGGGAGTACGGTGGAGATAAAGTCACAGAATGATCACATGGCCCTTGAAGGTCTGAAGGCTAAGAGTGGAGTGACCTCATTGGCTGCTGAGGGCCAGGAAGCCACAGAAGCGCTGGGGTGGAAGTGGAGGGAGATCAGTGAAGAGCTGAAGTGGTTCAGCAGAGAGGATGGGGTCCAGGAAGCAGAAGGAGGAAGAGACAGTAATGAGTAAGGCCTGCTGGTGGTTGGGAACCACTGGGGCGAGCAGCACAGTCACGCTGTCCCTCAGAGAGAGCAGTGCTGTTCCCAGACCGTGGCTGATCACTCGGGCCTAAGTATTCCCCATCTCCCCCTTGTTAAGGGAGTCCTCAGACTGCCTCTCCCCAAGGTCATTCATGCTGACCACGTCTTCCTGGGCAGTAACCCTGCTGCTCTCAGAATGGTTAGAGGAAGGGGTGCCAGGTGCCTGGTGCCATCTCAACATCACAGACAGAAATGCCTTCAGGTACCGGCGGAAGCGGTGACTGCAGAAGGCGTAGAGGACCGGGGTGAAGCAGCAGTGGGAGAAGGCCAGGCTCTCTGTCACCTGCAACGTATAGTCCAGACGGTGGCTGATCTCACAGTTCCCAAAGACATGCAGGTCCAGCAACGAGTGCAGAAACAAGGTGAGGTTATATGGGAACCACAGCATGAAGAAAACTATCACCAGGGCCGCGGCCATCCTCAGAGCCCGGCCCTGGCCTGGCGGCCTCAGCCTGACCAGAACGCAACCGATGCGGGAGTAAAAGAAGATCATGGCCAAGAGTGGGAGGAGAAACCCCAGAAGGTTCAGCTGGAAGCGCAGGTACAGCTTCCAAATGGTCGCATGTCCGCCAAAATCCGCATAGCAGTGCCACACACCATCTAAGGTCTGGTGGATCTGCACAAAGACCATTTCTGGGACAGAGATGGCCAGGGATGTGATCCACACCATGACAATGAGAAGCAGGTTCCTGAACTGGGCCTTCGGTCTGTGGAGAGGCTGAGCGTGGACAATCTCCAGGTATTTGTCCAGGCTCATGCAGGTGATGAAGAAGATACCACAGTAAAAGTTAATAGAGTAGAGAGTGCTTATCACCTTGCACAGGAAACTACCAAAAACCCAATGCCAGGCCACAGAGATGGCCCAGAAGGGCATAGTCACTACAAACAAGAGGTTGGAGACGGCCAGGTTCAGCAGGTAAAGCTCCATCGTCCGTCTTCGAGGTGCAGAGTGGAGCAACACCACCAGGAGGAGGAGGTTTCCAGCCAAGCCCAGCACGAAGATCAGGCTGTAGACGACCGGCAGAAAGACTCTTCCAAAGGACAGGACCTCGTCCTTCCTGCAAACCAAGATGGTCATATCATCTAAGTAGTCGTAGTCGTAGATGGAGCTGCTGTTCTCGGAACCGACGGTGGTGAGAGGCAGTGGGGAAGCAACGGTGGGCATGTCCTCGAGCTCTGCAGAAAACAAAAGCCGCCGCAGTGAGGGCCTGAGGAGATGGCTCAGTGGGCAGAGGAGTGTCAGCTGTACGAGCATCCTCAGAGCCACGCAAAGCCAAAGGCAGATGGCACATCTGGAATCCCAAAACTCCTACAAGGTGGAGGCAGAGGCAGAAGCAGAAGCATCAGTGGCTCGCAGGCCAGCTGGCCTGTGCTAGCGAAGAAGAAACTGAGACACGAGCCTGTCCTCTGATGTCCACACGCATGTTCCCATGTTCCCATGCTCACATACACAGAGATTAAAGAAAGGAACCTGAACCATGAAGACTGTATCCCCACAAACACCTGAGCAAAATAAGCCATCCTTCCTTAAGCTGATACCTTTCTTGACGCTGTGGCTAAATGCCTGAGGTGAGAGGCCCCCTCAGCACACACAGTGCAAGTTGAGGTGTAATGCAGGTGGATTCAACACTGTCACTGGGCAGATTAAGGGGAGCATTGTCTGACCAGGGCTGTCACCTCTCCAGAGATTGTTAATATGTGGGCTCGGGATTGCCAGCATATAGACATGGGGTGGCCAGGATTTGGCCATTGTCACCTACTGGGTTTCAATGGCCTGTGGGGTGGCATGGTTGGCACGGGAGTTTCCAGTACATGTGTCCAGGGGTGTAGCTAATGACCAAGCCGAAGCTAGCTCCAGAATGTCTCTGCTACCAGAGCAGGGCAGACGCCACTGGGTTCAGAGTTAGAGTAGGACCATCAGCCCAGCGCCTTCAAGCTTGGCCCCAAGAGACCACCAGTCTCCTCTGGGTCAGAGGCAAGCAGAAACAGCGAGTTTATGACAGGCCTGGCCGCCCCTCACTCCAGATAGTTGATCTTACCTTCTGCTAAACTGCTCACTTACTAACCGCTCCTCCTTGACCCCACTCCTGCACCTGCCAAGTGGGTTGAGGTTTTGTCTTTTACTGTCTATTGTAATGCTAAGTTCACCACCCCCCAAGACACATAGCCCTTGGGACCCTGCCCCTAAGTTAATTCTGATTGGTGAATAAAGATGTCAATAGCCAATTAGCTGGCCAGAAGAGACATAGGTGGGGTTGAGGTTTCTTGGGCTTGGAGAGGAAGAACCAGGAAGAGGGAGAAGGAGAGCTGCCATGGGAAAAAAAAAAAGAATATGCAGGAGGGAGAACGATGGACGCCATGGGCTGAGGGCCAAGAGAACAGCCCAGAGGGCTGCCCAGTTGGGTTAAGTGCAGTCCAGATGGAACACAATAAATAGTAAGAGACAACTTGGGGTTATCGAAAGTAGATTCTAACAGCATGGAGGATAGACAGCTGCCTAGCTATGGTGCTGCCTAAGGCATATTAAAAATATAAAGGCTATGTGTGTTTTTCATCCAGGAACAGTAATGGTCTAAGGTGGGGAAGAAGCCCTGGGTTGGGATAATAGATATTTTTTACTACAAAATAAGATGTCAGGATGTGGGTTTTTGCCTTCAAATACCTCTTGCCTTGGACATTCATTGCTACACTTGGGTCCCATTTTCCTGAGTGTAGTCCCAGCCAGCTGGAATAAAGATTTTCAATTGGCTATAAACAGTCTGAGTGGTCACCTATGGAGGGCTCCCCGTAACCCCGTCATAGACCAAGCCCCTAACTGCGTACCTCCTTTGTGCCATTCTCCCCAACACTATGGCATCTGGCAAGCCTTCTTCCAACCAGTCAATGCAACTGGATGTCCATAGGCACCTGACTTGTGGCTGCCCCGGGTCCATTGGTTTCCAGGGCTCCTCGGTACAGTTGCTCATCATGGAGCCTTCAGAGCTGCAACCTGGATTCCTTCTTTGCATGCTTTGCAAAGTGGGTGTCATCTTTTGAGCAGATCCCCTGAACCGTATTTAAAGCTAGGAAGGAGTGTGGACGTCTCACCCTTGATGTCTGTAGGGTAGCTATCAGCACTTGGGCTTGGTCACATCTGGGCTTACCTGATGCTTGCAGGATCTGGTCTCTGCCCCCAGCTAGAGAGCTGGGCTTAACTGGTTAGCTGCGGATTGCTGGTTTGTTGGTTCCTCTGCTCCCCTTTCCTCCAGCTCTCCTGCTGCTTTGCTTTTTCCTCTCTTCTCAGAATTCTCTCTCCTTGTTGCCCTGACTCCTCGCTTGCAGAGTTGTGGGACAAGTGCTTCTCTCCGACTCTAATGAGAATCTGTCTTCAAGCTTTTAAAAATATAATACACGGATGCATGATTATGAGCAGTCACTGCACCAAGCAGCACCCCCCAGCACCTGTTCCTCTGCTGACTCTGTCCTCACCCCCTTACCCCCTACCATCCACCCCCCACCCCCCCCACCCCCCCCAGCCCTGTCCACCAGCCTCTCTCACACCTTCCGCAGTTGCTCATCTCACAACTCCTATGAGACCTGCCTCTTAGAGCATACATATGCATATCTCTTGTGGGTGGTTCTATTCTGAAGTTATTTTGAGAATCTGCATGTTGCTTGCCTTAGTAGTGGGGCATTTTCCCTGGGCCTTTTGGCCAAACTCAAAGCATGAGGTGGCTATGTTCATTTGCCTCTGGCAGCACACAAGCCTTTCCTTTGGCTCATGGCCAAAAGGGTTTTCTGCTGTTGTTGTTTTGGTTTTGTTTGGATGGCCTGGAACTAGCCGTGTAGACCAGGCTTGCTTTGAACTGGCTCTGGCTCCCTGTCTTCTATCTTTTTGATATTAGTCATTCTTACCAGAGTGGAGTGATGCCACATAGTGGTTTGTATTTGCATTTCGCTGATGGTTACCAATGTTGACTTTTGGGGATACAGTTGCGTGTACTATTGACCACAGTGTCTTCTTTTGAGACATGTCTTCACCCTCTCTTGCCTTTTGCTTGCTTTGCTCTGTTTGCTTTAATTTGTTTTGACTTTGAGCTTGCTACATAGCAGAGGGTGACCTGATCTCCTCCTGCATCCCCCAAGCACTGAGATTCCAGGCATGTGCTACTGTGCCCAGCTAATCATTTGCTCATTTTAAAACAAGATGGGTTGGCAGGGGGCAAGTAATGGTTTAAGGCCTTTATATACACTCCTGTATTAACCCCTCATCAGATCAATAGTTTGTAAATAATTTCTAATACCCTGTAGGATCCCTGTGGGATTCTGATGAGTCTCTCCTCTGCAATGCGTGATATAATCCCATCCCTGCCCCTCTCTATTTTTGGCCTGTGCTTTTGATGTTTTATCTTGAAAGCCTCCTCACACTCCATCTCTGAATCTTATGTACTGCTATATACTAAAACATGGAAGCAGCATCGGCTATAGCATGAACCAAGCAAAAAGGTTGTGCTCAGTTCTGTACTGAGTTATGCACACGCGCACGCACGCACACACACACACACACACACACAGAGAGAGAGAGAGAGAGAAAGAGGAAGAGAGAGAGAGAGAGAGAGAGAGAGAGAGAGAGAGAGAGGAAGGGGGTGAGCTGCTTCCTTACTCCCTGCCCAGTGTCGTCTCTCACAAAGCAGCTTAGTCAAGAGGGTGACCCTCCTTCATAGAGGAAGATTGCTCTTCGATCAAGGATATAGGACTAACTTCACTCCCTGTTGGAACCCAAGGATAGGGGGACCTTTATGTTCAACATATTGCATTGTTCACCAGTGAAGAGGAGTTTTGGGGGAAGAGAGAGGAAAAGAGACAAAAATGTGGTCCAACAAGAGTTATGTTGAGCCGGACAGTAGTGGCGCACACCTTTAATCCCAGCACTTGGGAGGCAGAGGATTTCTGAGTTCGAGGCTAGCCTGGTCTACAAAGTGAGTTCTAGGACAGCCAGGGCTACACAGAGAAACCCTGTCTCAAAAAAAAACAAAAAAACAAAAACAACAACAACAACAACAAAAAGAGTTATGTTGAGCCACTACTGAGGCCTATGGGCTAGTGCCGTTAAATGCATCATAAGGTTCAAAACCCACACCAGTTCCTCCTGAACTTCTGTATTCTGTTTCCTGCTCTCCAGTTCAGCCAGTGCCAGTTTGCATATTTATTTATGCTTTTAATGGATGGGAATCTCCCTTCGTAAGAGGTTGACTGTTGCATCGATCCTCCTGCCTCAGCTCTTAGGCCTGGCATAACTCCAGGTCTGTGAGGGCTTATGTGCCTTTTACCTTCCTCACAAATGTTGCAATGTCGTCCCTGGTTCTTTCTGGTACAAGGATTGTTTTTACTTTGTAAGAAGACTTTTGAAAGAGCTGTTGGCTCAGGAGGCCCACATGGGACTTTTTGAGCATCATGAGGCTGGGTAAAATAAACTTGTCTGGGAGCATCCCTCCTCCATGGAACGCTGGGGAACTCCCTTCAGTCAGCCTCTGCCCCACCCTTGGGCTCCAATCTAATAGCATGGGGACCAGATGTTGGGGAAGTCGCATGCATGCCCGGGAAGTTTTCTCTAGGACCCAGCTATCTCCTGGCCAGTCTCAAAGGTGGCTCTGTGCCAGCCTTGCAGTGGGGGGTAGTGCCTGTTCCTCTCCTGTGCAAATGGCCTCTCCTGGCCCTGAGCATCTCCCATCCCTGGGCTGTTGTCAGGACTTGAGCTGAGGAGGGGTACCGATGAAGAGAACCCTTCTGAGGCTCAGGGCTTGTCAATCAGGATGCCAATAACAACAGCACACCCTAGCTGCTCTCTGCACCTCCAGCCCTGGCCTTGATTTTGACCTAATTTCTTAATGTCCCTGACTTTTGCTTTAGCAAATACACAACCTAACAGATGTTTTTAGATCAGAATTAGAGTCAGCAACTTTAGTCTGGTCCAGGCCACTTCTGAAGGTCTCTCTCCCCTTAGGGCACTCTGGGAAACTCTCCAGGTCCTCTGAAGCAACAGGCCTCTACCAACACTTCCATCAACACCTACCAGGTGAGTCAGCACCCGTGTACCTGTGCACACCGTGGATGGCTGGCACGTGCCTTCCTGGCCCCTGTGCAGTCCTGAAAGTCCTCGAAAGAAGGGCCCTGTGCTGGCCATTCTCACTTCCCCTACACTCATCTGGCTTCTTCATTTAGACCTTAAGAATGAGTTGTTTACACCTCAATGTAAGTCTGCAGGTGGTGACTTCGACCCTGCAGGGAAAGTTTCAGAGGATCCAGAGAATCACTTAGGGGCTTCCAGTGAGAGGTTAACTTCAGTTGGTCAAGATCCAACACCAGCTGTCAAGATCAACTCCAACTAAGCTTCCCTGTCATAAAGCTAGGGGCATTAAGAGCAATGGGGGCCTAGGGAGCCCTCCTTACTTTCTTGAATATCATCAATAAAATTTGTTGCACCCAAGAAAGTAAAAAAAGATAAATAAAAAGCTAGGGGCACAGAGGCAGATGCCATCTCTAGGCCAATAAGGGTGCTACTTTTACACTGGGGCTGTAGCAGAGCTGGTCGTGCTCACCTGCATGAGGGTTTGACCCTCAGCACTGTATGGGTGTGGCGGCATACATCTTCAACCACTCAGGAGGTTTGACAGGAGCATCTGAAGTTCAGCCATACAGCCAGTGTAAGGCTCGACTAAGATGCATTAACCCCTATCTCAAATAATATAACAAAATAAAATAAAACCTCCAGAAACAAAATCAAACCAACAAACAATAGTTCCATCCTCGAAGCACGTGGCCTCGTGGGCCGTGCCATACGACATGAGAATGCTGGAACTTCGTCACAGGATGCTCAAAGGCTAACACAATGACTTCCATGTTCCAGAGGGTGAAACAGGCATGGAGAGGTAACACCCAATTCCCGAAGCCTCCAATGAGCTGGGTGGACTGGGGAAATGCCATCGCTTAGCCTGAGGTTCCCTTCCAACAGACTAAGCTTAAATTTGAGGGACATGGCTCCCACAGTGGAGTTCTACCCTGAACAACTTAGGCCAGAGACAACTCAGGAGGCTGAGGCAGCCCCTCAGGTGTGCAACTGGCATATGGAGTTGGCAGGCTCTCACACAGTAACCAGCACTTCAGTCGGGGACAGAAGACACCAGAAGTGTGGCAGATGCCACAATGGAGGTTTCCCTATGCTTGCATACCCCCACACTCAACGCAAGTTGCCTGTTGAAACTTTACTGAGTCACAGATTCAAGCCCCAGAGTTAATGCTGGGCAAACCTCCTCCTCCCACTACCACCAGACACCAGCTAAGAGCCAAGTAGGTGGGTCCCCCAAAGGGCTGATCTCAATCCATCCCAGTAGAAAGTGCTGTGAGTTATGCAACCTGTGACATGTACAAACTGTTCAAACAAACAAGATGAGCTTCTGGAATGTAAAAGTAGCTTATCTGATCAATTCTAGTGGACAGTGCCTCTGCTGGCCTGCCCAGGACCAGGAAACCAAGCTATGATTTAAGGACCCCACAAAGCCACCCCTCCCTGCACACCCCACCAGGTCCCCAGCACTCACACAAGGTACTCCTGGACAGCTTTCCGTCACCCTCTGGACACAGAGCTGGCTCCTCCTAAGTCTGGGGGCTGCAAATGTGACAGCTGTGTCTCCAGAACTCCTCAGAACAGGACTGGAGAGGATGAAATCAGCAAAATGACAGGATTTAAATGGTGTGGCCACCTCCTCTCCTCCCTCTCCAGTCATCTTTTCCTTTCTGATCTTATTTCCTCCCAGGCACAGCTGGGCCACCTCTGCCCCCAGCAGCCTCAGGAGCCTGTGACCCAGAGCATGACCATCCCAGGACCTCCACCCACTCCACCCTCCCCCAGGAGGCTCCCCAAACCCAAAAGCCACTCTTGCTTAGCTTCAGACGGCCCCTCTAGCTCTCAGCCTACTGCTCTTGCATTCTTGACATCATTCTGGGCTCAACGGTACCTGGAGACATTGGGACAGCCCCAGAAACTAGCTAGCTGCAGAGCATCCTTTGACCTCAAAACAGCTACACACAGGCAGGCTGTGCCAGGCCCCAGAAGCCTGTCTCTAGTGTCCTGGGGGCAGTATTGGGCTCTCTCCTTCCTCCATCCATCAAGGGCGTGGGCAACCATCAGTTACTAAATTCTACCAGCACTTGTAACACCACCCAACAATTACACGAGCTTACTACAGACCAGGGTCTGTTCTCACAGCTTCTCTCCTGCCGTCATTCACTAGGGTAAGTACAGTTTTATCTCTATGAGGGGACCAGACACCGAGAGGCCAAGGGAGTTGCCAAAGTCACTCAGCCAAACCAAGCTGAGCTGGGAGTCCAAGGAAAATCAGTGTGGGGAGTTGGGTGGAAGGAACTGACTGGATATATTAAACTGCGCCTGCTTAAGCTGCCTCACTGGGAGATGCCTCAAGGGCTGATGGTTCCCGGATGGGAAAACAAGCCCAACACCCATGGGGCACAGCAAAGGCAACCACTCACTGCCTCTGACCTGAGGAGTTAGGAAGGGGACATAGAATGACCCATGCAGGGACAGGGTTTGGGGGGTGTTGGGGATGCTTTGGAAACTCCAGGCCCAGCCAGCCTGCAGGGGAAACCAGGACCCCACTAGTCAGCTTCACTGTCCAGCATAGTTGGCTTACCGGTTCAGCTTGCCATAATCCTTGCAGTCAATCCTGGGCCCTAACAAGTGTGTCCCAGAAAGGGATTTTAATGCATTAAAATCCTTAGTCATTGTCTCTTTGTGTGGCTTCCAGAGGCCTCTGTCAAGACCTCTGACTCAAACCTGAGGCACTAAGACCTGATGAGACTGCCCTCTGTGGGCTTAGGGGTGCCCCAAAACAATCAAGGAGCCTCCTGGGGAAGGGCTGAACAGAGATGGAAAGTGACATTCCCAAGGACACACAGCAAGGGCTTTGAAGACACGATGTCAGAACCCAGCTACTACCAGGCCACAGCCCTTCCTTCCCCCCACAGATAGCACAGGCTCCTACTGAGAGGCTGCCTTTCAGCCCCTAGCTAAAGGACTCACAGGTGCCAGGATCTCTCACCTAGGGAGGCGAGACAACACCAGAGGGGCACTGGTGGCCACATGTCCGACAGCCTCGGCTGCAGGTGTGTGTTGTCAAACCACCTCCATCCTCAGAACCAGACAGGAAGAGACTCCACCTCTGCAACAGGGGTTCTGGTTTCTTCACAGCCATGCTGGTGTCTGTCTGTCTGTCCACTGAGTTAAGGACTCTTCCAATAACCTCCTTACCCCACCACCACCACCACACCCTCAATGTCCCCTTAAGAAGAGCTTCACAGTAAGCCTGGATGTGCAAGGTCTACTCATACAGATTTAGAGGAAGTCTAGCTGAGAACAGTAACCCATCTCGGTAAGTCTCCATGGGGCTAGGTACTCCCCAAGGCAGTGAGGCAAGAGGTGGTGTTCCAGTTTCACAGGGCATGCAGGACCATGGCGCATCTCAGACAGAGCCACTTGGGGCTCTGGTCTCCATGCCTGGATCATGGGCTATCCTCTTAACTTTGTTAGTTGAAGCAAAGTCTCCCTCACTCGCAGTGCGAGCTGGCCACACTTGCTGTCCTCCCGTTTCTGTATCCCAGCACTGGCACTACAGGTGTGCACAATGCCAAGCTCTCCTCTTTTAGCATGTTCTTCTTCTTTTTTATTTTATGTAACTGAATATTTTGCCTGGTTTGACGGATGTGTACCACATGTGTGCCTGATGGCCACAGAGGCCATAAGAGGGTGTCAGATCCTCTGGAACTATAGTTACAGACAGTAGTAAGCTACCATTTGAGTTCCAGGAACTGAACCTGGGACGTCCAGAAGTGCCTTTAACCACTAAGCCATCTCCCTCTCCAGCCTCAAAATGTTAAGTGGGTTCTGGACCAGTGAAAGACCCTGTCTCAAAAAAAAAAAAAAAAAAGCCTAAAAAAAATGACACCGAGGTTGACCTCTGACCTCCACAAGCACACGCATACACAAATAAATAAAAGTAAAATGTCCAGTGTAGAATGTACTATATAGACACAAGAAAAGTTGGAGATGATGCTAAGTCCATAGTCCTCTCTGTTCGTGCCCAGAGCCCCGTCTGCAGCCACAGTTGGTCCTCAGCGTGATAGGACCTCTCCACCCACCCACACTCCCTGAGTCTGAATTCCTCAGGGGTTCCTGGCTTCATTGAAATGCCTGGTGCTGATAACCTCCCAGGGAGCAGCCATGATCCCAGCACAACCCTCCACATGGGAGAGCAGGCACTCGCAGGGTTTCCAGCCTCTTCCCTGTTTTTGTTTGTTTGTTTGCTTTGTTTTGTTTTGTTTTTTAAACCTCCTCCTTGCCATTTTCCTGAGTTTAAAACGAATCACCTTTATCATCCCTAGAGATAGAAAACGACTAAAGCACTTTCCCAGATGGCTACCCACTCCTCTGAGCCATAGGTTTCTCACCTGGAAAAGACCTTGCCTGGGACTGCTGAGCCATACAAGCCTCTCACCTTCTGTTCAAACCTAAGCTTCATGTCAGGACCCCAAAGATGAACTGGGGAGTGAGTCACTGGACCCCTTTACTCTGCCCCTTCCAGTGTAGCCACATTTGAATAAATCTATCTCTGCTTTTTACTCCTGCCTTCCTACCTGCCATACCGGGAAATGGAGTCTGAGCCTGGCTTAGTAGGACTGTCAAAACCCAGTTTTTTTGCCTCTAATTCCAGCAAGAAGACAGAGTGAGCTGGGCTGTGGTGGCACACGCCTTTAATCCTAGCACTTGGGAGGCAGAGGCAGGCAGATTTCGGAGTTTGAGGACAGCCTGGTCTACAAAGTAAGTTCCAAAACAGCTAGGGTTATTCAGAGAAACCCTTTCTCAAAAAACCAAAAAATAAAAAAGAAAGAAAGAAAGAAAAGAAGGAGGAGGAGGAGGAGGAGGAGAAGGAGAAGGAGAAGGCAACGACGATGACGACGATGATGACAGAGTGAATCGCAGCCCTGGGTGAGAGGCCATGGACCCTATCTGACCCTTGGAATTCACAATGCAGGGTCCCAAAGAAGGGGAGGGGGCTCTCCCTGGAGAGGAAATCGCTCCATGCCTCCCTCTCCCAGTACCCAGGTCCTGGGTACCGGGACCACTGTAGACGCCGAGCAGCACCACCCTCCCCAAGGGCTGCCAGACCTACCAGAGCCAGACTGTTTGCCCCAGGACATCCGCCGGAGTCTGAGAGGGCCCAGTGGCTGTTGTCTCTTCTTCAGGGACGTGCAGAGTGAGCAGGAGTCTCAGGACACACATCCTGGTTTCCTGGGGTTGGGGAAGTCGCTCTTCCCTGGTAAGTCCTCCCATCCGCTGCACTGAGCCAAGCTCTAATGACTCCCACCCCAGGAAGGAGTGCCCCAAGAGCAGTCCAATAACCCTGGAAAGCACAGTCCTCTATGTCCCAGCAGTGAGCCAAGCAAGCTAACTCAACCTTGCAGCTTTCTGGACACCTAGCTGATCTTCTGCACTCTACCCAGCATTCACCTTTGTCTGTCTAGGCCCCCTCAGTGGGATTCCCCACTGTGCTGTGTCTGTGCACACGGGTCAGCAAAGTGGCAGCCTCGTCTCCCAGGCTCCCTGCCCTATCCTTCCTCTCCCTTCTTCCACCATCTCAAGGTGGCTCTGCCAGCTGTTTTGTTATCTGCTCCCTCAACCAACTGGGGAACTCGCCTGCAATGAATGAATGCATGCATGCATGCATGCATGGATGGATGGATGGATGGATGGATGGATGGACCAGTGTGGGTGGGTGTGCAATATGCTGCTGGCTGTACACTCAGCAGTCTTCGGCTGACTCCTCTCTCCTGTGGTCCAGGCCACCAAGCCATGTGTCAGTGCTCTGTTTGGCAAATGCTTTGCCTTCAAAGGAGCCATAATACCTGGTAGTGCCAGAATGACTGCCCTGCTGATCACTTGGAGCTTGCCATGCACCAAGCCCACACTCCACAGTTAACACCTTAGAAGTGACTGATGTCTTCGTTGGTTGGTTGATTGGTTGGTTGGTTGGTTGGTTGGTTGGTTGGTTGGTTAATCGTCCAGACAGTCTCACATAGCCAAAGCTGTCCTCCTGCTTCCAACTCATTAATACTGGGCATATGTGTGTGCCACCACACCATATTTATGTTCTTTTATAGAAAGAATATCACTTTGTAGTCCAGTGACCTCAGACTTGGTATGTAGCTCAGGCTGCCATTTGAATTTACCATCCACCTGCCCCTGAGGTTACAGGCCCATGTCAGCACTGGGCTTAGGGCGGCTTTGGTCCTTCAGACAAGAGAAGTGAACATGAACTTAGATATTTGTCTTTCTCTTGAGTCCACAGACTATCAGACTGGAGGGCAAGACCTGATGGGTTTTCTCTCAGACAGAGGAGGACCAGACCTTTCATGACGCTAAACACCAGTTATCAGAGAATAAGGCTCAGGGAGTGTTCCACAAGAGCCCAGAGCCTGCTTCCCTCCCAGGGATCAGCTAAAGTTCTAGGGCCTCACCCACCCCTCTCTTTGCTTATTTTAAACCTAATTTTAGAAGCAGCATCCATATATAGAAGTCAGCTAGCTTTCGCAAATGCTGGTGTCGCATAAACACAGCAAGAGAGCTAATGACTGTAAAAGAACACTGACCCAGACTATCACCTAACCAATACGTGTCACAGTTTGGATGTGGTTTGTACATGCCCCATATTATATTCTGCATATTTAGTCCCCAGGGCGGCTGTGGAAAGGAGAAGGAGGGACCTTAAGAAATAGGTCTCAGGGGAGGCAGTGACCTTAGAAGGCTTTGGTGCTGGAAGGTTTCAAGCATGGGCTGTTACTGAATCAGTTCAGTTGTCTGGGCTCTTGCTCCTGCTTCCTGCCTGGCCATCTGATAAGTTCTCAGTACTTTCATGCCATCTGCCTTGAAGCCGCTCACCAGAGTGGGTCAGATGCTGGCCCCACACACTTGAACCCTCTGAACACTAAGCTAAGTCAACTTATTTCCTTTTTAAAAAATAATGTGTGTATGTTTGTGTGTGTGTATGTGTGTATATGTGTATATATGTGTGTGTATGTGTGTGCATGTATATGTATGTATGTGTGTTTGTGTGTGATGTGTTTGTGTGTATATGTGTGTATGTATGTGTGTGTATGTGTGTATGTATGTGTGTGTATGTGTGTATGTATGTGTGTATATGTGTGTATGTTTGTATATAAGTATGTGTTTATGTGTGCATTTGTGTGTGTATATGTGTGTATGTATGGGTGTGTATGTGAGTATGTATGTGTGTATATGGGTGTGTTTGTATATGTGTTCATGTGTGTGTTTGTGTGTGTATGTGTGTATATGTGTGTCTGTATGTGTATTGTGTGTTTGTATGTGTATGTGTGTGTATGTGCATGTGCATGTGCATATGTGTATGTGTGCAGGTGAGGTCAGAGGACAACTTGTGAGACTGTTTTCTCCTTCCACCATGTGGGTTCCAGAGGTCAGAATCAAGCTGTCAGGCTTGGTGGCAAGCACCCTTACCCACTGAGCTTTCCCACTGGCCATCAACCTCTTTCTTGATAAAGTATTAGCCACTGGTATTTTGTTAGCACAACATGAAATGGACTAATGAACGTATTTGATTCCAGTTTCACCAACTGTCTACTGATGGCTGAGGATCTAAACCAGGATCCCATGTGACCTTTCTTGAGTTTCCTTAGTCCCTCCATCCTAGAACACTACCATGGTCTTGCTTTGTCTTGTCTAGCCTTGGTGGTTTTAAAGAATACTGGCCAGGTCATCTGTAGAATTTTATGTTCCCACAATGGCTTAGAAGCAGAGTAGGTTCTCCTCTTTTTGTGCAGATCATTATAGACTGGGTCTTTTTTTTTTTTTTTTTTTTTTTTTGCTTCTGTGACTGTCATAATTCATCTTGTTGGCCCAGCTGTCTCCACCCCTGTTTAAATATCTCAACACATCTGTATCCTGTCCAGCTGCATGGTGGCCGGAGGCTGTCATCTGGCCTGCGTGTCCCTCCCCAGCTGTGGAACCTCAAAAGACACACTCTCTGGAGTGTAGCAAAGGTGGCTGGGGACGTTCACAGCTCTGCATGGGCAGCCAAGTTTCCATAGAACTCACCAAAGCTTCTTCCCAGCAAGGTTGGCCTTTCCCCGAAATGGGTGGGCTACAGGGAAGCGTCATCGATCCAGAGACAGGGAGGAGACGTCAGGCCAGCACAGGGGTCAGACACTGGCAGCACTGGAAGCCCATAAGGACCTGGAGGGAACTAGCTAAGGGACTCTGGCCCCGGGAGAGACCTAACATTACAGTTGGAAGGGTCAGCGACCTAGCTAGGAGGCTCAGGAAGGAGGGATGGCCTCCTGGAAGGCAGATGTACCTTAATCAACACTACAAAGGTGGGAGGACAATTAGTCCTTTAATTAGACCTCTCCTTTGCCAGAATCCCCACCTCCCTAACGTCCATCCGTCCGTCTGACGTCTGTCCGTCCTTACTGGCTGAAGCATCATGAGGTTCTCGCCTTGATAAGGTGCCAGTTTTCTGATGTCTTTGTTCTGTCTTGTTCTTCCTGACTCTGGCTGAAACCTATGTAGGCTTTCTCCATACTCTTCTCTAAAGCTGCTTCCCTGCTGGGTCTGACCCGATGTGGGCCTGAGGAGGAAGGAGGGGACAGCCTGACTTTTTCTCTTCCTGCTTCCTCCCCTTCAGGCACCTGCTGAAATTTGCAGCTTACCTGCCCTGCGAAGTTCATTTTAAACGCTAATAGAATTGTCTTTGAGCGACCATGTGACTCGCTCTAAAATTCTTTTATTAATGAAACTAAGAACCCCTCCAGAAAGCCCCGAATTTCCCCGTATCAGCCTCATGGCCCAGGCCCTTCCTCTGCCCTTGAGCCCTGCGTCCCCTCCCAGTGCCACAAGCCTTAAGCCCTGAGTCCTTTGTTTCCATCCCCTCTGCCAAGCCCCTGGAGTGATGACCAGGAAATCTACATGGACAGCTGGCAGCACTTGCCCAAATTCCTACAACACTGAGAGGAAGTGTTCTCCACCCCAGAGATGGTTACCAGCTGTTCTACGCCAGCCATTACAAGGCCAGCCAGTGAGTCCAAAATGGAGCTCAGAGCAAAGCTGTGTGGGCGTAGGCTTCGTTCTAGAGGCGTTCTGGAGACCCCCTGCTTCTCTCTTCTGCAGAGCCCAGAGTGTTAACCCAGGAACCTTTGGCTGTAGCCAACCTTCATGTCTCCTACCACACAGCTCCATCTCCCCCTTCCTGCCTCGTAAACTCTTCAGATCTTCCTGAACCCCAGTTCAGATTCCTCTCAAGGTCTAGGGCAGCCCAACTACTACTACTCAGGTGTAGATGGTTCCCTACTAAGCTACAAGTAGCTTCTAGTCAGGTGCCTTGTTCTTTGCACAGCATGCCTGACAATGTCCCCCACGTGGGGCAATCTGAAGTCTGCAACAGCTTGCCTGTGCTCAGCAAGCGAGCGTTTGGCCCAGGAGCCCTGGTTGGGCCTGCCTCATCCTCATCCTCTGCCCCTCTCTCCTTTTCCCTTCTTCCTGGAGCAAGTTCAGTCCATCCTCACTAAGCAGATGAGAGTCATCCAGTCTTCCTCCTCTCTGGGCTCCTAACCCCACAACTGTCCATCAAGAGAAGACATTGAGTGAGCACCCACTTTTATTCACACTGGTAAGATGTCTGCTGGCTACGCAGTGGCCCTCTCGGGCCTTCTGACCTCTCTCTTCAGCACATCCAGTCACTCCTGGAGCTCTGGACTGTAGGGGAAAAGGAGTTGCTTCTTCTGAGGGAAGGATATATAACCCTTCCCACAGTTCTCTTGTCTTGGTTCAATTTTTTTTCTTTTGTTTATCAAAATATCTCCCGGGACTAGGGAGACGGCTCAGTAGGTAAAGGGCCTGCCTTGAGAGCAGAGGGCCTGAGTTTGATACCTGAAACCCAGGTAAAGAAAAGGCAAATATGACAACACATGCTTGCGGGAGACAGCTGCCAAACCATGCAGCATCAGACACAGCAGCGGCCTCTCCTGGAGCCCCGGCCAGCCTAGCCTAATGGAGGCGTCTCGGGCAAATGGGAGACCCCGCCTCAAAATAAATCAGATGGTGTTCCCGATGTACACACGTGCACACGCTTACAAATGCCAATGGGAGCCCTTAGTGGGCCTTCTTTGCTAGAGCTCTTGGATAGTCCATGCTTCTCCAGGATGTGTGTTCCCAGGGATCAAGGAGAGGAAGTCACACCCAACCACTGCATCTTCTCCTCTCCCTCTCTGCGTGATTGTTTAGCTCTTTGCTCCTCCCTCTTCCCAGACCTCCTAGCTCAGATCTGGTCACTCCTCCAAGACAGAACATTCCACTTGTTCTCTTGAAGATCCAGCTGCAAAGCCCGGCCAGATGGGCGCACACTTGTAACCCTGAGGGATAATCCCATGAGGAGTTTGCCATCGTCCACACTTGTAACCCTGAGGGATAATCCCATGAGGAGTTTGCCATCGTCCTCAACTACATAGCAAGTTTGAGGCCAGCCTGGGCCCTGTCTCACGGAAAACTAAAACTTGGGGGGCGGGGCAGGGAGGGGGAGCTGGAAAGATGATAAGAGTGCTTGTTGCTCTACCAGAGGACCTGAGTTTAGTTCCCAGTGCCCACAGCTGGTGGCTCACAAACTCCAGGTGTGGAGGATCCAATGCCCTCTTCTGGGTCCCTTGGGCATGGACACTCGTTTATACAGACACTCACATTCACACATTGTTAAGAACAAAATTACAGGGGGTTGGAGAGTTGGCTCAGCGGTTAAGAGCACTGACTGCTCTTCTGGAGGTCCTGAGTTCAAATCCCAGCAACCACATGGAGGCTCACAACCATCTGTAATGGGATCCAAAACCCTCTTCTGGTGTCTGAAGACAGCTATAGTGCACTTACATATAATAAAAAATAAATATTTTTTTAAAAAAATAAAATTACAACTATTTAACAACAAACAAACAAAAAACAAGTGGTAGACATTCCAACATGTGCTACGGTGTCCACCCTGCGAGGCAAGTGTTTTGGATGCTGTTGTGTCTGGTATGCAGGGCTCCTCCGGGCATCTCTTTGTCAGTGCACCAGGGATGATGGTGTCCGTCCCTGGCAGCAGTCACATCCTGGCTTGGGCCCTGAGAACCTGTCTTTGGCAGCTGTCTGCTCTCCTGTATAGTGAGACTCCTAGGCAGCCTGACACAGGGTGGCAACCAGTGGCTGTCAGCTCTCAGCTGCCAGTTTCTTTACTCAGAAATGTTTTCAGTGCTCTCAAGGTCAATTCCCAGAGGAACTGAAGACACTAGATGCTAATGAATCATTGGGAACAAGATAAGCTCTTCACCTTCTCACCCACTGTCCACACAAACCACGGCTCCCTCCTCAAGGAGCCAAAATGTGAGCAGCTGTGGCTCAGGACCATGGATTTCTGTTGCTCGGATATGGTTTGATGAACGGCTACAAACAGTTACAGAACAAAAGAAGTCATAAAACAAGGCACTTTTCGGGGCTGGTGAGATGGCTCAGCGGGTAAGAGCACCCGACTGCTCTTCCGAAGGTCCGGAGTTCAAATCCCAGCAACCACATGGTGGCTCACAGCCACCCGTAATGAGATCTGACTTCCTCTTCTGGACTGTCAGAAGACAGCTACAGTGTACTTACATATAATAAATAAATTAAAAAAAAAAAATAAGGCACTTTTCAAACACCTTGGTAGAAACAGCAGGTAGACCTACTACTGCAGAGGAGGGAATCTCTGCTGTGGGTCTCTTTATACTAGCTGGTAACATTCTTAGCTATTAGCTATTATGTCGTTTCAAAAGGATTAACCTGACAGTCACAAAGATCATAGGTCAGCTGCAGGGGTGGGCACTGAATGGCTGCTAGGAGGCTACGAATAGCCCAAGATAAGTCGGCTCTGGATCTGCAACATCCCGACTCTCCATTAAGTTCTGATCCCCAAAGGCTTGTCATGAGCCAGAGCCCAGATGAAAAGGATGAACGGACTTTAGCCCAGTACTTGGTTGGAAGCACACTGTGTTAAGGATGTAGGCCCCTTGCCTGCTCTTCTCTCAGCTCCATTTCAGAACGAAGAAAATTACAGAGACATTAGACCATTCAGATTACAGCACTTGGATCTGGACCTGACTATTCTTATCTCACCCTTAGCCTCCACCCAGCTGGTTGTCTGCACCCTGTTCCGAATCCAAACATGTATCCTCTCCCTGCGTCTGCGTGCTGTGGATGCACGTCTGCAGGTTTTTGTTCATGTGCGGAAGCTCCAGGCTGACGTTGGGGGTCCCCCTCCACCATTCTCACCCCTGTTCATTGATGCAGGTTTCCCACTTGAGCCCAAGCTCCCCAGTGCAGGAAAGCCAGCTAGCGAGTTTACTCCTGGGAGCCTGTCTCTGCTTTCTGAGTGGAAACGTTTCCTGCTTGTAACCATTTACCTGAAAAGAAGTGACTTAAAGGAGTCTGGGCTCAGGGAGGCACAGTGGCAGGAGCCAGAAATCCCAGTGTGGTGGCAATCATGAAGAAGAGAGTCGACAAGAAATGGGACCTAGCTATCAAACCCCAGGGCCTGGCCAAAACCCGGCCTCCAGCTGGAGTCGGAGCATGAGCCCGTAGAGACATTTCATGTTCAAACCACCCCTGCAGTTCAGGACGTATGTATCCCATCAAACCTCGGGTTGCCACTCTAAAGGAGTCAGTTGAGAAAACATCCTGTCCCTTCCCACACCAAGCAGTGGGTTGCAGGAGCTCGAGCTGCGCTACCCAGATCACGTGACCCACGGGAACCGGAGAGCAGGGCAAGGAAATGGTCCGTGATAGGGAAGGCTGTGCCTGGACAGTCGACAGGCAGCTGGGAGCGGGGGCTGGGTGTGGGCTCGGAGTCTGGCAAAGGGGGGAGGACATGACAGCTGTGAGGCCGCGTGCCGGTTTATCTGACTCATCTTTCTAGAAAATACAACCTCCGGGAGTTGAAGGTTTCTTGACATTTCAAAAGGCTCTTAAGCACTTGTCCAATCAAAGCCCCCAGCAAGGACCTCACTTAACCACCCAGCTGACTTCATCTGCCCCCTGCTTCAGAGGTCAGAGAGTCTGGCACGAAGGCTACAGGCACTACAACACTACATGGACGGACGGACGGGAACAAGTGAGGGGAGGTGGCCTGCTTCACCCACGGTGGGGAAAATGCTTTTGATGCCTCCTCCCCTACCCCCTGCCCCTGTCCTGGCACACCTGGAAAAAGAAATGTTTCCCGGGGCATGGTTCCTCTGCGTTCCAGAACACACACCACTATTTTCACATTTGCAGAGCTGGCTGTGACTCTTCCCCTACTTTCCTAAGTCTCTTCTGCACAGCGGCCTAAGTTTTGAAATGCTGCCCAGGAATGAGTGAGCATTGATATGATCCCTGGGTTGTTTTGTTTTTTGTTTTTTCAAGATTCTACATGCTCTCTGCTGACCTCAGTGTCTGGTCAGGGTTACAGGCCACAGGAACCCTGAGAACTCCTAAGGTGAAGGTGGCTCCCCTCTCCTAACCTGTGACTGGACCAGCCCCTGCAATCATGGGCATGCTATGTGACAAGCTGTCATGCCACCTGTGGTGTGTGTCACTGTTTGAACTTTCTCTAACCAATCAACGTGTGACATCTTGAAACTTAAACACTCAGTCAACCTAACCCCAGCTTATGAAAGAATAGTAAAACTGCAGCTTGATGTTATCCCCCAAGGAGAAATGATAATAAAAATATGCTTGTCTATGCACCACTTTAAGTCTTCACATAGGCAGCCAATTCCCTTCACAAAAAAAAAAAAAAAAAAAAAAAGAGAGAGAGAGAGAGACTCAGCCTTGGCACAGTCCTGCTGTCCCTGGGGCTGTGGAGATGTCTCGGACAGTATTTCCCATACAAGCACACTCAGGTAAAAAGCCAAGTGTGGTGCTGCATGCTGGTAATCTTAGCTTTTGAAACAGGAGCTCATTGTGTTGGGAGCCGACTCTTAGCAGAAAGCAGCTCTCATCTCTGCAGCCATCTTGGGCTATTTACTTACAGGTGGAACTTTTCCACCCGACGAGAGACTTGTTTTTCCTAGCATGATGTTTCTGCAAGAAGCCCACCATAGCTGAACACACTCTGATAACATCTTGTTTTTCTCCTATACATCCTGGACCTGTGATTGTCTCCAGCTGCACTCCCCAGCGAGTGCATATATACCCATAGTTGCCTTCCAATAAAAAGGACTTGAGACTTGAGCAGATAGCCTGTGTTGTCTCCATTCTTCGCATCTCTTGCCCCTCAGTCCCCACATTCTCTCTCTCTTGCAGACAATGTTGACTGACCTGAGAACCAGGTCATCACTGTGTAGCCCAGGATCCTTGGAATTCACTAGACAAACCTGTGAGCTCCACCTAGGGCACTCCATCCCCCATCCTTCTCTCTCTCACACACACACACAAACACACACATACACAGGGGCATGGGGTTATCTAACCCTCTCTGTCTACCTCCCCAGTGACATTATGACTAACTTTACATGTGGGGTGTGTTAGTCACTCCTTCTTAATAATGAAAACTTGCACTAGGATTTGATAGAATCAGGTCTTCAACCTAAAACATCTTGTGACCAAGCCTGTGTGCCTAACTACTGGACTTTACCGTCCCCCAGAAGCTGCCTGTCCCCACGGTCAGCACTACAGCTTTGTCGTGAGTTATAGGGACTTCTGGGTCTCTCTTCAAAGAAAAGAATTCAATAAAACGGCACAGGTAGTATCAAGAAAACTTTTACTAAGCAAAGCAAACACCCCAAAGAGAGATTGGAGTAAGTTTTCCCAAGGTAGGGAGCTTACTCAGGGTGTTCTGTATTGTGAATTTATTTACTTCTTTAATGCTGCTGACATCTCAGGTTGACCTCGAGATAGTACTCGCAGATGGTCCTTTACCCTCCCAATTCATGGTGGACCAGGTCTCTCTTTTAGGGTATTTCTTTCCATAATCCTCTAGAGAAGCCTCCAAGAGAATATCAAAACCACAGCACAAATGACACAATGAAGTCGAGTCACAAGAGACTAGTCTGCACAGGTGAAAGTGTGGACTACAGAAGCTACACAGCTTCTGGTGCAGAGCCCATTTCGGGCTCCAGACATCCGAGCACCTTCCCTGCCAGAGGAGAGGTGTCTGCCCCGTCCAGGAGAGCTTTGCTGGAGCACCTTGGGGAGCCACCTTGGTTCCAGGATCCCTCAGAGACTAATCTGCGCAGGTGAGAGTGTGGGCTACAGAAGCTACACAGCTTCTGGGACAGGTCCTGTTTCAGGCCTTCATCTTCGGCCAGGAGGCAGGTCCGAATGCCAGATATCTGTGCACCTTCCCTGCAAGAACAGAGCTTGCCTGCAGAGAGAACTCTGACCACTGAAACTCAGGAGAGAGCTAGTCTCCCAGGTCTGCTGACAGAGGCTAACAGAATCACGGGAGGAACAAGCTCTAACCAGAGACAACTATAACAACTAACTAGAGAGATTACCAGATAGAGAAAGGCAAACGTAACAATCTTACTAACAGAAACCAAGACCACTCACCATCATCAGAACCCAGCACTCCCATCTCAGCCAGTCCTGGATACCCCAACACACCTGAAAAGCTAGACTCAGATTTAAAAGCATATCTCATGATGATGGTAGAGGACATCAAGAAGGACTTTAATAACTCACTTAAAGAAATACAGGAGAACACTGCTAAAGAGAGAGAAGTCCTTAAAGAAAAACAGGAAAACACAACCAAACAGGTGATGGAATTGAACAAAACCACACAAGACCTATAAAGGGAAGTAGACACCATAAAGAAAACCAAAAGTGAGGCAACGCTGGAGATAGAAACCCTAGGAAAGAAATCTGGAACCATAGATGCGAGCATCAGCAACAGAATACAAGAGATGGAAGAGAGAATCTCAGGTGCAGAAGATTCCATAGAGAACATCGGCACAACAATCAAAGAAAATGGAAAATGCAAAAAGATCCTAACTCAAAACATCCAGGAATTCCAGGACACAATGAGAAGACCAAACCTACGAATAATAGGAGTAGATGAGAATGAATATTTTCAACTTAAAGGGCCAACAAATATCTTCAACAAAATTATAGAAGAAAACTTCCCAAACCTGAAGAAAGAGATGCCCATGAACATACAAGAAGCCTACAGAACTCCAAATAGATTGGACCAGAAAAGAAATTCCTCCCGACACATGATAATCAAAACAACAAATGCACTAAATAAAGATAGAATATTAAAAGCAGTAAGGGAAAAAGGTCAAGTAACATATAAAGGCAAGCCTATTAGAATTACACCAGATGTCTCACCAGAGACTATGAAAGCCAGAAGATCTGGACAGATGTTATACTAAGAGAACACAAATGCCAGCCCAGGCTACTATGCCCAGCCAAATTCTCAATTACCATAGATGGAGAAATCAAAGTATTCCATGACAAAACCAAATTCACACAATATCTTTCCATGAATCCAGCCCTTCAAAGGATAATAACAGAAAAAAAACAATACAAGGATGGAAACTATGCTCTAGAAAAAGCAAGGAAGTAATCCTTCAACAAACTTAAAAGAAGACAGCCACAAGAACAGAATGCCAACTCTAACAACAAAAATAATAGGAAGCAACAATTACTTTTCCTTAATATCTCTTAATACCAATGGACTCAATTCCCCAATAAAAAGACATAGACTAACAGTCTGGCTACACTAACAGGACCCAACATTTTGCTGATTACAGGAAACCCATCTCAGAGAAAATGACACACACTACCTCAGAGTGAAAGGCTGGAAAACAATTTTCCAAGCAAACAGTCTCAAGAAACAAGCTGGAGTAGCCATTCTAATATCGAATAAAATCAACTTCCAACCCAAAGTTACCAAAAAAGACAAGGAAAGGCACTTCATACTCATCAAAGGTAAAATCTTCCAAGAGATACTCTCAATTCTGAAACTAACAGAAGTTATTAAACAAATGGATTTAACAGATATCTACAGAACATTTTATCCTAAAACAAAAGGATATGCCTTCTTCTCAGCACCTCATGGTACCTTCTCCAAAACTGACCATATAATTGGTCACAAAACAGGCCTCAACAGATACAAAAATATTGAAATTGTCCCATGCATCCTATCAGATCACCATGGACTAAGGCTGATCTTCAATAACAACATAAATAATAGAAAGCCAACATTCATGTGGAAACTGAACATCACTCTCCTCAATGATATCTTGGTCAAGGAAGAAATAAAGAAAGAAATTAAAGACTTTTTAGAGTTTAATGAAAATGAAGCCACAACATACCCAAACTTATGGGACACAATGAAAGCATTTCTAAGAGGAAAACTCACAGCTCTGAGTGCCTCCAAAAAGAAACTAGAGAGAGCACACACTAGCAGGTTGACAACACACCTAAAAGCTCTAGAACAAAAGGAAGCAAATTCACCCAAGAGGAGTAGACAGCAGGAAATAATCAAACTCAGGGGCAAAATCAATCAAGTGGAAACAAGAAAAACTATTCAAAGAATCAACCAAATGAGGAGCTGGTTCTTTGAGAAAATCAACAAGATAGATAAACCCTTATCCAGACTCGCTAGAGGGCACAGGGACAGCATCCTAATTAACAAAATTAGAAATGAAAAGGGGGACATAACAACAGATCCTGAAGAAATCCAAAACACCATCAGATCCTTCTACAAAGGGCTATACTCAACAAAACTGGAAAACCTGGATGAAATGGACAAATTTCTAGACAGATACCAGGTACCAAAGTTAAATCAGGATCAGATTAATGACCTAAACAGCCCTATATCCCCTAAAGAAATAGAATTAGTCATTAATAGTCTCCCAACCAAAAAAAAACAGCCCAAGACCAGAGGGGTTTAGTGCAGAGTTCTATCAGACCTTCAAAGAGGATCTAATTCCAGTTCTTCTCAAACTATTCCACAAAATAGAAACAGAAGGTACTCTACCCAATTCATTCTATGAAGCCACAATTACTCTGATACCTAAACAACATAAAGACCCAACAAAGATAGAGAACTTCAGACCAATTTCCCTTATGAATATCAATGCAAAAATACTCAATAAAATTCTCGCTAACCGAATCCAAGAACACATCAAAACAATCATCCATTCTGAAAAAGTAGGTTTCATTCCAGGGTTGCAGGGGTGGTTTAATATATGGAAATCCATCAACGTAATCTACTATATAAACAAACTCAAAGACAAAAACCACATGATCATCTCGTTAGATGCTGAGAAAATCATCTCACTTCATTTGACAAAATCATTTGACAAAATCCAACACCCATTCATGATAAAAGTCTTGGAAAGATCAGAAATTCAAGGCCCATACCTAAACACGATAAAAGCAATCTACAGCAATCCAGTAGCCAACATCAAAGTAAATAGTGAGAAGCTGGAAGCAATCCCACTAAAATCAGGGACTAGACAAGGCTGTCCACTTTCTCCCTACCTATTCAATATAGTACTATAAGTCCTAGCCAGAGCAATTCGACAACAAAAGAAGATCAAGGGGATACAAATTGGAAAGGAAGAAGTCAAAATATCACTATTTGCAGATGATATAATAGTATATATAAGTGACCCTAAACATTCCACCAGAAAACTCCTAAACCTGATAAACAGCTTCAGCGAAGTAGCTGGATATAAAATTAACTCAAACAAGTCAATGGCCTTTCTCTACACAAAGGATAAAGGCTGAGAAAGAAATCAGGGAAACAACACCCTTCACAATAGTCACAAATAATATAAAATACCTTGGTGTGACTCTAACTAAGGAAGTGAAAGATCTGTATGATAAGAACTTCAAGTCTCTGAAGAAAGAAATCAAAGATTTCAGAAGATGGAAAGATTTCCCATGCTCATGGATTGGCAGGATTAATATAGTAAAAATGGCTATCTTGCCAAAAGCAATCTACAGATTCAATGCAATCCCCATCAAAATTCCAACTCAATTCTTCAGCGAATTAGAAAGGGCAATTTGCAAATTCATCTGGAATAACAAAAAACCTAGGATAGCAAAACCTCTTCTCAATGATAAAAGAACCTCTGGTGGAATCACCATGCCTGACCTAAAGCTGTACTACAGAGCAATTGTGATAAAAACTGCATGGTACTGGTATAGTGACAGACAAGTAGACCAATGGAATAGAATTGAAGACCCAGAGATGAACCCACACACCTATGGTCACTTGATCTCGACAAGGGAGCTAAAATCATCCAGTGGAAAAAAGACAGCATTTTCAACAAATGGTGCTGGCACAACTGGCGGTTATCATGTAGAAGAATGTGAACTGATCCATTCTTATCTCCTTGTACAAAGGTCAAATCTAAGTGGATCAAGGAACTCCACATAAAACCAGAGACACTGAAACTTATAGAGGAGAAAGTGGGGGAAAGCCTCGAAGATATGGGCACAGGGGAAAAATTCCTGAATAGAACAGCAATGGCTTGTGCTGTAAGATTGAGAATCAACAAAAGGGACCTCATAAAATTGCAACGCTTCTGTAAGGCAAAAGACACTGTCAGTAAGACAAAAAGGCCACCAACAGATTGGGAAAGGATCTTTACCAATACTAAATCAGATAGGGGACTAATATCCAATATATATAAAGATCTCATGAAGGTAGACTCCAGAAAATCAAATAACCCCATTAAAAAATGGGGCTCAGAGCTAAACAAAGAATTCTCACCTGAGGAATACCGAATGGCTGAGAAGCACCTGAAAAAATGTTCAGCATCCTTAATCATCAGGAAAATGCAAATCAAAACAACCCTGAGATTCCACCTCACACCAGTCAGAATGGCTAAGATCAAAAATTCAGGTGACAGCAGATGCTGGCGAGGATGCGGAGAAAGAGGAACACTCCTCCATTGTTGCTGGGATTGCAAGCTTGTACAACCACTCTGGAAATCAGTCTAGTGGTTCCTCAGAAAACTGGACATAGTACTACTGGAGGATCCCGCAATACCTCTCCTGGGCATATATCCAGAAGATGTTCCATCTGGTAAGAAGGACACATGCTCCACTATGCCTTATTTATAATAGCCAGAAGCTGGAAAGAACCCAGATGCCCCTCAACAGAGGAATGGATACAGAAAATGTGGTACATTTACACAATGGAGTACTACTCAGCTATTAAAAACAATGAATTTATGAAATTCCTAGGCAAATGGATGGACCTGGAGGGTAATCATCCTGAGTGAGGTATCCCAATCACAAAAGAACTCACACAATATGTACTCAATGATAAGTGGATATTAGCCCAGAAACTTAGAATACCCAAGATACAATTTACAAAACACATGAAACTCAAGAAGAAGGAAGACCAAAGTTTGGACACTTTGCCCCTTCTTAGAATTGGGAACAAAACACCCATGGAAGGAGTTACAGAGACAAAGTTTGGAGCTGAGACGAAAGGATGGACCATCTAGAGACTGCCACACCTGGGGATCCATCCCATAATCAGCCTCCAAATGCTGACACCACTGCATACGACAGTAAGATTTTGCTGAAAGGACCCTGATATAGCTGTCTCTTGTGAGGCTATGCCGGTGCCTGACAAACACAGAAGTGGATGCTCACAGTGAGCTATTGGATGGAACACAGGGCCCCCAATGGAGGAGGGACTAATACCCAATATATATAAAGAACTCAAGAAGGTGGACTCCAGAAAATCCCAAGGAGCTGAAGAAGTCTGCAACCCTATAGGTGGAACAACAATATAGACTAACCAGTACCCCCAGAGCTTGTGTCTCTAGCTGCATATGTAGCAGAAGATGGCCTAGTCGGCCATCATTGGGAAGAGAGGCCCCTTGGTCTTGCAAACTTTATATGCCTCAGTACAGGGGAACGCCAGGGCCAAGAAGTGGGAGTGGATGGGTAGGGGAGTGGGGGGGGGGGTAATGGGGGACTTTTGGGATAGCATTTGAAATGTAAATGAAGAAAATACCTAATAAAAATAAAATAAAACCGAAAAAAGAAAAAGAAAAAAGAAGTCAAGTCACAAGGATGGGATAAGGCCTGTGGGAACATCCCAAGTGCAACCTCCAGGTTGTTTACCCACAAGAGGTTATGTGAGCATCAGGAGGCTGCCTTCAGTGCACAGCCACAGCCTCTCTTATTCATGGCTAACTGCTTGGAGATTGCTCAGGGTCTGTGGTTGATCTCATGGCTGAATGTTGGTTAGGACAGCAAGGCTGTGCCACGAAGGGTGGGGTCAGTGTTTACAAACGGCTGACAGGCTGCACAAACGGAAAAACGGGACTCACTTCCTGCCCGTGCAGCTCATTCAGAAATCCATCATGACTAAGGGACACTGCCCTTTCCAGACGGGGGCTCCTGGAAGGGAGAATTGTGTCTTGTTTTTCTGTGGTACTCTGAGTCCACAGTGGCCCATTGGATACACTGAAGCCTCAGGAAGTGTCTGGGACCTTGCTGATAAACATGAGTCCCACACTGTGTTCACTGTCTGTCGGATGATGGACCAGGTTTCCAGTGACACAGGGCAAGGGAAACAAGTTGGAGGTGACAGAGGGAATCTGGATCCACAGCTGGCATGCAAAAGGTCTGGGGACTTGGAAGCAGGATTACACCTCCTCGTCATTCCTTCATTTGGAATATGACCCCACAGTTTGTCAGCACTAAAGCTGAATTTCATATCCCGTCAACAGACATCACCCATGACTTCCTGGAAAATCTGTTTCCCAGAACTACTGGTGTATCTTGAATTTAGAACACTAGTAAACATACAAAGGGCTGGGAGATGTCTCAGTGGGTAAAGTGCTTTCTGAACAAGCGTGAGGACCTGAGTTCATACAAAGAGCTGGGTGTTGGGGGCCTGAGGGCTGCTTTAGCCGTTAAGAGCATTGGCTGCCCTTCCAAGATCCGAGACTCCCAGCATGCACACAATGGCTCACAACTGTCTGTAACTCTAGTTCCAGGGGATATGGTGCAGTTATACATGCAAGCATAAAAATTAAATTTTAAAATTAAAAAAAAAAAAAAAAAAAGATGAGTGGGTGGCACCCATCTGTAATTCTATTGCTGGAGAGAGACAGGCAGATCCCTGGAGTTTGCTGCCCTCTAGCCGAGCTGGTGAATGCCAGGTTCACCGTGGACACATGTGTACACCCACATACAAATACACATAGACACAACATACAGTGTACCACAGTTTCTTAAAGTTGTGGCGACTGAGCCAGATTCTTTTAGGATCCCTACAATTTCGACAGGCTCCCAGATTCAAACATTCCAGAGATTTGAGCCGGAACAAGGTCATGAAACCAAATGTTCCTGAAGACGAAGAGTTCTCTGTTTAAATCCGGATCACACTCCTGCTCAGACCAAGGCCCCCTGCAGAAGCCTGTTTAATTTCTTTAGGATTTTTATTTTTATATGTATGCATGTGCTTATGCACACGTGTTCACGTGCTCAGGTAACCACGGAAGCCAGAAACGAGCTTCCGCCCACCCCCGCCCCGCCCTCGCCCCAGCGGAAGCCACAGGGAGTCGTGAGCCACTTGACCTGGGTGTTAAGAGCTGAAGTCAAACCATCTGGAAGAACAGCAAGTGCGCCTAACAGCTGAGCCATCTCTCCAGCCCATCAGCCACTAGCAAGGAAGAGACCAGCGCCCTCTACTGGGAGCACGTCTAAGAATCTGTAACATCCTAATAGCATCCATTCACCAAGCGTTTGGGTTCCAGGGCCATTTTCATTTCCCCAAGGAAGTTTGCAGGCTCATTACCAGAGGCTGGGACATCTTGGGGGACACATGCCTA
This sequence comes from Mus musculus, assembly GCF_000001635.26. Taxonomy (NCBI): domain Eukaryota; kingdom Metazoa; phylum Chordata; class Mammalia; order Rodentia; family Muridae; genus Mus; species Mus musculus. Next base: position 121,880,790 of record NC_000075.6, on the reverse strand, counting down.
TGCCCACATAATGGGCACACCTTAACTCAAAGTGCCTCCCTTCACGCCCCCACATCCTTCATGTTACACATTCCTTCTTGGCAGTGCAAGATTCCCTCTTCCTTGCTTACTGGGAGTCAGGGACAGCCTGACTACAGGGCAACTCTCCCTTCCACTGAGACCTAAAAGAAACCCACACTTTGCCTTGAGGGTCTGAACTCTCATTGGAGCTTCCACCACGTTCGTGGTGCTAAACTAATAAATCTCTTACTAGACAGGATAATCTGCCTTAGTGTCCCACCTCAACCCCAAACCGGAGACCTTTCACTCTGTGGCCCAAAACAGCCAACCAATACGCAATCTGTGGCAGGGAGGATTGCGTCTGAGGTAGTTTGGAAGTGAGAGAAAGTTTTATAGAGGTCACCACGTGAGGAGTTTGGGGAAGATGCTAAAGCCTGCCGCACTAGTCATCTTTGCAAAGGCCTGAAAGAGGGGAGACCTGTGGACGAGGCAGTTGCCAACAAACGACTGGGTAGTCTGAGTGGGCATTCCTGGGCTCTCTGTATGGTCAAGATCCACCCTGCAGGATCTCACTTCACCTCCTGCACCTAAGGTGACTCCTTTGGCATCTGCACACAGTGCCAGGAACCTTCTGAGTGGTTGTGCCTAGTGCACCACGGTGCCTCACAGTGCACTGCCTCTCTCTCTGCAGGCTGCAACTGCTCCAGGGCCTCGGTGCTCTCTGACGTACATCTAGGCTTGTCTTGTCCTATCCATTTGATGTGTTTGTAGTTTGTCAACTCCTCTAGAGCCGTGACTTACAAAGACATTACCAGAATTTTAGGATCAAAGCCTAGCTCTGGATGTCCCAGTAAGGTAGTTAGTTCAGCCTCCCAGCCCCAATAATGGCAATCGATCAAAGAGTCAAGTAATAGTGAAAAGCAGAGAAAAGTTTATTCAGTCTGTGGCTACACTGAGATGAGGAACAGTGAGGTGCAGGACACCCATGTCTGTATTCAGGGTCATGACATGAGGTTTAGAATGCGTGTGTGTGTTTCTGTGTGTGTGTGTCTGTGTATGTGTCTGTGTATCTGTGTGTGTCTGTCTGTGTCTGTCCTGTGTCTGTGTCTCTCTGTGTGGCTGTGTGTTTGTGTGTCTCTGTGTGTCTGTGTTGTGTATGTCTCTGTGTGTGTCTGTATGTCTATGTATGTGTCTGTATGTCTGTGTCTGTGTTGTGTCTGTATGTGTTCCTGTGTGTCTGTGTGTGTTGTGTCTGTATGTGTTTCTCTGTGTTTTTGTGTGTGTCTGTGTGAATATGTATCTCTGTGTTGTATCTGTGGATGTGTGTGTTTCTGTGTTTGTGTGTGTGCATATGTCTGGGTCTGTGTTGTGTCTGTGTGTCTTTGTGTGTGTCTGTGTCTGTAGGTGTTTCTCTCTGTGTATGTTTGTGTGTATATGTGGAAGCCAGAGTTAGATATCAGTTATCTTTCTCAGTTGCTCTCTACCTTACTCTCTGGTTCTCTCACTGATTCTGCTAGACTAGCTGGCCAGCAAGCCCAGGATCCTCCTGTGGGAAGCCACATGTGCCGTTGCAGAGTAGCGCTGGCTACTGCTGGCCACCACGCATAAGTTTGGACAAATAACCAATGTGTACATATGCAGTAAAGTTTTTTTGTCCAGTCACTGCCTGGCCCGACGCATATTAATCAGGTACTGGTAGCATAACCAATCAGGTATGGACACGTCACTCCTAGGCCTATATAAGCAGCACCATTTCTGGGCTCAGGGTCTTTCGCCTCTGCAATCAATGCTCTCCCAATAAACGTGTGCAGAAGGATCCTATTGTGGCGTCGTTCTTGCTGGCGAGTCGGGCGCGCAAGATCCTCCTGCCTCCACTTCCCTGCTCCGGGATTATGCCAACCACAAAGCCTCTGTCTTGATCACTGAGTGGTCCTTGTGACCTCAGGACCATACTTGAGTCTAGCAGACCTAAGGAGCTCCCAGAGGACTTGGGGGAGTGGCTACAGGCAAATAACACAGAAGCTGTCGTCTTGACCTCTTGTGTCCTATCCTGGCTGCAGAATACCCTGAGACATCTCTAAGACAGTGATTGTGGATGGTTACAGCCAGGTCCAGCTTTGAGCATGGGTGCTGGAGATCCAAACTCGGGCTCCTTACTGACTGAGGTAGTTCCTCAACCAGAGGCTTGGGCAAGAGATAATCCTAACTCTGCAGTCCTGGTAAAGGTATGCCCCTGCCCAGCACGTCTACACGAGTCTCTTCTGTAAGGTGATCTGACTAGTTGTCAGACCGTGTGAAATAATCTCTCTGGAGACAGGCTCCTCCTTGAGCTAGCACCAGCATGTCAAGTATTCCCTGCCCCCTGCATAGGATTTCCAGGAAATTTTTATCCTTTGGGCCATTGTTCAGTAGTCTAACAGCCAGAGGGAGGGACACAGTTGTACCTCTGCTCCTGCCAGGGTAGTTCCAGGGAGGTTCATGGTCAAAGAAAGCCAAAGACACTTCCATTTGGGTTCTTTCTTGAACTTCATCTTCACAGAGCCCGGATTTGCTACAGCATTTGTAAGGATTTAGGTGCCCAAAGGAACCCTAAACTAAAATGACTAATTATTAATACGAAAGCAGATCAAAGGGGCTAGAGAGTGGTTAAGAGCACTGACTGCTCTTCCAGAGGTCCTGAGTTCAATTCCCAGCAGCCACATGGTGGCTCACAACCATCTGTAATGGGATCTGATCCGATGCCCTCTTCTGGTATTACTGAAGATAGCTACAGTGTACTCACATAAAATAAATAAATAAATAAATCTTAGAAAGAAAGAAAGAAAGAAAGAAAGAAAGAAAGAAAGAAAGAAAGAAAAGAAAAGAAAAGAAAGAAAGAAAGAAAGAAAGAAAGAGAAAGAAAGGGAAAGGGAAAGGGAAAGGGAAAGGGAAAGGGAAAGGGAAAGGGAAAGGGAAAGGGAAAGGGAAAGGAAAGGAAAGGAAAACAAATGAAAGCAGACCAATAAGGAACATCTCGGGGCGAGCTCAGCAGTAGAGAGCTCACTTTGAGAGCTCACTGCTCTTGCAGAGGGCATGGGTCTAATTCCCAGCAACTCACAACCCCTGTAATTCCAGCCATGTGGGTTCTGATGCACTCTTCTGGTTTCCTTTGGGCACCTTATATGCATGTAGTATAAAAAACAGAGAGTCAGGCATGTGCACACACAGAGAACACACAGATAACTGTCCTGGTGGAAAGAAACTGCTGAAATGAGGGCTGGTAGCCAGGCTGATGTGGCTTGAGTCCCAGGGCTGGTGACTGCTTCCATAGGTCTAGTGTCCATCTCAAGTCTTGGAAGGGCTTCAAGCCACTTAAGGTCTGCTGATGCAACACTTTTTTAGATTTGCAGAGCACTGTCATTTAGATGTATCTCACAGAAACTTTAACGCTTGTAAGTGGTGTGTGATTTATATACATGTTGGGAAACAGTCTTTTTCAGAGAGAAAGCATTCCTGGGATATTCCTGATGTAGTAGCATGTTTCTGCCAGTAGAGGTTGCCCTTGGGTCCCCAGAAGGTAAGCAGGCCAGTCCTGCTGAGGATTCCTACCTAATAAAATGCCTATCGTCTCTTGCAGGATCGGCCCCTGCTTTTTCAGCACTGAGGAACTGGTTAAATACAAAGCCATGTGCACAACAAGAATTCTTTTTTTCACACCACCTCACCCAGACCTTCTCCTTGAGAGAGCACTGGGCTTGGATGAGCAGGGAGAGGATGAGAGGACCTGGTGGACCAGTGCCCTTTCATAGAGGCTGTGAGTGCAGAGAAGGAAGGTGTGGGTGTCCAGGCAGCCTCCCACACCAAGGTCTGGTTGGTTGTACTCAGCTAAGGATACAGCAAGTGGCAGGGATGTTCACTGTGCTGCTGTGTTATAGGACAGTTGCTCCCGGGAAGCAGATTGCTTTCTTTAACACTTTAACCAAAAATCAAGCTTCTTTCACAAACCCAATAGGCTGAGCCCATAACAAAAGTCTCCAGGAGCTTTTGTGCTGAGAGTAATGATCTCGGTCTGAACACCAATGCTGGAGGCTCTCTGCTCTCTCCCTGCAAAACCTGCTGACTGTGCTGGCCAGGGGATCAGGTTTGGGCAGTCTTCACTCTCCAACGTCCTTTCAAGTCCTGGAGACATTGGGATATAAGGGACATACCTCGACAAACTGAGGTGGTCTGTAGCAAGCGCACAGCCAACATCCACCTAAATGGAGATAAACTCAAAGCATGCCCACTAAAATCAGGAACAAGGCAAGGTTGTCCCCTCTCTCCATACCTATTCAGTGCAGTACTTGAAGTCTTTGCTAGAGCAGTAAGACAACTGAAGGAGATCAAGGGGATACAAACAAGAAGGGAAGAAGTTAAATTATCTTTATGTGAAGATGATTGTATACATAAGTGACCCTAAAAATCTCATCAGGAAATTCCTAATGAACTCTTTCTGCAAAGTAACAAGACACAAAATTAATACACAGAAATCGGTAGACTTTGCTGGAAGGTGGTGGTGCGCACCTTTAATCCCAGCACCTGGGAGGCAGAAGCAGGCTATCTCTGTGAAGCTGAGGCCTGGTCTACAGAGCAATTCTAAGACAGTGAGGGCTACCCAGAGAAACCCTGTCTCAAAAACCAAAGTGGGGGGTGGGGGGGGTGATGGTGGTGAATAAGTAAATTTCCTATATACAAATGGCAAATGAGTTGAGAAAAAAAATCAAGAAAATAATATCTTCCACAACAGCCACAAGAAATAAAAGAAAATACCTTGGATTAACTCTAATCAAGCAAGTGAAAGACTTGTATGATTAAAAAAAAAAACCTTAAGACATTGATGAAAGAAATTGAAGAAGCTATCGGAGGATGGAAAGATCTCCCATGCTCATGCATCAATAGGATTAATAAAGTAAAAACACCCATCCTACCAAAACCAACATATCTGTTCAATATAATTTCCATCAAAATCCAACACAATTCTTCACATAACTTGAAATGGCAATTCTCAACCTTGTATGAAAATACACATGCACACACACAAACCATGATAGCCAAAACAATCCTGAATAATAAAAGAACCACTGGAGGCATCGCTGTGCTACAAATCTCAAACTGCACTACAGAGCTACAGTAATAAAGACAGCATGGCACTGGCATAAAAACAAGCACATTGATCAATGGAACCGAATCAAAGACCCAGACCTATGTCCACACACCTATGGACATCTGATTTTTCATAAAGAAGCCAGAAATACACACTGGAAAAAAAGATAGCATCTTCAACAAAAGGGGCTGGTTTAATTAAATGCAAACAGATCCATACTTATCACTCTGCACAAAACTCAACTTCAAATGGATCAAAGATCTCAACATAATGCCAGATACCCTGAACCTGATCAAAGAGAGCGTGTGGGTGTGGAATAGGCTTAAGCTCATTGGCACAGGAGAAGACTCTCTGAACAGAGCACCAATAGCACAGGCACTAAGACCTGGGATTAATTAATAAATGGGACCACAGCAAACAGAAAAGCTTCTGTATGGCAAAGGACACCATCATTCATACAAAATCAGGAAACAAAATGGGGAATAAATTACCAACTACACATCATCCAGAGAGCTAAAATCTAAAATACATAAAGAACTTTAAAAGCCGGACTTCAAGAAAACAAATGAGCCAATTAAAAGATCGGGTACAGGTCTCAAAAGGATAAACACAAGTGGCTGAGAAGCACTTAAAGGACTGTTCAGCATCCCCAGGCATCAGGGAAATGCAAATCAAACGACTTTAAGATTTCATCTTAAACCACTCAGAATTGTCAAGGTCAATCAGATGGCAGCTCATTCTGGCGAGGAGGCGAGGTCAGGGCAGGTCATCTGTTCCTGGTACAAACTTGTACAGCCACTAGGGAACAAGTACGGCAGTTCCTCGGAAAGCTGGGAATAAGCCCACCTCAGATCCAGCTCTACCACTCTAGGCCATCTACCCAATGGATGCTAAGTCACACAGCAGGCACTTCCTCCTCAAGCATGCTCACTGCTGTTCTATTCATAATGGCCAGAAATTGGAAACAGACTAGATATCTGTCAGTGGGCGAGTGGATAAAGAAAATGAGGTACAGTTATTCAATGGAATATTACTCAGCTGTTTAAAAAATGACATCGTAAAGTTAGCAGGTCAATGGATGGAGCTGGGGGAGAAAAACACAGCAAAGGCATCCTGTGTGAGGTAATACAGACTCAAAAGGACAAATATGGAATGTACTCGCTTTTATGTGGATGTCAGTGCAAAGCATTTGATAAGCAAGCTGCAGTCCATATAACCAGAGGTTAGGTATAGAGTAAGGAGCTGGCAGGAGGGTTGGATCACCCTAGGAAGGGGAAATAGAATCGTTATGGATGAACAGGGGGTGGCAGGTTGGAATGGAGGCTCAAATTAGGGGTGGCCGAGAGCACGTGGAAGAACAGCTAACTAACGGCCGTTTGAGGGACTTAGGGAAACCTAAATACAGTTCCAGCTTCCTAAAACATAAACATATATGAAGGTGATGTAAACAGGGGATACAAAGCCCCAGCTGGACATCTCTCCTCACCAAATGGAGCTTCCAGTTCTGAGAATGGGTTATGTCTAATTGAGTGGTTGGCCAAAGGAGCCGGCCCTATGAGAAGCCAGGAACAACCCAGGTCACTGCCAAGGATGCTCATAGCTCTCCACAAGCTAATGGCAGGGCCCTGTTGCTGAAGTCAGGACCTACCATCGCACTGAGCATAGAGAAATCAAGCTGGTAGCTTAGAGCCTTCACCCCTGCTGTTCATGATACTGGAGTGTACCATGTAACCTACCAGAGGAGAACAGTAAATCCCAAGCCAACAACAACCCTGTGATCTACAACAGTGGCCTGTCTGCAAGCTGCACTGGAGCAAGAGTGGCCCAGAGCTTGTGGGAGTAGCCAGCCACTATCTGATTGGATGCCAGGCCCACTCCAGAGTAAACAGCCAGTGTCTGATTGGATGCCATGCTCATTACAGAGTAGCCAGCCACTATCTGATTGGATGCCAGGCCCACTCATGGGATGAAACCTGTCTTAGGGTTTCACTGCTAAGAAGAGACACTATGACCAAGGCATCTCTCATAAAGGACAACATAAAATTGGGGTTATCTTACAGGTTCAGAGGTTCAGTCCATTATCAACATGGCAGGATGTGTGGCAGCATCCAGGCAGACCCAGTACTGGAGAAGGAGACAAGAGTTCTACATCTTGATCAGAAGGCAGTCAGGGGTAGACTGGCTTCCAGGTAGCTTGGGGGAGGGTCTCAAAGTCCCACTACCCCTGCAGAGTGACACACTTCCTCCAACAAGGCCACACCTACAGCAACAAGGCCACACCTCCTAATAGTGCCAATAATCCCTGGGCAACTATATTTAAACCACCATAGAACTCATCCCTGACACTGCTCAGGTGGCCAAATACCTGAGTCTGCAGAAAACCAAACACTACTGTTCTGCTGAAGAAACACAGCAAAAAAATGACTGCTACACTCATAGATCAGTGGGGGGGGGGGGAGAGGGAGAGAGAGAGAGGAGAGAAGAGAGAGAGAGAGAGAGAGGAGAGAGAGAGGAGAGAGAGAGAGAGAGGGAGGGAGAGAGAGAGAGAGAGGGAGGGAGAGAGAGAGAGAGAGGGAGAGAGAGAGAGAGAGAGAGAGAGAGAGAGAGAGAGAGAGAGAGAGAGAGAGAGAGAGAAAGAGAAACTTGGAACCCTCAACCCTGAATGAAATGTCTTCATCAAATCCCTCTGTAGGGCAGATGCAGAGGGCTGGTGGTCAAGAGGCCTCTCTGCTGGCCACAGCTCTGAAATCCTCACACTGAGGGATCCTGGGTTTCAGGATCCCTCATGTAAAACTAAAGTCACTTCAAGCATAGAGCCTTGTGACAATAATACTTATTGACAAGTTGACAGGCTCCTAGGAGATGAAACCTTTAGGCATGTCTTGAGGAAGTTTCCTGGACTGAAAACAAAACAAAACAAAAGAGCAACAATGTTGCTCCTTCTCTGCTTCCTAACCTCAGATGGACTAGGACCACAGCCTTGCTCTCCTGCTGTCAAGCCTTCCTTGACAGGAAAGACAGGATATACCCAAAACTATGACCTCAAACAAACCCTTCCTTTCTTGAGTTGCTTCTTGTAAGGTGTTTTGTCTTAGCAACAGGAAAAGAAGGAATGAACAGGAGAGAGCTAGCTGGTGTGATGGGGGCTGAGGGGGAAGGGAAGAGAGTGAGGCACAGGAGCACATGATCCCACTTGGCCTCCCAGTTGGGCACAGGTGACTATGGCTCACACCGCCCATCCCACAATACCCACAATCATGGCTAACCTCTCCCCTGACTTCTTTGGGAAGAGAATTTCTGAGAACTCATGGGTAATTACCTTAGTCACCAGTTTAACAGGGGCTGTTGTACAGAATGTTACATGGATAATCTACTTGTACCAAGTGAGCTAATCTGTTTTGAAAGCTGACACACCCATGTGAGTATGGCCAATTTTCTTGAGCTTTGACTTCTTCCAAAGTCCAGCTCTGCCACTGCCTTGACAGTACACATGGGCAAATGTGTGCCCTACTCTTCTAGACTTCTGTAACCCTCCCACTGACCCTCCTGTCTCTCCTACTCTCCACCCAAAGCTCACCCGTTCTTTTAACCCACTCATGTCTCTCCCATCCGCGGAGACCTACCCTGAGCTATTTCTAATACTGATTCCTGAGCTCAGGTGACATCACATTCTCCTCTCCCTGGAGCAGTCTATCCTCAGCTGGTTGTCAATAAATGCAACTATGGTGTTTATATTAAAGCCCACTCGCGTCAACCACATTATAGGCTCTATGTGCCATTAATCATATTAGCCTCCTCTTTATTGAGTGTGTAACACTAAGCATGCAGGACTTGTGCTTCATAATAAAATCCATCTGCAGTGTTACCAAGAACAGCTGATGTTTTCAACGTGGTGTACACCTAATAAGAGACCTCGGGGGATTCCCTCAGGTAGCCCAGGCAATCAGTCTTTATCCTGAATTAGACATCAAGTGTTAAGTTGGCTTGTGGGATTTCACTACCGCTCTATTTCCTGCCTCCAACACTCAAGCATCTGCATAACCAGTTTGCTATCTATGAGAACAGGAAGTCTCAGAAACAATTCCTTTTGGCAGGAGTAGGTATCACACACCTGTAATCCCAGCATGCAGGAGGCTGAGGCAGGAGCATCTTGAGTTTGAGGCCAACCTAGGCTACAGAGCAATACCTTGACTCAAAAAAAAAAAAAAAAAAAAAAAAAAAGGAAAACAAGGAGGGGGAGGGAGAAGAGGTGGAGGGGGGCAAAGGGAGGAGGAGGAAGAGGAGGAGGAGACGACAGTTCTGTTTGCCTCCTCCAGAAGAGGTCCTTAGGGCCCACTGGGCTAGACATTCCTTATCTGAAAGTCAAACATAATGTCAGCCTCCTCTGATCTACCTCACTAGGATTAGAGTTTATGGCTGGAGTGATTTCCTGTCTCTATTGACTTGATATATATCCTTTCCAGCAAACGTTTTTTATGGGAAAAATATGGGTATATGGTGGCTGATGGGCAATTTACCTTTCCCTCACTGCTCATGGCTGGCACACATCAGTTCCCGATGGGAGTTCTGGGCCCTCTCTTTGTGCAGTAGAGTGTCCAAGCACAGGCCAATGAGCAGCAACGGCTGATGGGTGGGGATAGGGACTCCTGCAGCTGCTTCCAACATCACAGCTCTGTAGGTTCCCTTTCCAGGCCTAGGGAGGAGAGGCAAAGGAGACAAGCCCCAACTCCCATTGGTCAGATCCTGCCTTCTGAGTTTCCAGGACAGATATCTTCCCTAAACTAAACTGTATGTTCCATAGCACTTACAGGTATCTGGCCTCCCGAGTGTTTAGACCACAACTCAATAATCTCTTGCATCTGTCAGCTGGGATGTAAACAAAAGGCTGGAGGTGACCTGAGATGACATAGAATGCTAGGAAAAGGGGTGCCTCTACATACAAGAGCTCAGCCTATGGATCCCAGGAACCCAGAGCACGCTCTTCAGGAATGGTAGTAGACATCTGTCTCTAAGCAATAGCCCAACTTCCAAAGAAAACACAAGCCGTAGAGCACATCAGCCCAGTTTCCCTGCCTTAGGCCTAACAAGGCAGCAGGCCAAGGTTGCTAGTTCATCTTAATTTGCTGCTGTTTTGATACCTGAAATCCTTTAAACTCCTGCTCACCATGAAGCAGGACCCAGAATGTGATCTGCTCTGGTCAGAAAATGCCTCTTTTCTCGTCTTCTTTCCTGGGCCTTGGCTTCCTCTCCCAGCAAGGGCATCAGCACAAGGAGTCACTGAGGGCCACCAATCTGGGTGAAGTATCTGTTTGCATAATCCACTTTTCTCCTAGAGCTGTAAAAGCAATTGCTCATTCATCTCTGGGAAAGAAGGACCATTACTGCAATTTGGATCTAATTTAAATGTCAGCTCCATTTAGAGCCCTCAATTCATTAAGCTGTTAAGGCAAACAGATGGTGCCTCTAATGGCAGTGAGGGCAGGGCGGCTCTACCTAGGAGAGCATGGAGATCAGTCAATAAAAACGTATTTGCACAGCCATTGAGAATGGCTACCTCCTAAAAGAGGCACCTCATCCAGAGAGCCAGCAGATCATAAACAGCCCTGAAAGCCTGAGAATGGGAGAGAATGGGAGAGAATGGGAGACGCTGGCATTCTAGGTAGACTGAGATGATGGGTGATCATGGGGGTTCAAACCCAATACAGGCTGGGTGTGGTGGCACACACCTATAATTCCAGCACTTCAGAGGTTGAAGCAGAAGGCCTTGTAGGTCAAGATCAGCCTGGCCTGAAAGAAAAAAGTCTACTGTAACTCCAGGAGCTGACAAGGCGGCCAGCATCACCTTATACAGCTGCTCACCCTTGTAAAGTCAGCCTGGAGTCAGTCAGTCAGGTTTTCAGGGTTTGATGGAGCTTCTGTGTGCAGTATACCAGCAAACCTGGGGTGACAGAAACACAAAGACAGTAACAGTTGCCGTAGGACTTGTAAGGCAACACCGATGACTGGTAACCACTATCCTCAACCGGTATCAGTCCTGATGCAGGTCCCAGCCAGGAAGCCAGGGAGCAAAGCTGTTCCATTCCTTTCTTTGAGAAGTGCTGTCTTTGTGAAGACTTCAGGAAGTCTTCCGCTTCCAGAGCTGGGGTTCTTTGTGCAGCGTAGTCTCACACCTGTGCAAATGCAATTATAAACATAAGCTATTCTTTCCAGCTATGTTTATTAAATTACAAGCTTCATCAACTAAAATGTCAACATCTACAGCTGAATATTTAAAAAGAAAACTCTGCCTACTTGTTCTCTAACTGAAAATAAAGAAAAGATGTGATGAGTGTGTAAGATTGCACACACTTTTACAGCACTGAAGTGTGTGGTGTCAGGCTGCACTCACTTTCACAGTACTGGGTGCTGAGTGCAGAGCTTTGTGAATCATTGGGCAAGTGCTCTACAACTGAGCCAAATGCTCTACAACTGAGCTACAGCCCAGCCATCATCCCAGATATATTTCAGTTTTGAAAGACTTTGTCATTAATGTGTACATATTTGTGCTTATGTGACAGGAGTGGGCACACATGCCAAGGCACACAAGTAGAGGTCAGGAGACAACTCTGCGAGGTTATTTCTCTTCTCCTACCTTTACAGTGATTGGGGGGGGGGGTCCTAACTCAGGTTGACAGGCTCTCGTGGTCTCACTGTCACACTAAGACCCCATTTCAAGAGTTAAAGTGTCAGGGAGGCCTTGAACTTGCCACCTCCCTGACTCAACCTCCCAAGAAGCCAATATTATAGACTGCATGCCCAATCCAAGGAACAATGACATGAAAATGGGTGTGCATGTGCTGTCAACTCAAACCTAGATGTTTCCAAAGCCAGCAAAAGAAGCAAGAGACCTTCAGCTTAAAAAAATAGACCACATTGCTGTCACATGCCCAGTCTCCATCCTCTCCAGCATATGTTGGGGCACAGATACTGTGCCCAGCCTTCTTCCTCATGCTGGCACAGCAAGCACTTCATCTATTGAGTCATCTCTCTAGCCGCTGATGGGTCATTATGTTAACGAGAATTTTCAAGTTCCAAGAAAGTAAGGAACTTCTTTGAGGTTGTACTCCTAACGGGAGTTCTATCAATCTTCGAACACATGTCTTTTGAATCCATAAACCGTGGCCATGCTGGAACCTCGGTCATGCTGGAACAGCACCAATGCTTCCCCAAGTGAGCTCCAAACCCCATGTTTTTCCTCACTGTTAAGTACGTCAGTGAATAAATCAAGGCTAAAATATTTAAAGTATAATATTTTTGTTCATGGTTACATAAACACATAAATTCCACTGCCCTTTTTGCTACTAATGAAAACATTTTTTACATGGTTGACTGAAAGCAGGGGTATAAAAATAAGAGATTATATAAACTATAGATAAAGTTTGCCTTTCCTTCACTTCTCGGCTTGTGTACCAAACTACTTGTGAGCATCCTGCATTTACGATTTTTTATGTACATCATCAGTAATAAAAAGAAAATTTAAAGTGCAAAGCTCATGCAAATAAAGTTGTGTATTATACATTTAAGTTAGCTAGGTAGGACCTAAAGGAATACACACACACCAAAAAAGGGGGCCAGGCAGAAATGTCACAATACTGATTGTTTTATATAGCACTTATGATGCCAGACCACATGAAGATTTTGGATATCACCTAACACAGGTCAGGAGCAGCTATCACAGATGAAGAAATGGGGGTGCGCGTGTTTTTTCCGATCATATAGCTCAGAAGCAGCAAGGCAAACGCAGTCTGTGGGCCGTGTACGTTTGCACAATGTCTCACCCAAGACTGGACAGATCCAGGCTGACATTTCTTTTCCAGTCCATTTTGTGACTCTGCCAAGAACTGCAAATGTTCTCTGTTCTTGTCAACATCCTGCTTGGACACCCAGAGAAAATGCTATCCATTTTAGGAGGTGAGCCAGGGTCTCAAGTAGACCAAGCTGGTGTTCCTTAAACTTGCTGTGTAATTAAGGTGACTTTCAACTTCTGGTCCTGCTGTTTCTACCTCGTGAGTTCTAGGATTACACTTGTGCGCCATCACACCCAGTTTATGCCACGCTGGAGACTAACCCAGGACTTTGGGTGTTAGCCAAGTGATCTACCTACTGAACTACTGTCCCAGTCCCCTGTATTTTTCAGAAAGGGTCTCCAGACCCCAGACTGACCTCAAAACTTGCTATGTGGTTTTGGGTGGCTTTAGAATCCAACTCCACAGAACTAGGATTACAGACGTGTACCACCTCCCCCAACCCTGTCTACATTCTTTAATAATAAATCTAAAGCAAAGCCGGGAATGGTGACGCATGCCTTTAATCCCAGCACTTGGGAGGCAGAGGCAGGCAGATTTCTGAGTTCGAGGCCAGCCTGGTCTACAAAGTGAGTTCCAGGACAGCCAGGGCTACACAGAGAAACCCTGTCTCAACCCCCCCCCCCAAAAAATCTAAAGCAAAGTCCTCCCAGCTCTGGCTGAATCCAGCTCCCATCCTTCCAACTCTGAGTTTATCACCGTGTTTTCCCTTCCACTTGCAGGCTCTAAGACAAAGCTATCATCCCATGGTTCCTCCCTTCTCTGCCCAGTCTGCTCTGTAAGAATTGCCCTCTGGAGCTCTGCATTCCAGTCATCCGGGCCCCTTCTAAGATCTGGTCTTCCAGAGTCTTTGCTGAGACAGTCCATTCAGGATGGTATGGCCAGAGAGTCGGTGACCTTTGACACTGTTCTCTGTACTGGGTCATCCACCTAACACTCCGCCCAAAGCACTTGCAGGCTTTCTATACACCTATTTCTTCAATCTACTCTGATTAAGTTAGTTCCAGGAAGAAACTAAGTCAAGTTTAGAGTCTAGAATGTTTCCCCTGAACCATCTTCATGTCTGCATTCCCAATCACTGGAAATGGCCAGGTGCAGTTTTCTCAAAAGATCTGGCACACACTTAAAACAACAACAACAAACCAAGTATTTTTAAAGAAGGGAACCAAGAACAAGACAGTGAAACTTTAAGAGTAAAGGGACAACTGGACTCAGAAGCCACTTTCCTGAGGACCACATAGAAGCAGCTGCTTGGAACATGAGCAATGGGAGGCTCTCTGAAGGGACAAGAGCAAGGCAGGCAGGTACCTCTGCGACACCTTCCTTTCTATAAACATATAGATGAGTTGAAACGATTTATAGGAGCCTGTAAGACGCATCAGCCATAAAGGTGTTTGTAATCATGCCATGCCCAATGACCCAAGTCCCACCCCAGACCGCACACAGTGGAAGATACAGACAGGTTCTCTCTCTCTCTCTCTCTCTCTCTCTCTCTCTCTCTCCCTCCCTCCCTCCCTCCCTCTCTCCCTCCCTCCCCTTCCCTCCCTCCCCCTCTCCCTCTCTCTCCCTCCTTCTCCTCTCCCTCTCTCTCTCCCTCCTCCCCCTCTCCCTCTCTCTCTCCCTCCCTCCCTCTCCCTCCCCCCTCTCCCTCCTTCCCCCCTCTCTCTCACACACACAAATACATAAATATGTTTCTAAATATTATTTATAGTGCAGAGAGTGGGATGATGCACCTTCTATGTCTCTTATCCATCACATCTGAGTTATGATAGATGTCTGTCACTGTTGTAACATGGTATGGAGTCAAGGACAGCAGATCAACGCTATTGGATCTCCTGGGCTCTGGGTGTTCAGTGGCAATATGTCTGTTTAGCATGGGTGAAGCTCCAGATTCTGTCTCTAATACTGCAGGAGGAAGCACAAAATCTCCTGAATCACAACACTGCATCTCGCAGCCTATCAGGAGAGTCATTTATCACAGCAGGGTATAACAGGGCCTCACACAGTCTGGCACAAACAGAAGCAGTCCCTAGTCATCACAGCAGGTTTCAGTGCTAGGGGCATCTGTCCTAATTTTGGGGGAGGGTTGAGGAGGCCCAGAACAAGACTGGGGTTATTCATGATACCAAGCAAACACCACTACCTCACTGTGGAACAAATTTCACGTTCAGCTCCAGTCAGCTTAGAACAGCAAAGTTTAATTGGTTCCAAAAAAGAACAAAGGCATTCTGGACCAGAGTGGCAAGTGTCTGAATTGTGTCTCTAGAATGGATGACACAGAAGAAATGCAGTCATGTGACATTGCCAGACTAAGAGCCCTGTTTAAACAGACCAAAAGTGGGCTTGGTGATGCATGTCTGTAATCTCAGAACTTGGAAGTTGAAGCTGAAGGACTGTCCAAAATTCAAGGACAGCTTGTACTATGTAAAAGTACCAGACTATTTTGTGAAACAGATAGATAGATAGATAGATAGATAGATAGATAGATAGATAGATAGATAGATAGATAGACAGACAGACAGACAGACAGATAATAAACCCAAAACAAAACTACTATTGCACTTGGGTCAGCCTTTTGCTTTGTCTTGTTTTTTGCTTCCTTGGTTAGTATTTTGTCCCAATAGTCCTGGTGCTAAAACGACATGAAATATAAAGTTTTATTTTGTTTAACACTAACATTTGTAGCACTGTTCATGTGACAAGTGTGAACTAGAAGAAGCCTGGAAATTACCAGTCCTTTCTACCAAAGCTTTGTACTACATAGATCTGAGCGTGTGACCTTGAACTGGTTCCAGAGAGGGCTCAATTAATTACTTAGAGCCGGCCTGTATGTCATCAAAACCAGACACTTAAGTTCTCAAAACTGGCATTCCCATAAAAAGAAAAGAAATGGATTAGACAAATTTAAAGCATGTAAAAATAACTAACACAATCTAAATGTTTAGAAAAATGTAGAATGTGTCCGTTGAAACTTTTCCTAAGGTTTATATTATGTCTAATTGTATAATCCTTAAAGTATTGAATGCATGGGGAAACCTGTATCCAGTTCATGATTGTTTTAAGTGGCTGCCATAGCAAAATGCAGTCTTTATGTGTATGGGTGCTTTGTTTGTGTACCTCATGTGTACCTAGTATCCAAAGAGGCTGAAAGAGGACTTCAGATCCCCTGAAACTGGCATTATAGACAGCTGTGAGCCACCATATGGACCCTGGGACTCAAACCCAGGTCCTTTGGAAGTGTAGTTCTCAATTACGGAAGCATCTCTCTGGCCCCACAAAAAGTAGCCTTATGAGAGTGCTAGAACCAGGCCTGGTCTGTTACTCACTGTGATGCACAACCCTCAGGGAAAGGACAGGGCAGTGACATATCTGGGCCTTCTTTTAAAAGAGGGAGGATATGAAGTTGGCTTATCAACTAAATCTTTTTAATAACAGCAAAAGTTTATTTCAAAGTTATTTTCTCTTTCTTTCTTTCCTTCCCCCTTTCATTCCTTTTCTGTATGTATGTATGTATGTATGTATGTATGTATGTATGTATTATGTATTATGTATGGGTACATAGGCCTTAGTACAAATGTAGAGGTCAGAAAACAACTTTTGGGAGTCCAGGAGATTGAACTCAGGCCATTGACTTGGTGGCAAGTACTTCCATGCTCTGAGCCATGTCACCATCCCTCAGTTTGATTCTTTATTCAGTGCTTTTATCAAATACCAATAAACTTGTCTAAAAGCTACATCTATTCTGTAACCAACATTTTTTATTATTTTGTGTGTAATCTGCTGTGTGTGCGTGCGTGCGTGCGTGCGTGCGTGCGTGTGTGTGTGTGTGTGTGTGTGTGTAGGGACCATTAGACCCACTAGAGATACAATCACAGGCATTTGTAAACCATCTGATGTGGGTGCTATGATTCAAACTCCAATCCTATGATAAAGCAGTATGTGCTCTGTCTTGGTCAGTGTTCTATTACTGTGAAGAGACACTATGATCACAGCAACTCTCATAAAGGAAATCATTTCACTGGGGCTGGCTTACATTCAGAAGTTCAGTCCGTTATGATCTTGGTAGGAAGCATGATGGCACGAAGTAGACATGGTACTAGAGAAGCAGAGAGTTCTACACCTGGATCAGCTTAGCAGGCAGCAGAAAGAGAGACAATGGACCTGGATTGTGCGTTTGAAACCTCAAAGCCCCCACCCCCGTGACATACTTTCTCTAACAGTGTTACACATACTCCAGCAAGGTCACATCTCCTAATAGTGCCACTCCTTATTAGCCTGCCAGGCCATTTTCATCCAGACCACCTCATGCTCTTAACTACCAACCCATCTTTTCTATTTCCCAAAAAATGTTTTTAAAAGGATGCTTAGAATTGAGGAAGTATCTGTACATACTGCTGTCTAGTTCTTTTTCTTTTTTGCAATGCTGGAGATTGAATCCAAAGCTCTACATGAACTAGGAAAGCCAAGTCCCTATTCCTTGTTTTTAGGACAGTCTCACTAATGTAGCCCAGGCTGGCCTCCAACTCACGATTCTCCTGCTTCAGCCTTCTGAGTGCTGAGATTGCAGGTTTGAGGTACCACAGTAGCTTCTCCTCATGCTTTGTCCTTCAACCCATTTGGCAAAAGATAAGCCTTAGCTCAGAGTGGAGGCATATACCTGCAACCCTAGAATTGTGAGTTCAAGGTCAATCTATTCTAGAGTTCTAAGGCTAGCTCAGAATACAGTTAAATCTTGTCTCAAAAGACCAACAGTAACCAGATCTGGTAGTACAAGCCCACAACACAAGTTATTTAGGAGGACATCAAATTCATGGCCTCCTGGGCAATTTCATGAGATCCTGTCTCAAAAGAGAGACAGAGAGAGACAGAGACAGAGAGAGAGAGAGACAGAGAGAGACAGAGAGAGAGAGACAGAGAGAGAGACAGAGAGAGAGAGGGAGAGGGAGGAAGGAAAAAGAAAGAGAAAGAGAAAAAGAAAGAAAAAGAAAAAGAAAGGGGGCAGGGAGAATCAGATAAGTTGCTGTTTTTAAGAAGAGGGTTGTACGTATAGCTGAAACTGTCTGTCTGTCCTGTGCAAGGCTCTGGATTCAATCACCAATACCACAAAAAAAAAAAAAAATGAGACAGAGGTATGATATAGCCCAGAGGAGGGCCTGCCAAGGCTGAGGCCTTGTATTCCATCTCCAGCACTAAAGGTCAAAAATAAAATTTGAGTCTTTATCTCACCTTCGAAATTTAAACCACTTCAAAGGAGATCTGACCAAGCAAAGTCTGGCCAAGCAGAATCTAACAGTAGCCCAAAGAGAAAGAATCCAAGGACCAAATACACATAGCTATTCTTGCAAGGGTCCTACACACTAACTTTCCTTAAATTACCTGTGTCATCCCAAAATAAAAAATTTTCCTAAATGTTTAAGAGAATGAGTTGAATATGCACAAAACTGAAATTCTTTTTCTGTCTTAAAACTTACCTGCTATTGTAGCAGCTTTCCTAATTACAGAAAAAAAATGTCTATTTACAATCTTGAACTGTGCTATTTCCAAGATTTTATTTTGTTAATTACTTATTTTTATGTTATGGTGTTTTGCCTGCATGGATGTCTATACACCATGTGTGTAATGCCCAAAGATGGTGTCAGGACTCTGGAAGCTGCAGTCATAGATTGTTGTGGACCACATACACACTGGGGACAGAAGCCAGGTTCTCCGCAAAAGCTGCAAGTATTAACTGTTGAACCATCTCTAGGGGACGGAAGCCAGGTTCTCCGAAAAAGCTGCAAGTATTCTTAACTGTTGAACCATCTCTAGGAGTTCCAGGTTTGTTTGTTTTAACATTTATTTATTTTGTGTGGGGATGTGTGATGGTTTGTATATGCTTGGCCCAGGGAGTGGCACTATTAGAGGGTGTGGCCCTGTTGGAGTAGGTGTGTCACTGTGGCTTTAAGACCCTCATCCTAGCTGCCTGGACGTCAGTATTCTGCTGGCAGCCTTCAGATGAGGATGGAGAACTCTCAGCTCCTCCTATATCATTCCTGCCTGGATGTTACCATGTTTCTGCCTTAATGATAATAGACTAAACTTCTGAACCTGTAAGCCAGCCCCAATTAAATGTTGGCCTCATAAGAGTAGCCTGTTGTCTGTTCACAGCAGTAAAACCCTAAGACAGGAGGAGATATTACATGCCTGTACTGGCTAGTTTTGTGTCAGCTTGACACAGCTGGAGTTATCACAGAGAAAGGAGCTTCAGTTGAGGAAATGCCTCCATGAGATCCAACTGTAAGGCATTTTCTCAATTAGTGATCAAGGGGGAAGGGCCCCTTGTGGGTGGGACCATCTCAGGGCTGGTAGTCTTGGTTCTATAAGAAAGCAGGCTGAGCAAGCCAGGTGAGGCAAGCCAGTAAAGAACATCCCTCCATGGCCTCTGCATCAGCTCCTGCTTCCTGACCTGCATGAGTTCCAGTCCTGACTTCCTTGGTGATGAACAGCAGTATGGAAGTGTAAGCCGAATAAACCCTTTCCTCCCCAACTTGCTTCTTGGTCATGATGTTTGTGCAGGAATAGAAACCCTGACTAAGACACATGCCTCAACATACATGTGGAAGACACAGAACAACTTCCAGGAGCTGATCCACCATGTGGGTCCCAACTCAGGTCACTCAGCTTGACAGCGAGCTGAGCCTTTCACTGGCCCTGACTTCCTAGGTAATACACCAGCCCTGTTTCTGTAAGTAATTGGTTTAATAGGTACATGTACTTTCTACAGAGGCTCCAAGGAGGAGGTCTGCCTTGTCACACAAAATCTCCACTTTTCATGCCAGGTATGAGGTCCTCATTCACAACTGGTACTCATAGTTCATAAACAGAAAAGGCAAGTCACTTCTCAGGCGTGGGGAGGACCCATTTGAATCCCAACAAGAATGAGGCTGGGGCAAGAATATTGCAAGTTTGAGGCCAGCCTAAGTTATTCAATGAGATCCTGGGTTTTTTTTGTTTTGTTTTGTTTTGTTTTGTTTTTTTAAATAGTGGTATCTTTTAGAAGTCCAGGGTCACTGTTTGTATGTGTTAACTTGGGACTTCCACTCAGATCCAAAGGAGCCTATATTTCATTTTCTGGAAACTGACAAGTTAGCTAAAGTACTCTGAAGTGTACAAATTCCTTGTCAAAATGAATATGCTTTGGTCATTGTTAGTGTTGACCTTTATATTTATAGGATCAAAGGATGAATGATTTTAGGTTTATCTTCATTATTGGTTAATGAAGATAATTTTAATATTATAAGCAAGTTATACCATAATCAATCACATTTATATCTTTCCATAATGTCAAGAGTTTATTGAATAATAATAAAGCCATAGCTATGTCCATTTCATAAGCTTCAAGCACCAAGTAGTCTTGATTTCATTTGGGAACATGACCACCAGTCAATTCCTTTTATTCCATTCTAATTCTTTTCATTTTTATTTAATGTGCACTGGTGTTTGCCTGCATGTATGTCTGTGTGAGTGTGTGGGATCCTCTAGAAGTAGAGTTACAAACAGTTGTGAGCTGCCACGTGCATTCTAGGATTTGAACCCTGGTCCTCTGGAAGAACAGCCAGTGCCCCTAACCACTGAGTCATCTCTCACAGCCCTCCATTCCAATCTTAGTTACTTACTCTCAGATTCCACGTTTCATGCCACACAAAATTATACCGATCCTAGAACTACTAAGAAAAGGCTGTGACCATCCTGGGTTTCAGAGGCCCTATTACAGGGTAAGGCAGAGAGTTAGCACTCGTGTAGTATCACTACTGACGGCTAGGCATCAAGGAATCATCAATAAGCTATTCAGAGCACTAGGCTGCCTAGGTGCACAGCTGGTTTAAGGTACAGCATTCTAGACACCTATATAGTTCTAGTGGGCAAATCAGGCAGGGTGGTGTACTCAGATGAAGTTCCTGGAACAGAATCAGGAATCCATACAGTGGAAAACGTAGAGTGACTCAATGACAGGTCAGATGCCAGAGCAAGGTCCTCCTGTTTTAGTTTTACCACACAGTCTTGCTGGCTTCAAACTTGCAATTCTCTTCAGACTACCAAGTTCTGGGGCTGTAAGTGTCACTACGCCCAGCACTACCTCTTGTCCTATGACTCAGGTGAGGAAGTTCCATCATTCTTTGGTCTAGTGTGTTTGCTAAGCTTGTGGGCCTGGTTTCTCTGATATGGTTTTGGTATGTCCAAGTGTTCTGATTTAATCTGATGACTTCATAAGACGGTGCTTTTTCATTGGTGTATATACATCCATGTCTTGTGGTCTGTGCAGCACAGTTGAATGTTCTTTGTGATAAGCTGTATGTCCAACATCTGGTGGTTATCTACTTACCCAGGTAAGCATCCTGCCTTAGCAAGAGATTTTAGAAATTGAACAAAGTGTTGGTGTAGAAAACAGTTACTCCAGGCAAGGCTCAGTCAGCCTCAGCAGAAACTCAGAGCAGGGCACTGCCGATCTCCTATGGAACATGCTTTCTCTAGTCAGGTCTTTCTTCGTTTACCACCACTGACTCCTGCTCAGCAAAGCTGTGTTTAGCACACCCATACAAAGAACATACTTTCAAAGACACAAAGCTGCCACATATCCAAGGTATGGAAAGCTTTATTTCATTTTTGTTCTTTGAACCAGGGCTTCTCTGTGTAGTCCTGGCTGTCCTGGAACTTGTACTGTAGACAAGGAAGGACTTGAACTCTGAGATCCACCTGCCTCCCTCCTAAATACTAGGATTAAAGGTGTGCACCACCATAAAAGTTTTATTTTAAAAATATGTGTATCTTGCCTGCATGTATACATGTATGTGCATCATATATACATGCCTGGTGCCTGAAGCAGTCAAAAGAGGGTTTGAGTTCCACTGAGTTGGGATGGTTGGGAGCCTCACGTTGAGTGTCAGGAACTGAACCTGGATCCTCTTGTAAGAAGAGTAACAAGTGCCTTTAAATCACTGGGACAACTCTCCAGCCACAGGCATAGAGTTTTATCATGTATAACATGGAATGTTTCCTACATATGACTTAACTCAAATAATTTTTAACCTGTGTTTGATCCTTGGAACCTGTGGGCAAAGGAAACAACAGGTCCCTTCATGTTGTCCTCTGCTCTCCACACATTTGCCATAGCACATGTGCCCCTCCCCACAATAAATAAAATGGTAATACAAAATTTTAATATTCAGTCATGACACCTGTTATGTAGTTATTGGAAGGTGGCTCATAAGACTACACCAGCCTTCAGGAAATTCAAGAAACGTATTGAGGGCCCAACAAGATGGTTCACTGGGTAAAGGCCACCAAATCCCACAATCAGAGTTCTAGCCCCAGGGTCCAGACATTAGGAGGTGACTGGTGAAGGTTGTCCTCTGACCTCAGCAAATGTTCACACAAGTAAATGTAATAAAATTAGTTTACAAAGAAAAGAAACATTGAGGTATGGGGAAGTTAGAAAGTTAGCCGATTCACTGTGGTTCCTCTTGCCAGTTTATATAATCGGTGCACAAAGGGGGAAGAAGCCCTCTGCAGAGCTGCCTCTGGCGGGGCAAGGGGTGGGCAGGGTAGACAAGACGGAATCCTTTCTCTTGTCCGTGGTTGGTGCTCTATTCGGGGTGAGGAGACAATTGTTCCTCTCCCTGAAGTCACTCAAAGTTGAGTACCTACCAGTAGCCTACCTCTCTCAGAGGCCGCCATGTTCTGCTACGCTGAGAGTCTTGGACAGACACGTCCCATAGTGGGGCTGTCGGTGTCTGCCATCCCCGGAGCCCACACGAAGCCCCGCCCCGGAAGCTGCCTGCCCCATCAGACTCCTCCCCAGGCATGTGTGAGGTCACTGCTCTCCGGCCACCACCAGCTCCGGGGAGGGACCCAAAGGCGCCCCGACGGCGCATGCTCCCGCTCGGGCGGGCCGCTCGGCTCACCTAAGCCGGTCTAGCCTGCGTGCGTGGCGTTCGCGGAGCCCAGCGAACCGGTCGCGAGAACCTCGAGGCAATTGGGGTTGGGAGGCAGCGGCCGCCAGGCGGCACCGCGCCAGCACTGCCGCCCAGGCCTCACGTCTGACACGAACAGCGCGCGCCGCCACGAACCGGGCCGGCCCCCCAGCCAATGGGCGCCGCGCTACAAGTGACCACGCCCACCGCCCCTCGCACGTAAAGGGAGTCTCTGGCCCGGCCTCGCCGGCTGCTGGCTTCTGATTGGCTGGGGCGAGCAGTGGCCGCAGCAGGCGAAGCCGGTGTTCTCGCACTCGGGTGGCGGCCAGAAACCGGCAGGACTGGAAGGGACCCCGCGTCTCGGTGAGTGAAGCGGGAGCCGGGCGGGAGGCGAGGGCTGCGGGGCGGGGGGTCCCTCGGGTGGGCGGAGGACTTGGGGTCCCCGTCGGCCAGTGCATGTGGAGCCGGAGGAAGGAGGCCGGAGCTTCTGGAGCGGATCGTGGCCGAGGGAACGAGAGTCGCGGAGGAGGCAACGATGGCAAACGGGGACCGGGCTGGTGCCAGCTTCGGGGATCCCGGGAGCAGTGGGAGGAGAGGGAGAGGGAGCGCGATCGCACGGGTCTAGGAGTCTGGACAAGGTCACAAGAAGGTGGGAGGTGAGGCAGGGCGCAGCGCTCGGGCACCTCGGCCTGGCCTTCCCGGGCGCCACCCGGGGTTTGCGCAGACCTTACGTGACCCTGTGTCACCGGATGGAGGAGGGAAGGCTGTGGCGGAATGCGAATGCCCCTGACAAGGGAACGGGGTGCAGAGATCACAAAAGCACGACTAAGGTTCAGGTGTGCCAGCCGTCCGGGTGACTCGATTCTGTTCTCTGCTTCCCTCGTTTATTCCTGGGGTGGAAAGCAGTCCTCTCTTTGAGGGGGTGATCCCTACCCGGGAATCTGCTTCCCGGACTACTGAGGCCCCCTGCAAATTGACAGTTTGGATGCAAATTCTTGACAGGTTCAAAAGGTTCTCGGTGCTCCTGGAATGTGCTAGAAGGTCTTCTCTGCACAGTATAACTTGAAAGGGCTTCTTAAGATACAAATCCTAGTGTTGTGCCCCTGGCCGTTTGAATCACAATCTCAGAGAAGCCATTTTGCACAAGCTGACAGGTAACTTAGGCAAAATCAGAATTTAAAATTTACTATTTTAGGTAATAGTTCTTAGGACCAAAGGGACATGCTGGGAAGAGTCTTCAGCTGTTATATCACCTGATGCCCAACCATTTTCTTATTTACCTCTTCTAGGTTGCCATGCCTTTGGAAAAGTGTGTCAGTAGTTATGCCTGGCCTTACAGAATAATGTGCTCAGCAAACTAAGTTTGAATATCTGGTTATTGCTGACTTAAAAATAAAAATATGTTCTACTTTCTGACAGATATAGGTCAGTCATTGGGTGAGTGAGATAATAAAAAAAAATCTAGTGGGAAAAAATCTTTTTAACTTGGAATTGAAATTGTTAGATAATTTAACTGAAGAGAGAATAGCCCATTTAACTATAGGTGTAATGTACACAGTTTTTACAGTTCAAAGACAGTATGAATTTTTATATTTTCAGTTCAGATTTACACCTGTAACATAAAAATGTTCATTTAACAATAAATAAATTGTCAAACAAAACTGTGGACTGTATGTGGGGAGTCAGATTGTAATCCTACCTTCCAGAAATATATTCCTGGTGTGGAACAATCCACATGACCCTTATATTATGGTCATATAATTCAAACTCATTTATCCACCTGTAAAATAAGGATATTGATCATCATCTCTTACTTAATTTCTTACACTTAAGTTATGATTTGAGCTTATTGACCGTGAGTTTTAAAGCATGTCCTTTCCTTTTCACCTAAGTGGCTATATTTCATAAATACTACCACCACTACCACCTCTTCCTTCTCTTCTTCTTCCTCCTCCTCTTCCAGCATGGTTTTGCTGTGTAGCCCAGGCTAGCTTCAAACTTGAGATCTCCTGCTTCCCGTAGTCTGATACTGACATTACATGCAATTTCCACCACAGCACACTCTTCAGTTTCCTCATCTTTTTGTAGCCCTTTCTGGTAGCCAAATGCATATATAATTGGTACAAATTCGTACCTTTGCATTGGAGTAAATGCCTTATCCACTGGGTCATATAATTACAGTTCTATCCATGTGGCTTTCTTTGTGCTCCAGACTCATCTTCAGCTTCTTGCCTGACATCTGCCCTGTCATGCCTGATGGGCGTCTTTTGTAAATTTGATTTCATTATTTTTGTTGTTGTCTTGAGACAGAGTGTTGCTTTGCAGCCTAGGCTAGCTTTGCACTCCTGATCCTCTCCCCTCTTGAGGGCTGAAATTATAGGCACATATCACCACTCTGGCTATCATTAGTCCCCTAAAAGAAATAATGGCTACATGATGCGCCCCAATTCTTAACCGCATTATGAAATTAACAACATTCTGAAAGTGAGGTCAAATGCCCCACCCATTCCAGCTTGATAATCTATATCACATACTCGTGATGAAGGGAAGGGATGGGTGTCTTCTGTTCTTTTATATACAGTAAAGAAATAGTTCTCTCTCCCTCCCCCTCCCCCTCCCCCTTTTGCTCCATGAACCCACTGGACAAT
This sequence comes from Mus musculus, assembly GCF_000001635.26. Lineage (NCBI taxonomy): Eukaryota > Metazoa > Chordata > Mammalia > Rodentia > Muridae > Mus > Mus musculus. The sequence goes on along the minus strand of NC_000075.6, from coordinate 121,855,226 downwards.
ACACATAACCACCTAGGAAATGGGGAAAAGATGCCAGCCATGGTTTGTTTCCTTATTTATGGTGTGTTTGTTGACAATGCTGGGGATCTAACCTGTGACCTCAAGCAAGCTTAGCAAGTGCTCTGTCACTGAGCTGTGTCCCCAGCACAATAGAGGTGCCTCTCTCATGATGAGTTCAGGAGGCATAAACACAAAGGGAGATTTGTTTTGTTTTATATTTTCGAGATAGAGTCCCTCTATTATGTAGCTCTGGCTGTCCTGGAACACAGAGATCCATCTGCCTCTACCTCTTGAGTGCTGGGATTAAAGATGTGTATTACCCTCCCCAACCACAAAGGGATGTTTTTAAAGTAGATTGTAGTCTGATAATTTTTGTCACTTGTAACTTCAAGGAATCAAGACCCACTCAGGATATTTTCTCATTTTCATAGATGCTGTGTAAGAACAATAAAAGGAAATGGGCATAGGTGTGTGCAGCTTGGTGGTCTCACATTGCCTGATCAAACTCTGAAAGTACTCTACTCACTATGTGCAGGCCATGGGGATGTATGCAAGAGGGCAGGTCTGCACCCCAGCTTCAGGAACTCACACAGGTGTTTGTCAGTGTTCTGTAGGAGGGCGTAACCAAAGAGGACCTCCCAGAGGAGGCCAATTCAGGCACAGACCTGCAAAACCAAGAGTTAACTGGGGAAAATTGAAGTAGAGAGGCAAAGGGGAGCTGTTGCGACAGAGCACTCAGCTCTGTAAATGCTTTGAGCTGGCCTGGAACTCAAGATCCTTCTCCTTCAGACTCTGAGTGCTGGTTTTACAGCCATGTGCACCGCACCTAGTCAGTATTTGTTTTATTTTGTAAATGTAATCACATCCTGAACCTTGAGCTTACCAAGCTTTGTATGTACAAAGCTTAGTAAGATGTAATGTGTTAGGAAGTATTGGGAGTACAAGAAAAGGGAAAGTCTTAGCCCTAATCTGAATATTCTAGCTAGCTAAGTCTTCTTCTCTGTTAAGGATAGTATTTACTCCTTAGGGAGTGTACGGCTTGGAGAGGTGAGCTCACTTTTCAAACTAAACATTGCCCCATTAGAGTTGGCTTTTCTTTGAGGGCTTTGCCGCATATGAAGAGTCCAGGATTGCATGCTAATGAGTGGATAGCAGTTGTCACCACTTGAAGATTCATGTACTGTATGCTGTGTTTGCCTCCTTTATTTAATCTGTGGGTCAGGATTACAGGCAGTTCGACAGGAGACACACAGTAAAGATGACATGGATTTGTCACTCCTGCACCTTGATGAACTTGCATGAGATTAGTGATTGTAGGGAGAGAGAGCCCTTGCTCTCTGTGATGGCAGAATGAATTCTTTTGCTCCTTTACTCATATAACCATTTGCTCATCTTGGCCTTGTTTGAGTGCCACTTAAAAGGATGTTATAAAGAGGAAGCTGGGGGAACATTAGGAAGGTGTGTAAAAGAAGGCGGATCAGAAGAGAAGCATAGTAGATGTCAAATAAGACCGCCCTGAAGGACTTGTTTTTCGTTGTTTGTACTGATGTTAACACTGATAACCTCAGATAGAAAGAAAGCAGGAAGGAAGGAAGGAAGGAAGGAAGGAAGGAAGGAAGGAAGGAAGGAAAAAAAAATAAACCAGCAGCATGGTGGTGTACGCCTTTGATTCCATCTCCCATGAGGCAGAGGCAGGCAGATCTCTGAATTCAACGCTAGCCTGGTCTATATATTGAGTTCCAGGGCAGCCAGGGCTATTCAAAACAAAAAAGAAAACCCCAAAAGCTATGCAGTGGAACATGGAAGCATGTCTGTAAGTAGCTATTTCGATCTTGTCCAGGTTCAGGGATCAGCGTCTTCTGGCCTCCTCAGGCATTTGCAAGCAGATACACAAACAGACATCTACACATTCTTTTAAAAGAATATTGCTATTTTCCCAGTGTGTTAAAAGAAAAATTGTTACATGAGAGAAAAGGCAAAGTGATGGAAGAATAAATATATACAATTCTCTTTAATTGTGAAAGTTCAATTCTAAAAGTATTTTTCAAGTTCACAGATAACAGATACCATGGAAACTAGGCATAGTTGTAGCCGGACTTTGTCTACTTTGTGGCTTCTTTCTCCTACCTTTTCAACCCCCTAACACTAAATAGAGAAAAAAGTGAGGGGGGTGGGGAAGTGTGACATTATTGTTAGACTACTTCCTGCTGACTAGGGGTGTCAAGTTCCTTGGGGACAAGTTTGATCTTCGCTGTCAGGAGATCTGATTTCTTCTCATTTCTTTGCATGTGACTACTTGACGAACCATACCACCTCCTGGGACCCTAGCCTTATATACCCTCTAAAAAGTTCCCAGAATTCCAAATGTCACATAATCACAGAAACTACCTGCAGCTGCAAACCCATGCCTCTGCTAGAGCATGAGGCAAATCATAGTCAGCTGCTGCAGACATCGGAAGCAGCCCCACATCTCACTCCTGAGATTAAAACGAAAGCATATCTCTATTTCTGTTTTTAAAGAAACCAAATTTCTCACTAACCATAGTAGTTCATTCAGTATTGAATAATATTCTAGGTGCTTTTAATTACATAACCTCAAAAAAAAATTCTCTTTCAGGAAGACTCTTCAAGAAATCACAATGTCAACCAACACAGACCTTTCTCTCTCTTCATACGATGAAGGTCAGGGGTCTAAGTTTATTCGGAAAGCTAAGGAGACACCGTTTGTCCCCATTGGTAAGTTGGCTGATGCTCTGATATGCAGCCTGCTGTGAGCTTGGAGCTATGGATGCATGATAAATTTGTATATTGAGTAGATCCTGAAATACCTTTTTTCTCATTTTGTTGAAATATGGTAAGATCAATATATAAATTTCATCACAAAAGTTCTATGTATATTCAGGTTTTTGGCTGTTATTTCAGGGCCCCATGCTCTATGGGGATCCCCAGACCACCTTCTGACCCAGAGACTTACCAGGACTCAAGACAGAAAAACCCTGTTAAGGTTTCTAGCATTGAAAGGATAGAGGTGAAAGTCAGCAAAGACATCTAGGATGAAATCAGGAGAGACAAGCACAAGCCTACAGGTGCTTCCCAGAGGACACTGCATTCTTCCGCCAGTGATGGGCAGCAACACTGGCAGACGCAGACTGCCAGACTCAGAGGCATGCAGCGGCCATGAAGGCCCTACTTCCCAGGAAACAGCAATATGATCAACAATGGAAATTCTAAAGTCAGTAAATTGGGATAGTTCATTCACTTAAAGCATATAGGAGTTATAATTAGTATTAAAGCAGTAGAAACATTCCCTTTAAAGTTGGGAATTGATCAGGGATCTGTGCGGACTCTGCTGTTGTTGCCTGGAGAGACTGACACTTTGCAAATTCAGGGCAGGAGCTGTGTACATACTTTAGGAAGAAACTCTGTTGGTCTATGGGCAATGTAATTCTCTGCACAGGGAATACAAGACAGTCTAATGAGAAGCAACTAGACCAGTTAGGTGCCACCGTTCAGACTCCTTTACTTGACTCTTTTAACAGTGCTTCTCAACCTGTGAGTTTTGACCCTCTCACAGGGGTCACCTAGAACCATGGGAAAACACACATTCACATTACAATTCATAACAGTAGCATAGTTATGGTTATTAAGTAGCAACAAATACGATTTTATGGTTGGGGGTCACCATAACATGAGGACTATATTAAAGGACGGCAGCATTAGGAGGGTTAAGAACCAGTGCTCCAGAGAGTCCCGTTCACACTGAACCCAAGTAGGAAATGACGTCATTGGTGCAGCAGAAAACACCAGGGGAACGTCTAGCTGGCTTTCCATTTTCTCCGTTCTCCTACAGCTTTCTGGTTTGGGTCTGACAAATTGTATTTACTCAAGAGTAGTCCTGTTGTCCTTTGTTTCTTCCTTTTCAGTGCTAACTCAGTTATTTCCTAATCTCCTTTGCTCTGTTTTAACATCCAAGCTCAATTACAAGCTTAGCCTCTTTAGTGTGTATGTATTGCCTATTGTATATTGACTGCTAATTTTAGTTTTAGGTTATGCAGTCTAAGTATTATTAGCCTTTTTGAAAGTCAATGTTCATTGTGGCCTAATGTGTGATTATATTTTGTCAAAATTTCCTAAACGTTTGAGAGACCATATGGTCTGTTTTAAAATTAATATGTCATTTCTTTATTATTGTCTATGTGTGCTATGTGCATGTGCCACAGCGCTCATGTGGAGGTCTGAGGATGACCGTCAGGAGTTGGTTCTCTCCTTCCTCTGTGTTGAGGCAGCTCTCTCTTCCTTTCTCTTCACTATATACCACAGGCTAGCTGGCCTATGGCCTCCTGTCTCCACCTTTCATCTGCCCATAGGAGTGCTGCTGGGATTACAGATAATTACCACGTCTAGCTTTAAAAAAAAAAAGTTGGATTCCAGGAATTGGGCTCATTGTCCAGCTTGGCAGCATGTTTACCTGCTGAGACAACTCACTAACCCTGGCATTCTTAAATCTGACTACTTACTCCATAAACCCACATTTGTTCAGAAGTAATCATTAGCTGAGCATTGTGGCTTGTGCTCTAACCCAGCACTGGGAAGGTAGGGGCAGGAGAATCAGGGAGTCAAGCTCATCTACTGCTCATTGCAGATTTGAGGCCAGCCTGGGATACATAAGACCCAGTGCTTAAGAGGCAGAGCCAAGTGGAGTTCAAGGCCAGCTTACTGTTCACTGTGAATTCTAGACTTGGCTTGTAAAGCAAAAATGATTGAAAATTTAGTTCATGTGTTACTTAATGAATGGTCTGATAAAGTATCCTTACAAAAATAGCAGAAAGTACATTGGCTAACGCTCACGTTGTCTTGGCTCCTCTCCCGTGCAGCTAACACAGTCACAATTCTTTGTGTTGCAGGAATGGCGGGCTTTGCAGCGATTGTTGCCTATGGGTTGTACAAGCTGAAGAGCAGAGGAAATACAAAGATGTCCATTCACTTGATCCACATGCGTGTAGCAGCCCAGGGCTTTGTTGTGGGGGCCATGACTCTTGGTAGGTTCATCAGGACATTTCTTAAATTTCTGTTTCTCATTGATGCTTTTCCTTACAAAGCAACGTAAATACTTTCTGCTGACCTTAAAACAGTTTGAAAATACCTTTGATTCATTTTCTTATGAAAGAATAATTAGTTAGAGCAGTGAAAAAGCTTTGCCTCCTGTAATGGGAAATCCTTATTCTGTAAGTCTTCAATTTCATTGCTCAGATTCTGAGCACAGGGTAATAGTAAGTTTTCTGAGAAGGATATGACGGGATTGAGTTTGGGAGGGTAGAAAGGATCCTAAACGTGCTTGCTTTTACTGGCATCACGGTTTATTGACTTGATCTTGTCCAATGTAGTGGGTGTTTTTAAAATTTCCTGGTAAATAGTGATTGCTCATTAAAACGGTGTGACACGCACGGTGAGCTGCTCACACTGGCCTGGTCCTGTAGACTGCTGTGTTTTCTGAATGTTGAAGGAGATGTTTTAATGCTTCTCTTCTTTTTCTTTAGGTATGGGCTACTCCATGTATCAGGAATTCTGGGCCAACCCTAAGCCTAAGCCTTAGAAGAGCTGGTGGCATGGGAAGTGCTTGCTTTAGTTAGACGTCTCATATTGAGGTTACGTGTTTGTATCTACAATAAATAACATGTGGGTTTAGACAAAACACGGTATTGAATATTGGTTTACTTTCTTGCCAGCTTGATTTGCCAAATTGTTAGTGACTGATTCGCTAACTAGGTCACTCATGGGGGTTAAGGTAACACAGAAGAAATCTGTCACCTGAAAGTAGTTGGGTACAGTGTTTTCCTCACACCCTTGTGATGAAAGTCATTGTAAGAAGGGCAGCTGACAATGCAGATACACACACAATATGTGCAGACTAGGCCATGCTTTGGGAGGGTGTCAGGAAAGAATCCTGTTTGCTCTGGTTCGTTTATTTTGTCTGCTTGTGGGCTGACTTCAGAACTTCAGGTTTTAAGGTTTGTTGGCTTCTGAAAACACTTTCCAAAGAGTCCACAAAATATAACTAGCTTATAAATCCCCTATAACTAAGTAGGAGGGAGAGAGAGAAAGAGATTGTGTGTGTGTGTGTGTGTGCGTGTGTGCATGCGTGCGTGCGTGCACGTACAGCAACTTGGAAAGCTGATAAGAGCTGCAGAAAGGCAGTGTTTATTAAAATCACACTTAGAAACTGGTTGTGGGTTCTGGTTAAGCTCTTTTATAATTGCAAAGTTCTATTTTTGCTGCTTGGTAGTAGGATAATTCTTAAACATCTTAAACTATAGGTTTTTGTTTCTTTTTTGTGGTACTAGGCATTACGTGCAGGGTCTCACATAGGCCAAGCAAGTGCTGTACCATGGAGTTGAACCCCGGCAGCAGTAGGTACTGTATGTTGTAACACAAGGATAAAGGAAATACATGGCCTAGTACAGGCAGTGTGTCTACTTCGTAAGAGCCGTGTCTATCCAGGTACCAAAAGTGAGAGGTCAGCAGTGGGTGGGCTGGTGTTTTGAGACATTACACACATACTTGGACATACAGAATGTTAAGTGCACTTTGAAATCCATGTCCAACCCAAACTAATATTCCATAGAGACAAGGTGTCATATGTATTGTTATTAAAATAACTCTGAACATATCAGATGTCTTGTTTTTATTTCAGTTTTGAAAAAGTAAATCCTTCCAGCACAAAGATTAGAAAACAGAATACCTGTGGTAGTAGACGGTTAGAGGCCATCTACAGCTAGAACTGAATGCTGCCATCTGTTGGGTACTTACTGTGTGCCCCACCCTGCTCTGAGAGAGTTTGACTTTCAGTTATTTGTGGTTGTGAGCGTGTGTGTGGTTATGAGCATATGAGTGCAAGTGCCCATGAGGCTGAAGGCATAGAGTATCCCTGGAGCTGGAATTATAGGCAGTTGTACTGGGAAATGAATTTGGGTTCTCTGCAAGAGCACTTCTTGCTCTTAACCATTGAGCCGTCTTTCCAGCTCCCTCCTTTTATCTTCGTTGTTTGTGTGCAGCAGTCACGAGACAATTTTGAGGAGTCAGTTTTCTCCCACCATGGATCCTGGGTATCAACAGGTTCATAGTCTGTGTAGCAAGCACCTTTTCCTGCTGAGTCATGGTGCTGGCCCTTTAAGAACTTGAACATACAGTGTCATTAAACTAATGATATAGGAGATAGTGCCCACGCCACAGACCTGCACATTCCAGGGTCACAGGGCCTGCATTCCAGGTGCTGTGCTGTGCTGCCTACAGGACTGACCATAGGGCTTTGTTTTTCACTGTTCCCGTGTAAACTGGAACTTTAGAAGAGTCCATGATAGCATGACAGGGGCCAGCAGATGTTAGGCACTTGCTGTGGTGGCCTTTGTGACATTGGAGTGGCAGTAGTGATAGATGGTATTTCATACAGTTAAACAAGAGGCTGCAACTCTCATGGTCCTAATCACAGACTGTATAGCCCGATCCAGTCAGAGTTTTCCGTCTTCCCAGCCGTGACACGAGAGTGTGGACTAGCCGTGCTACTGCGCCCCTGTCTAGCTGCTGCTGGAAAAGTTTGAGAAAGCTTTCCAAATTTTGGCTTCCTGCTTTAACAGTGTTCTGAGTTTTGAGAACTTGTTACTAAGTGCCACCTATACTCATGGTTCGGCCACTCTGAGCAAGAGAGCTGTGACTTCCTCATCTAAGGTAGAGACACTACCTAGGATTAGAGAAAGAAAGTCCAAGGGACCTAGCCTGGCATGTCACGCTTCCGTAACCCAGTGCATGGCTGCTGCTTTATAACTGTACTGAGTATAGGGGTGAAGTCCCAGCAGGCTGGCACTAAGTGATTGCGGCAGAACATGGTGGCTGCCAATAGAAGCAGCAGCAGGAGCAGCTGGCTGGGCTTCCAAGCCCAGGGTTGGGATCGGGAGGCTCTCCAAGGCAAAAGCATTCTACTTTGCCTTCTCAGGGAACTCTCCTCCTAAGGTTGGGTATAATGGAGTGTGGGGTGACTGTGTCAGGCCTTTCTTGCCCAGTTACCTGTCAGTGTATCCCAAGTCCCTTTCACCCAAAGCACTTGGCATTAGTTCCCTGTTCAGCCAATGCCTGCTGACTTCATTAGAGTGAATCTTGGGTTTGGTTTGGGGTTTTTGGTTTTTTGTTGTTGTTGTTTTTTTTTTTTTTTTTGCGTTTATGACGTTCCAGCTGGTCCTTTGTCCGTGGGTTCCACACCCATGGAGTTCGTCCCACCACAGATCTGAAATTGTTTGTTTTTGTGTCAGTGGTGAGCATGTGTGGACTTCCTTTTCCTGTGGGGGTTCCTCAGAGTGTTGTGTACAACTGTTACACAGCGTTGTGTTGCAGTAGGCAGTGTGAGTGAGATTGAGAGACTGAAAGACTGCGGCAGAACCCTCACCCTCTTGTTAGGAGACCTGAGCGCCCATGCAGGTTTGGGTCCTTCCTGGGGGCTCTGGAACAACTGGGGATGCTGTGTCTGAGCAACGGTGACATCTAGTGTCCAGAGTTGGGTATGACTAGATTTACAAGCTCCCTGATCTTGGTGCTCATGGAAACCATGCCTCCTGTCCCACAGCTGTCCAGAGTCCCTAGGATTCACAGTTAAGGTTCCATCCCTGTGTAATTCCTCAGCCCATTCCCTCGCAGCCGCAAAGCCAAAATAAAGCGGAATGATCTGAAGTGAAGGCTACCGTGTGTCAAGCAGCAGAGCTGCCAGGACCTATGTACTCCGCCCTGTTGAGACCCAGGCCATTAGATACAATGCACGTGACCAGTGATGGCTTTACCTGGGTACGTTCAGGAAGAACCAGTTCCTGGCTCAAGAAATTTGCTCTCCCTTAGCCACCTGCACTGGGCAGAGACAAAAGAGGAGAGTTACCCGGGTCAAGCTGAGGCCATTGTTGGGCTCCACCTTTAGCAGAGGCTGCTATCCACTTCCCTGGTTTGCTTTTCTGTCAGCAACACCACCTTCTACCTCCTCTTGCTCTGAATCTTACAGGAGTCTTTCCTGCCTCTTATCTAATGGACCAATAACCAAGCCCCGTCAGCTTGTCTCACATCTGTCCCCTCCTCTCCCTGTTCCCTCTACTTTTTACCTAGGCCTGTTTCTTCTCCCAGGTGCTAGTGAGGAAGAGGCTGAAGAGACCCACACACAAACTGTTCACTCTACAAAGGATGTCTATTACTAGTAAGCATATAAGGTCAAGGGGCTAGGCAGCAGGAGAGACTGGCAATTCCTGAGATCAGACGGCCTCCACCTGCAGCTGGGGATGTGGCTCAATGGTAAAGCATTTGTCTAGCATATTTGAAGCCTTGGGTTCGATGTCCAGCACCAGAAAGAGAGAGAGAGAGAAAGAAAGAGAAAACCAGCTAGATTACAAATATCAGACAACAAAAACCTGTGAGATGGGCTGAGAATAGAATAGAGAAATCTTGGTAGGAAAATCACAGTGTATTCCCACAGTCCGTTGCGCTGCTGACTTGGTGCAGGGCTGGGTCAGATCGCATCCATTTGGGTGGTCACCTGGAACAGAGAGCCACAGGATCTTGTCAGAACACTGGGCTTTCTGAGAAAGTCAACAGGGGTCTCCAGTATGAGATCCCCATATATACCAACGCATCTTCAGTATTAGCTTAGTTGGTAGACGCAGACTTGCCTGGAGCCAAGTGACAATCCACAAGGACAATGTTCCAGGGTTACAGGAATGGGGCCAGCAAAACCCAGGGCCATCACAAGCTGAAGAGGCAGAACTAACGCCAAAAAATCTTGAATCTGAAGAAACTGAACATTTTAATCCTCTGGGGCTCCTGAGTAGGGAGCTGAATAATCAGAAAGGCTTAAATTAAAACCCTGGGCTGAGCTGGCCTGTGGTGGCGTGTGCCATTAGCCCCAGCACTTGGTATGCAGGCAGATCTCTGAATGCAAGGCCAGCCTGGGCTACCAAAGGAGTTCCAGGACTACACAGAGAAACCCTGTCTCAAAAGCCAAACCTGCCCTTATGAAGCAGGACAGCTGGGTGTGTAGGTACTACTGACATACAAGGCCATTTCACATGTTACAGACCTCTGCCACGCCTGTTAGACTCCTACAACAATGGAAACCCTTCTGCTTATGAAGAAGGAAACCGGAGAGCCAGCTCAGTGGTTAAGAGCATTGGCTGCTCTTCCAGAGGACAGAATTCTCAGGTTCAATTCAAAGCACCCATATGGCCCCTCACAGCTGTCCTGTAATTCCAGGTCCAAGGCATCTAGTGGCCTCTTCTGGTCTTGGGCACCAAGTACACACATGGTGAACAGACACACATGCTGGGAAATATTATTCACATAAAATAATTTTTACAAAAGAAAATGGAAGTCTGGCTTGGCTCATGTCAGAGTCACTTTCCTGTTCAATTTCGTTTCTCATGGAGTAGAACGACTTAATGTTCATCATTTGTAGGAGGAATATAATTTCAGTGAGGGGAGTCTACCTGACGACCCTGTTCAAGAAGATAAATATGCATGGGCTGGGACGATGGCTCAGCGTTACCTTGCAAACCTGACAACCTCAATTAGGCAAGAACTCATATATAAAACGACAAGTATAACCAGGCAGTGGTGTAACATGCCATTAACCCCAGCACGGATCTCTGAATTTGAGGGCAGCCTGGTCTACAGAGCAAGTTCCAGGACAGCCAGGGCTACACAGAGAAGCCCTGTCTCAAAAAAGTAAATAAATAAAAAATAAAAATAAAAAGGCTAGTATAGAGTTACTTACACTTGTGATTCCAGTGCCAGAGAAACAAGCAGGCAGCCAGGCTAGCCAAATTAGTGATCCTGGGGCCAGAGAAAGGCCCTGTGTTCAAGAGCACTTTCTGTTGGTATGGAAAAGTACTCTAACAAAAGCCAATTAGGAGGAAAAGTTGATTTTAGAGCACAGTTCCATCACCTCAGGGAAGTGAAACAGCCAGCTACGTCACCGTCAGGAGCAGAAAGAAGTGAATGCATTCTTCTCTACTACCCAGCTTACTCGACCCTTACACAATTCACAGCCCAACCAGGGTGCCACCCTTAAACAGTTAAAGAAGACAGTAGCCCTCCGGCTGGCCTGGTCCAGACAATCTCACCAAAACTCTCCCAGGTCAGTCTCAAGTGTGTCAGCTGACAAATGTGACCATATCCCATCTCAAAAACTGGATCAGTGAGGGGCTGGAGACATGGCTCAGTGGCTAAGAGCGCTGATTGCTCTCCCAGAGGACTCAGGTTCAATCTCCAGCACCCACATGGCAGCTCACAACTGTCTGTAACTCCAGTTCCAGGAGATGTGACACCCTCACACAGACATACAGGCATGCAAAACACCGGTGCAAATAAAATTTAAAAGTAAACACTTAAAAAAAAAAAAAAAAACTCTGGATGAATGGATTCTGAGGAAAACCCTTAAGGTTGGTGTCTGTTCTCCACATGCATGTGCACAAATAATTAGCTTTTTTTAAATGAAGTTTATTGTGAGATTGTCTCTCCCAGATATGTCAGAAGCTACACCTATGAGGTCTCACCAACATGGCTGCCAAAGCAAGACCTGAACAAAATGATACCAACAGACATGCTAACATGGAGGGGGGAAAGTTCACAAGGCCTCAACCCTGGACAAAGACCTATGGGAAACTAAGGAACACTGAGGCCAGGAGAAATGCTCCTCTTAGAGACGAGTACACCAACTGTGTGTCCAATACCCAGTGATCAGTCAGTTCTGAAAACATACATACAAGCAACATTATGCAGACTAAGCATATGGCATTCATGTATTTAGGAATACAGGAATACAGGAGTGTGCACAAACACACACCATCACCACCACCATCACCACCACCATCACCACCACCACCACCTCCTCCTCCACCACCACCACCACCAACAACAATTAAAAAGAGGGCATGAGTTTGAAAGAAAGCAGGGACAGATACATGGAAGGTTTTGGAGGAAAGAAAGAAAAGGCTGTGCTTCCGGAGGTCCTGAGTTCAATTCCCAGCACCCACATGGTGGCTCACAACCATCTGTAACAAGATCTGCTGCCCTCTTCTGGCATGCAGGCATATATGTCTGTCTGCATAATAAAACTAATTCTAAAATAAAAATCTGCTGCCCTCTTCTGGCATGCAGGCATATATGTCTGTCTACATAATAAAACTAATTCTAAAATAAAAATATGTGGCATGGCTTCCTAAAAAAAATTTTTTAAGGGAAATGTTAGATTATGTCCCACTTGCAGAATATGAAGAATCGATGGAGTAGCAAATGTTTAGAATGTTGATTTATTTCCTGTATTTAATCTGAGTATTTTATATTTCTGAAAATGTTACAAATAGTTATAATTAAAGCATGCTACACATCAAGGTCTGGTGAGATGGCTCAGCAGTAAAGGCACTTGCTGCCAATCCTGATGACCTGACCACCAGCAACTCCCACAAAGTGTCCTTGAACCACTGCACACACGCATGGCATGGGTGCCCCCCTCGATAAATAAATACATAAAGTGTAATTCTAAAAATTAGCAGTATTTTCTGGGCAGTGGTGGCACACACTTTTAATCCCAGCACTGGGAAAGCAGGGTAGACGAGTGTCTGTGAGTTCAAGGCCAGCCTAGATTACAGAGAGTTCCAGAACAGCCAGTGCTACATGGAGAAACCCTGTCTCAAAAACAAACAAAAAATTAGCAGTGTTCCACAAGTAGCTTTGGCCAGAGAAACAGAATGTGGGGGCTGGGATAACAAAAATGAAGACATGGATCCCAATTCTCTTGTCTTCCTGTATTACAGAGAATCGGGTTTATACACTATACAAATTCTTCTGACTGCAAAATGAACAAAGAGCGGCAGAAGAGCCTCAGCGGGGACAGTAGGAAGGTTTAAAAAGAATAGAAAGTAGAGAAAAATATCCCTAGACTTGTGAGAATGGGCTACTGAGTATCCTGATTAAAAGCAACGCTCAGTAGCCGGGGAGACCCCTCCACCGTGAAGAGCACTCGCTGCTCTCACAGAGGGTCTGCATGCCATTTCTGGCAGTCATGTGGCAGCTTACAACTGCCTGTGACGCAGCTTCCTGGGGACCTGAGGCTCTCTCTGGCCTTTACAGTCATAGGACATACAGAGGGTGCACAGGCATACATGCAAGCAGACACTCCTATAAAAGTTACCTGGAAAGCCATCCTGTGACGCACGCGCGTGCACAGTGTGGCGCTGGGGATAGAACCAGGGCCTCATACAAAACAGGCAAGCACTGTACTGCAGAGCTTCTCTCTGTACTTCTCCAGTCCTTAGTCTCTTAGGACAGGCAGGCTCTCTTTATGTAGCTCAGGTTGGCTTGGAACTCTGTGTAGCGCCCAGACTGGACTTGAATCTGTGGTCCTCCTACCTGTGCCTCCAAAGTGCTGGGATTGCAGTACATTCATGCCTGAAGCTTTCTAATACATACCCTAGGAGGCCAGCTGAGATTCTATATCCTCTCATGCGGTGTGCTCTCATCCTAAGGGAAGCCTGGCTTGCTTCTAGGAGCAGCACTTTTCGAGGACCTTATCAGCACATCTGGCTCCTATTCTCTCCACAGCACCCAGCTGCCTCGTGATTATGAAGTGGGTGAATGGCACATGCGCAGTGTGGAGAAGACCCTGCCGCTTTGTGGTTCTATCTACTGAATCCACTCTGCCTCTTGGCAGTCATGCAGATTTTCAGTTCTCAGCCTCGGCCCAACACATAGGCCACTGAAGACCATAAAAAAGAAAGACCTGTTGGTTTGTGCTTTCTGGTCACATAGCACATCTGGAGCATCGGGAGGAGAAAGCAGAGAGGAAGCAAGGGCCCAGGGAAACTGAGCATGCAGTGGGTGTGGAGGGAAGCGAGATGGAAAAGGATTGGTTCCCTTCAGAGTTTAAATTTACCAAACTATGCTAAAAAAGAGTTGCCCAGCTGGAGTCATGTCTGAGCAGTTAAGAATTCCTCCTCTTCCAGAGGACCCACGTCAGGAGGTTCACAACCACCAGTGACTTTGTCTTAGGGTTTTACTGCTGTGAACAGACACCACAACCAAGACAACTCTCATAAGGACACTTAATCGGGGCTGAGTAACAGATTCAGAGGTTCAATCCATTATCATCAAGGTGGGAGCATGGCAGCATCCAGGCAGGCATGGTGCAGGAGGAACTAAGAGTTCTACATCTTCATCCTCAGGCTGCATGCAGAATAATGACTTCTGAGCAGCTAGGATGAGGGTCTTAAAGCCCACACCCACAGTGACACACCTATTCCAACAAGGCTGCACCCCCTAATAGTGCCACTCCCTGGACCAAGCATATTCAAACCATCACAGACTCCAACCCTAGGGGACCCAATGCCTTCTTCTGGCCTCCATGGGCACACACACACACACACACACAAAGAGAGAGAGAGAGAAAGAAGGAGAGAGAGTTAGAGAGAGAGAAGCTTTATGAAGGAGATGCTGTGCACCTGGACACACTGTACTGTACTGCGAGGGGGTGGGCAGGTGGATGCAGGGCTGTGGGTATCCAGCCCTGTATCTTCTTCACAAGTAGTGATGTACTACTCACGTTAAGTAAATGGGAAGCAGAAAAACAGGTTTAACATAGCTGGAGACTTTCACATTATAAAGGCTAGTGAGAGCATCTGGCCTCCCTCAGCTCATTTTTCCTATGTGTTTGCCTCCCTTCAAGTCCCTGAAATACAGCAATGTCAAACTGGGAGATTTTTTTTTTAAGTATTTTCTTAAACACACACACACACACACACACACTGTTTTTTAAAATCTTCTAAAATGCAAATAAATAAATAAATTCATAAATAAGAAGACCTAAAATCCTACCATACTGATATAATTGCCTGTGTGTTGTTTCACGTCTAGGTTTTCTTAGTATGGGTGTGTGCAATTGTTTGTGTCGGTGCACATGTGCATGGGATAGACAGAGGTTGTCTTCATTATTTGTCCTCAACTGCTCTCCACCTTTTGTTTTTTGAAAAAGGGTTTTGGGGTGAACTTGAATCAGCTCCTGGACTGGACTAGACTGACTGGCGAGGGATGTGTCTTGTCATCCTGCGATGTGACCCATAAACGCTTTCAACATTCCTCTTTTAGTTCTGTGCGCTGTTTGAAAAGGAGGAAGCGTTTTGTTTTGGTTTGGTTTTGGTTTTAGCATTATTAATTTTGGCCTACTCCAATCACAATCATAACCCAACATTCTTCCCGCCTTGTTTTGTATTTCCAAAGATAATATGGTTAACTATGTTACATTTCATAAAAACCGTCCACTTTCCAAAACCCTTGGAGGCCAGTAGGATATGCATCCTACTTTTTCAAAGACACTGGAGGTCGGTTGTGCACGGTGGTGCAGCCTGTGTCATCCAGCATTCAATAAGGACAGGAGGATGAGAAGTTCAAGGTCATGCATGGCTACAGAGCGAGTTTGAGGCCAGTCTGGACTGTATGATACCCTACCTTTAAAAACAAAAACAAACAGACCCCCCAAATCCTTAAATAAAATACACTCCGGAAGAGTGGAGGCTTCGTAGGCACTTTGCATTCTCATGTCCAGCTGGTGTGTGCAGTTCTGTGGGTCTTCCCGGACCCCTCAGCACGCTCAGCTCAGACCTTTAGAGGCTCTCTCGGCCCCCGTAGACGCGCGCGACCGTGCTGGTTTCCCTGGTGACGGTTGCCAAGGCAGCACATGCCGGCGTCGGGAAGGGCGGAGGAAGTGCCCGCGGCCCTTAAGACAGACCCCGAAGCGCAGCCGCGGTAAGTGGAGGAAGGCTGAGTAGAGCGGGAGTCAAGCGAGGATCGAACCGGAGCGGATCAGGAAAAAGAACCGGGGGCTGAGCGGGGAAACTGAACCGGGAGCCGAGCGGAGCGGGAAACCGAACTAGGAACCAAGAGTGGAGCCGAGAGCGGGGAACCGAACCGGGAGCCGAGCGAGGACCGAGCCAGGGACAGAGCGGGAAACCAAACAAGGGGCCAAGTGGGGACCGGAACCGTGGCGAGAGTGAGGAACCGAATCGGAAGCCTAGAGTGGAGCCGGGAGAGGGGGATCGAACTGGGGGCCGAGCAGCGAGAAGCCAAGACTGGGAAACCAAACCATAGACCCTGCGAATGGCCTCTCCTTGGGGCCGGGCTGTTCCCACCCCTCCCTGGGCAGACTCGTGTTTTCCGCGCGAGGAGGGTTCGTGAGGCAGAGGAACGACCCAGCGACCTGCGTGGGCATGACTAGAAAGCAGGTCTTCTGCAGCTGCCACTCAGCACGTGGCTGCTGCCCTGACTTGACCCTCATTCTGGCTTGTAAAAACATACAGGATGGGGAGGTGGGATGGGCTGCGTGGGTGAGCTAGAAAGTGGCAGGCTGGTGAGAAGTGATGGGTGCTCAAGGCCCCATCCACCGTCCTGCGCACAGCTTTTCTCTTCCTTGGTCTTTTGAGTAGGGTTTCACTCTGTAGCCTGGGATGGCCTTAAAACTCACTAGAAGACCCATGCTGGTCCCAAATTGGTAATCATACTCACATTTGAAGCAGGACGGGACTGCATACCAACATCTTGTCTTAAAGAGAAAACAAAAGTTGTAAGCAATTAGGGTTATCTGTGGTTTTAAGGTAGTTTGTTGGTTACAAAGTATAGTTGTCTAAAAAAAAGGCCAAATTCTTTCATGTTTTTTTTATAAATATTCATTAAGCACCTACTGTGTCCTGTTGTAGCATGGCCATGAACAAAGTGGATGAAAATAATGATCCTGGTAGGCGTGTTGGTACATAGCCAGCATTTGAGAGACCAACACAGGAGCATTGCCAAGAGTTTGAGGCAAGCCTGGTCTACACAGCAAGTGCCAGGTCATCCGGCCAGCCCTTGCAGGACCCTGTCTCAAACAGCTAAAAATAAAGTTAAAGTGTGTGTCCTCTGGTAGTGTACGTACTAGTGGGAGGAAGCACAGTTGGTATGTAACGTGTGCTACAGGTCAGGAGCAAAGGTGAATGACCTGGGCAGGGAGATGGTGTTCTGTGAGTACAAGCAAGGGTTGGGACAGTTCATACTCACTAGCAAGTTGACTGGATTTAGAGCCATCTAGGAAACACTCCTCTGTGTGTGTGCACGAGTGCATGAGGGTGTCTCCAGAGAGGTTTAGCTGAGAAAAGAAGACCCGCCATCCCACGGAGCCCCAGACTGAAAGCAGGAGTGGAGCCTTCATCTGTCCGTGCTTCCCCACAGTGGACCCCCTGCAGCCGTCCACTTGTGGGTGCTGTCCTTCCCCAACATGGTGAGCTGTATCCTCCAAGACTGTGAGCCAACTAAGTCACCTTGAGTTGCTTTGGTCACACGTTTGCCCACAGCAATGGGAAAGGTAACTCATATACAGTGGGGACAGGGGCAGCGCTTGTCAGGAGCTCAGGGGAGTCATCCCAGTGGAAACCCATTGAATCCAGAGATGTCCAGGAGGCAACCAGAGAACACACGGAGACAAGAACTTAGAAGGAGCAGTCAGAGTGCAAGCTGTGAGCCCAAGGCACCCCTAGTGCTGACGCGGGAGGGGAGGGGCCCTGGCTTTGTGCTGAGGAGAGCATGTTGGACAGTGTCAGGGCCAAGTGTGTGAAGAACAAACAGGCTGTGGTATGGGGTGAGGCAGGAGCAGAGAGAGACATGAGTTATAAACTATGGTAATAGCCCATTGGGTGACGGTCGTTGGTCTAGGGGTTAGGTAGGTGTGTCCAGACTCCTGATGGTCTGTAGGACCAAAGGCCAAGAGCTAGTCGGTTGTGTCGGCCATGTTCTCATCTTCCCCTCAGAGCATGTTCACTACATCTGTGTGGTCAGGGCCTGTCTTCCCTGACAGACCGAGATCCACGTGGAAGAACAGATCTGTGTGCACTGCCTGTATGAGGTTAGCATCTGCTCAGTCAACCTCAGACCCTCTGTTCCCAGGAGTAAATGAGTCTGGGCCGACCGCCTGCTGTGCTGCTCTCCCAGGTGCCCCGCCCGAGCTGCTGTGGTTTCCTTACTGTTCCTGAATGGCAGCTCTCCACCAACACGGAGTCCTCCATCCCACACTGAGGCTCTGAGCAAGGGGCAGTATGTCTCAGTCAGCAGATGAGCTGAGGCTAGGCAGGGCGTAGGTGTCAGTCAATGAGGGCCCTGCGCTCTCACAGCGACTCCACTGTGCCAAAGACACTAGTTTCCCACACACGATACAGTGCTTGGCACACATTCTCACACTTAACTGCCCCATCCTCCCTGGGAAGGCCATAATTATTATCCTCCATCCTTGTACGACTGTTGCTGGGTGTCTTTGGGGTCATATTGGGCATGGGAGGGGAAGTTTTATGAGAACTTGATGTTGGCTCTGGGCCTGGGGGCCTGGCAAGATCCAATGCTTGGGCCATGGTGCCTTTGGGCTTGGACCTCTGCGTTTGCACAGGGGCTTCAAGCTCACGGCTGTGCTTCTGAGAAGCGTGTTCTGTCTGCCAGTACAGGCCAGACCGCAAGTTGGGTAAGGAGCTCCAGGGGCAGCCGGGGCCTGCCTCATCCTAAGCATCATCAGTAGCTCACCAACATCTTATCTCACTGCTGTGTGCCAGGCCCTGCTGCGAGCCTTGGGGGTGGGAGGAGGACGGGAGGGGCAGTGAGCAGCACCTGTGTGGACCTCATGGTTGGTGGGACGGAGGGAGACAGTCAGTAAGCCTGCGTACAAGAATATACAAAGACACGAAATGCTCTCAAGGCAGATGACATGGCGCGGGGGGGGGGGGTGTTGGATCTGTCTTCTCTGCTACAGGAGCATGCGAGATAGGCCTGGTGCTAAAGGGTTAGCTGAAGGCAGGTGGACAGGTTGGTCACTCAGGGAGCCAAGCAGTGAGCGTAAATGTCCTGAGGCGTTTGTGAGCCTGGGAGTATACTGAGGGGAGCAATACAGAGACAGACTCGAGGACAATTATAAAAATTAAAATGTATGGTTATTGGATGATGAGTGCTCATTTTTCTGGTTTCAGTAGGGTGGGGAC
Source organism: Mus musculus (assembly GCF_000001635.26). NCBI lineage: Eukaryota > Metazoa > Chordata > Mammalia > Rodentia > Muridae > Mus > Mus musculus. The sequence goes on along the minus strand of NC_000075.6, from coordinate 121,836,168 downwards.
TGGCCGTGGAGTATGAGAGTGGGGGCCGCGGTGGAGTGTTAGTGTCTAGCTGATAGTGGTGGTCTAACTGAGAGATCATGCTGTCAGAAAGTGGCTGTGATGTGGGGGACGATGGACTGAAGAAGCTGTACAGGGATTGATGTGTGGGCCAGGACACAATTGTGCAGGACATGCTGAACATGTCCTGGACCCCTACATGAGTGACAACAGGCCAGTGAAACAGGAGAAAGGACCAGGTGAATTGTTCAATGTGACACATGTTTCTGACTACTGGTAGGCAAGCGTCCAGGGCAGAGGGAAGCAGGAGCAGAGACTTGGCAGGCATGAGTGGGCCTAGGTACAGCAATGGCCGCCGAGATTCTGATGGGAACTGAGAGGAGGCTGGAACAGATGGCCCCTTGTCTCAAGCTCCTCCTTTGAAACTGAGTGTGAGATCTCCGAGGGGATAATAGACAGAGGTGGCTTGGCTGGTGTGCTGTGTCTCAGGGGAAATGATTGCTACAGACGGGTCCCTGTTCGGGCGCCATTCTGCCATGGACCAGGCTCAGTGGGCCCTCCTCAATCTGTGCAAATCAGAGTCTCGGACAGATGGGCATAGAGTCAGTGAGAATTGGGGGGTGACAAACAGACAGGACACAGGGAGTGTGCTGGATCTGAATGTAATTTGTCAATTCGAGCATCAAACTTTTTATACAGAAGAAAATAGGGAAGTTAGGTGACACATCGGCAAGGTACAATAAGGTTACCGGATGCTTAATGACTCTTAAACGAAACAAAGGAAATGCTAACGCAAAGACTGGCAGGAAATGGTCAATAAAACAACTGAGACAAAGTCAGCTCTATCTAAGGTCAGCTATAGTCTTAAAAGCCAGTTGTGAGGTCTTTACACTTCTAGGGCAAGGGCTTTCACACCCAAGTCATGCTTCTAATTAGGGAGTTCCACTCTAGCTAACCTTCTCATGAATAATGCAATACTCTAGTTCCTCCTTAAACCACAGCCCAATCTACTTCCTAAACCAATGTAAATTCCTGTATATGGGAGTGACTTGGCTTTTATTCTAAGTGATAGTGTGGGGGGACTTTCTACTAATAAGTAATGTAGTCTGCCATACATAACTATAATAAGAATTCTAAACTTACTTTGCTAAGCTTGCCCTGAGATTTCTAACTATGTAGTAGATAGTAATGCCTGATTTCTTTCACTATCTCTCTTACAATACTAAAGGCAATTCTGAATGTCACTGAATAGGCAACATTCTTACTGAATTCCAAGCCCAGGGTCGGCTCAAGGACTATCTAGAGCATTGGTGAAGGCCAGGAAGCAAAGTTCAATTTTGCTTAGGTATTTGGCAAGTCATTGCTTGGAGGCACCTATAACAAAACAATACTGAAAAGAAGCACACAGATCCATTCGCAAGGACAAAATTGGAGCATACGTGCTATGGGATGCCACAGTTCCAGGACACTAAGTTTTCATGAAACTCTTCACCTCGGGACTGTTTCCCGGTTTCTAAACCTGTCAAGCAAGTCACTACTGGAGTGGATGTAGCAAATGATGTTTTCCTTACATCATCATAAGCTCTTTCCTTGCCTGTGGGAAGGAAGGACAGATGGACAAGGAGGCATATGTCAGAAGCACTTGATTCCAAAGGGCTTTAGGTCTAAACCAGTACTTTGGGGCTTGTCTTCTGGGTGAATGGGTGACCTCAAAGTATGGTAGGGACATTTGCTGAGCTGTCTGTTCATGTGTTTTAATATGTGTAAATTATACCTCAAATAAACTGTATTTACTTATTTTTGGTTTTTGACACACAGCGCTCTGTAGCCCAGGCTGGCCTTTAATGCCTGGTTCTCCTGTTGAGATCCAAAGTCTGGGACTGTTCGTATGTGCCACTCACCCAGCTCTAGCCCCCAACTGTGAAGAAGAAATGATGGCTGGAGCCTATGTCCAGAGACTGGGATCTAGCTGGTCTGGAGTTGAGCTCAGACATCCTCAGCTTTGACAGCTCCCGGGAGATGCTAATGTGCAGCCAGAGTTGAAAGCTGCTGACAGAAGGGCTACTCCTGCTGCCACCTGCAGTCAGGGAGTCTGCTCTGCCCCGCTTTAGGTGAGGGTGTCCGAGTGCGAGCAAGCGCCTTCTTAGATTCACTGTTGGACATGTGCTAGTCACGTGCTAGTCAGTCGTACAGTCAGCTCTGGCTTCTCTGTTCTCAGGGCAAGATGGCGGCTGATGAGAGCTCGGCAGATACTCTGCGACTCCAGTTCAAGGCCATGCAGGAGCTACAGCACCGAAGGTTACAGAAGCAGATGGAGAAAAAGAGGGAGAAAGAGCTGAGCTGTCAAAGCAAAGCTGACAACCAGGAAGGGTTCATGGTGATCCCGGATGGCCTCAGCCTCCTCGACACAGAGGAGCAGAACCTAAAAAACATATTTGAGAAGAGGTAAGGACCCTTCGGCCACACTGCAGGCAGGTGGAGAGGGCAGGGGTGCAGTGGACACAGTGCAGGCAGGTGGAGAGGACAGGGGTGCAGTGGACACAGTGGATGCAGGTAGAGAGGGCAGGGGTGTAGTGAACTCTCTGCAGGCAGGTAGAGAGGGTAGGGATGCAATGGACACAGTGCAGGCAGGTGGAGAGGGCAGGGATGCAGTGGACACAGTGGATGCAGGTGGAGAGGGCAGGGGTGCAGTGGACACAGTGGATGCAGGTGGAGAGGGCAGGGGTGCAGTGGATGCCGTGCAGGCAGGTAGGTGGAGAAGCAGGTGGAGACAGCTGGTTCTCCTGGGCAGGTGTTTGGAAGTTCAGAGTAAGTTTGACACAGATGTCTGAGGCCTCTTGTAGCTGACAGAGCTGTGCTTTCTGGGCGAGCACTGCTAGGCTGTGTATTTAAAGGCAGACAGAGAGACTGTAAGTGCATCAAGCCATGGTTAGTCCAGCTTCTCTCTCACTTTGCTTAGACCTGTGCTTCTAAGGACTGGGGTGGACTTGATAGTTTGTAGATCCTTTGGGTTCTTTCACCTCTGCCAGCACTGGCCGCCCCCCACACACACACCCGGAGAGATATTAGCACATAAATGTCACCCTGTTCTGAAGCTCTGCAGATTTCTTTAGTCATTAGTGTGAAAGTTGGAGATATCCAAAATGTTCTCAGTGCTCTGGACCTGACAGTTGTAGGGCTATAGGGGTCCCGAGTCCGCTCTGCCACAGGACTTGAGCTGCTTGGGAAGGTGGGATGTGGGAAATTTTTACTGCGCTTACCTCACATGGGTTCTGAGTGGGTGTTGGGCTGTGGGAGGCTGCGGGACACAGCTCTGGGGTTAGGGGGTGCAGTCTGAGATTCCAAGGAAAGCCGGAGCTGGCTTGGGGGTTCCCAGGCCTACAGGGAGACCTGGGCCATCTGATTCTCAGGCTCTTGGGCACCCAGGCACCGCTGGAAACCACAGAAGAGCTGAGAACAGAGTGGGGACCTGCGGGCTGGATCTAGCCCCGGGATGAGGGAAAGTGGGGGAGAGCTCCAGCTGGGTCCCACGGGGAAGAGAGTCCTTGGTCTGTTCGGTGGGTGGTTTGGCTTGGGCTTGATGGAGGCCGTGGCTAGGAGTGCTGAAAGGCCTTCTGTGGGAGACTAGATGGCCAGCTCTTTAGGTGAAGGCCTGCTCCATTGCTCCCCACGGCGGCTCTTGATGAAAAGAGGCAGTCCATGGTTTTAAGGCATTTTTTGTCATGACGGAAAGTGGATGAGTAAAAACCATACCCCAGTTCTCAGGGTGGGCCTGAGGTAAGATACCTTTTGCAAGGAGGAGTGTCTGGGAAAGGGTATTTATTGGCTAAGCCTCCAGGCCTTTAGGTACCTCATTAAAATGGAGATCTGTCTTGAGGCTGTGTGACCACAAGTCACTCACATCTTCTACCTGTAGAGGGGCTTGGGGTATTGTCGTTACATGACTGATGGCCACAGATCTATGGAGGGCTGCGGCCTGGTGTCAGGAGCCTGGCAAAACGCCTGCCGTCCCTCAGGGTCACTGGGGTTTCCAGCCTGTGCTCGACCAGGAACCAGGCTGCCTTTCATGGTTCTACAGTGCCACAGGAGCACGCAGACCTGTGTAGGCTGCCGCAGTACCTTGTGATAGCCTTGTCCCAAAGACCACAGCCATTGATGAGTTGTCTCTTTGCTTTTGATCTTGCCCAGAATATTTTTGCTGGATTCAAACTCATTTTTTTATGGTTTCTTGGTTTTCCAAATGACCTATTGTAAAATGCCAATGGGGGGGGGGAGCTTTCTCAATAATTAAAAAGTCCTATGGCTCTTAAATTTTTACCTCAGCTTGATCCAGACCTATCTATAGTGGGCCTGGCCCCAAACCATAGACAGTGGAGCTGACCTTTGGTGGAGTGACGTCAGGCACAGCAGCGCTCACAGTGGCCCTCACCTACAATCCCTGTCTTTCATAAAGTGCTTGCTTAGCTGTTTCCAGGGCCTGCTCTGGGCTGTGTCATCTGCCCCTCCCATCACTCTGGGCATGGTCTCATGCCTTTGTAAAGACAGGAACAGCAGATCCTTGGCTATCTGACAAGCCAGTCTAACATAGTTGGTGTTTTCACACAGGCACATACATTCATACACACATGCACACACACAGACATGTTATCCTGCAAGGGTATATAGAAATTCTAAGTCTTAATTAAAAATTGAGGCTGGTGTCCAGGTTTTATGTGAACTTGGCTTCTAGGCTAGTGAGTCACCCTGTCTCAAAGAAGGTAGATGGCATGTCTGAGCATAACCTCCACAGTGTTCTCTCAGCTCCACACGCATGCACATGTGCATGTCTGCATACATGTGCATCTGCACACACACAAACACACTCGTACACATGGACACACACACATGAGGATTTTTATATAACCCATATGAAGAAATAAGCAACGCTACCTGAGTCTTCTTACATAGCACATCCACACTTAATCACCCAGCTCTGAGAACAGTATGTTTAAATCTCCTCTCTTCTCTCATAGTGTTGGTCTTATTTTGTACAGACAACTTCTTAGTGCCCCCTAGTGGCCAACTCTGATACTACAGGTGTAAGCCAGCTGCAGAGGCCTGGGCACTGTTGCCTGTGAGGAGCAGTCGGTCCACCTTTCCCTTGCAGGGTGTTGGAAGATGAAATCCAGCATCTTCGCAGTGAGCTCCGGGAGACAGTCGATGAGAATGGGCGACTATATAAGCTGCTGAAGGAGAGGGACTTTGAGATCAAACACCTCAAGAAGAAAATAGAAGAGGACAGATTCGCCTTCACAGGTAACTCAAGCGTGGCTTGGAGTCCAGGTGGGTGGGCCCAGTTGTCCTGTAAGAGAACAGTGCCGGGTCAGGTGTGCTCACAGTAGTCGATGGGGTCTCTCTCTCCTTGGTACTTGGCTTACATGCTACACACACCTGCTGTTTGCTGCAGATGGAACGTAGGCTCCTCTATGAAAGGTTTCTACAACCCAAACACCCTCGACAGATGCCACCCTCAGCAGCCCTGTAGGTCTGGGCTGCACTTTAACTCTGGTGGAGAACTTAGCACCAGAGGTGGGAGAAGGACTCTGATTCTGCAGGTCTTCACAAGGGGTAACCTTGGCCCTGTGAGTGTGGGCTAGGCACAGGCTCTGCAGTGATGCCTCTGACCCAGCATGTAAATTGGTGGGGACTGTGCCTCTGATGGCATAGTGCTCCTGTGGACCACAGCAAACCTCCCAGGTGAGTATAAACAGAGAGCCAGTGCCATCCACCAGGGGGAGCAGTGGGACTGCCCTGCTCTTTCCAGAGCCCCTCCCTCCCTTCTCCCTAAACAGGTTTGGCAAAAGTCCCATCAGGAGGACTTGAGCATCCCAAAGGCCCCCAGTAGCTGGATGCACCTCTTCCTTCTGTTCTTTGGCTTTTCCTATCTAAAACAGAAAATACAGGAAGACGAGGCTTTGGGTTGTGGGGATAGACACTCAGCTTTGCTCCCTGCTGCTCAGGGGCATGGTTGGGGGTGGGGTGTGTTGGTTAAGCCAGGGCTCCAGGGAGGGGGGGGGAGGGGGATCCATCCCCACCAACAGGAAGGGTGGGTGGGCAGGGCTTGGGGTGGTTCCTCCTCCCCAGCCTGTACTGTTGCTTCACCTCTTCCATCTGCCAACGCACACACATGTGCACACATATGTACACACACCTGTGCTTTTCCTGGGGCTGCTTTGCTCTGCTCCCCATGCTGAAACTTGGTCTGCTGGTCCTCGCTTTCTGAGTATTTTCCCTGTCCCCCTCCCCTCCCTCCCTTCATTTCTCCCCTCCCCTTCTCTTCCCTCACATCTGTCGCTCAGGCTGTTCTAGAACTTGGGATCCTTCCTCAGCTTCCAGCTCACCACCAGGCACAGCTCCATCTCTTGCTTAATTCACACTAAGCATGGCATATACTCCAGTTACAATTAGTTACTCTTTCTCCACTTGCTGAGGGCTGCAGGAACTTTAGCACCATCTAGGTCCCTTTGTGTCCTGCTTATGTATTACAGTTTTGTGGGTTTATTAATTTTTTTCCAGATAATATCTCATATAGCACGGGGCATACTCTGTTTTTCTGTGTAGCTAAATCAAGCCTTGAATTCTTGATCCTTTTGTGTCTAACTTCCTAGTATGGGGAGTGCAGCTTGCACCACACACAGCTTTTAAGTGTAGTATGCCATCTGGAAGTGTAGCTGTCTGGAAGAGTTCAGGGTGAACGCTGAGCTCTGCTCTTAGCTGCTCTGTGTGCTGTAAGGACTGTTGTCAGGTGCTGGCCTGTCTGCTCGCCTACTCTTCTGACCTGTTTATTCCCAGGGCTGCCGCTTCAGGACTGAGGCTGTCGGGGGAAGGGCTGGGAAAGGCAGGGAAAGGGTGCTGTCACTGGGTCCTCCCGCTCCCAGGGCTTCCTTGGACAGTCTTCTGCTGGCTAATTGTGGATTTTTGTTGCTTTTGAGTCCTAAGAGGAAATTAGTCCCAGGAAGACCGTCTCTAGGCCACTCACATTTCCTTTACGAGTGTTAGTGTTTTTTTTTCCTAGAAACCACCTATTGCATACATTGATCTGAGGAGTGTGCTCCATGACAACATGGAGCAGGGTGTTCACACCACAACTGACCCTGAAACTCAGCTCAAATGGAGTTTCTTTACCTGCTGGAGCGCTTCCCTGTGTGCTTGTCTCTTTCCGTGGTCTGAGGCTTAGAGGGAAGTGACGTTTATTTTGTTCTTCCAGACAGGATTTCTCTGTGTAGCCCAGGCTATCCTTGAACTCACTTGTAGACCAGGCTGGCCTCCAACTCAGAGATCTGCCTGCCTCTGCCACCTGAGAGCTGGGACTAAAGGTGTGTGCCACCACCATTTGGCAGGGAAGTTGGCAGGGAAGTGACTTCTAGTTGTGTCCTGACCGAGCTCCCGCTGATCCTGGGCGCAGCGCAGAGAGGCCAGGCTACAAGAGCTCTTGCTGCTCACCAGGTAGCCCCAGCTGGCACTCATCCTCCTGCACACACCTCCTCCCCACGCCCACCCCAGCTTCTCGGGGCTGCCTCCTATGTTGAGAGCCCCTTCCCAGCACTCTGCCTCTTGGCTGGATCCCTCCCTTTTATTAACTTAGGCCACTGTTCACACTTCCTCTTCTCTCAGAGGCCCCTCCCTGGCCATCCCTGTCTAAAATGTCATCACCTACCACAGGCACCCCTCTTCATTCCGAGCACACGTTCCTCCCACATAGTACACACTTAGTTCTGTTTATTGTCTGTTGGGACTGCTGGAGGATGCGCTCTCCATTCCTACCGAATCACTTCCACTGAATGAATCTGCTTGTCTTGGTCATGTGTTACCACAGCTCAGTGTAACTCCCAACCACGTGGATCTCAGCAATATTGAGCGCTAAGAATTTATTCATGGGGTCTAGGGAGCTAGTACCCTGGCCTTGCAAACATAAAGACCTGAGTTTGATCCCAAGTATCATGTTTTTGAAAACACATTGCACTTGTAGTGCCGTGCTGGGGAAGCAGGTGGGGCTGGGGCTCCCTGGCCAGCCAGTATAGCTTCTGCTCTAGGCCAGTGAGAGGCTGGGTCTCAAAACCAAAAGGGTGGACAGCACCCTAAGGTTGACTCTGATTTCCCTACACACCTGAACCTATGTGCATGTATGCACACATACAGCATACAGTGTACACACACATAAAACACACATCAGCATGTGCATGTGCACACACAAATAGCATACAATGTATGCACATATAAAGCATGCATCGTTATGTGTGCACACATACAGCACACAATGTGCACACACATCTGTACCTTCTTTGGGGTTTGGCTAGGGTGCCACAACTTTGTTCCATGTGTTCCTCTTTAGGAACCAGCCAGCTGACCTTGGCTAGAGATATCTTGTAAGATGGCATAAGCAAGAAACCAGTTGGACTGTCTCCCTGCACACTCTCTACCAGCCAAAGCTGGTATCGGGCAGATACAGAAAGGTCAGGGGCTATGCCCTGCTCACTGAGGTTCATAGCTCACTCTCTGTGCAGTTAAGATCCTGGTATCTGATTATTTTTCCAGGTCTTAGTGATGTAGCCCAGGCTGAGCTCCCTGTGTAGCTGAGAATGGCTTTGGACTTCCAATCCCCCTGCCTCTGGCTCCTGACTTGGGATTACAGGCATTGCGCCCAGCTGCCTTCCGATCTTATAGTTTGCCTGCAACCTGCTGATGCTCTGAACAGCTGTGCAGATTTGAGGTGCAGGTTGTGTTTTTAAATGGACCTTGCGATTTCTTTCATTTTAGGGGCGTCTGGGATGGCTGGAGATCTAGTTGCCACCAAAATTGTTGAACTGTCCAAAAAGAACCGGGGGCTGATGGCCGAGTCAGAGAGCGCAAAGGTCAGGATAAAGCAGCTGACCAATCGCATCCAGGAGCTGGAACACCAAGTAAGGGCCTGGGCTGCTCTTCCTGGGGAGTGAACTCCAGAGAGAGGCCACACTTGGAGGTCTTGGGTCCTTATGGAGGTCACAGGGCACAGCTGTTTGGAGTGAGATGCCTGGTGTCTGCCACATGCAAAGAGAGGAAGTATGTCAGGCAGCTAGGGGACACTGGCCATTGAGAAGAAGCCTGGCATGGTCTGGCTAAGGGCGATGAACACGGAGTTTCACTGTGAGATCTGCATCTGTTCGCATGCCCCACACCTGTCTTGGTTCCCCATCCAAGTGGACAGCGTTGGCCCTGCTGCCAGGCTGCCTGGGAATTGAGAGATGTTGTGTTTAACTGTGTAGGACAGAGCCTAGCATGTAGAAAGCCCTAGATAAATGTGCTCAGCCTTCTCCCAGAAACCCCCGTTCAACTGAAGCCACATCCAGAAGCAGTGACATGATGAGTTCTGTCTCCCCCATTTCGCTGTCCCTTCCTCCCACCTAGCCACAGACCTGTCTGCTCCAGCAGGGCACAGCCCCATGGTTCTGGTTCCTGAAGAGTTGGAATGGCTCCTCAGACTGGAGCCTCTGTAGCCTTTTCTGAGTGCAAAGTCTATTTTCGAGTCTCTGCATGATCCACCCTGGTCCTCAGAGCTGGCACTAAGGAAGAGTTTATTCATTCTGCGATGTGTTTCTGGAGAGTTGGCTCATGTTCTGAGCCACTCACTGGAGGGAATAGAGTAGGCATGGGTGGTTCCACTCCTGGGAGATGGTGCTGTGTGGGAGTGTGGCACAGCACAGCCAGGGCAAAGGAAAAGGAGCGACACCTTGACAGGCAACAGTGGCAGGAGCTGCTTGAAGGGGCTTTCCCAGCAGGCCCAGCCAGAGGCTGTGGGAACAACATCCACTCAAAGGGCCTTGAGACCCATAGTGCCAAATGGGCAGAAAGTACAAGAGACCAGTATGGCCAAAGCCTATATAGGATGATGTCAGGGATGTGAGAGGGGAGGCCATGCCCCAAATCAGATTGACCACCATGTATGAAGAACAATTGAAAAGTCACTAAAGGGTAGCTGCCTACAGCAGGTTCTGTCACAAGGCTGTGCCCATGTGGTAGCCACCCTCTGTCTCACCTGAAACCCAAAGTCTTTGGTTCCTTTATTCTCTGCCTTCTGGGCTGAGAGTGTCTTAATTTGAGTTTTATTGCTGTGAAGAGATGTCCTGACCATGGCAACTCCTATAAAGGGAAACGTTAACTGGGGCTGACTTATAGTTCTGAGGCTTAGTCTGTTATCATTGTGGTGGTTTGAACAGGAATGGTATCCAAAGAGTTGTGTGTGAATGCCTGGCCATAGAGAGTGGCTCTATTAAGTGTGGCCTTGTTGGAGGAGGTGTGTGTGTCACTGTGGAGGCGGGCTTTGAGATCACAGATGCTCAAGCTATGTCCAGTGTGGTATGGTCTCCTGCTGCTGCCTGCGTATCAAGCCGTAGAACTCTCAGGTCCTTCTCCAGCACCATGTCTGCCTGCATGTCACTATACTTCTTGCCAAGACAATAATGGAATGCCAGTCTAGGGGCCTGTGTGTGCCAACAATGTACAGGCACATTTACCAAGTGAATCAATAGCCAGCCCCAGTGAAATGTTTTCCTTTGTAAGAGTTGCCATGGTCATGGGGTCTCTTCACAGCGATAGAATCCTAACTAAGACAATTGTCATAGCAGGAAGCATGGCGGCACGCAGGCAGGCATGGTGCTGTAGAGGAAGTTCTGAGTTCTACAACTGGATTCACAGACAACAGGAAGAGAGAGAGTGACATCAGGCCTGGCTTGAGCTTCGGAAACCTCAGAGCTCACCCCCAGTGACACACAAGAGTGCACCTCCCAATGGTGCCATTTCCTAAGAGTCTATGGGGCCATTTTCATTCAAACTACCCTAGAAAGTATGACTGAACTGTGGTCATTTATTAAGGTCTTAACAGATCTTTGGGCTGCCCTTCCTAGGAAATAGGGTTGATTACCAGGCAAACCTCTCCTGTCACAAGTAGCTTGGAAAGGAGCATTCCTTAGTGTTCCACATGTGAGCAAGAACTCAGACACTAGGACAGGTGGCCCACACATCCAGCAGCACTGGGTGCTTCGGCTGGCTGTGCAGCTGCTGAGCAGAACCAAGTCTTAGTGCCGCGTTTGCTTTTCCAGCTGCAGATGGCGTCAGCCAAGCCACCATCCAAGGGGGCCACTGATGCAGGGGCTAAGCCACTGAAGACCCAGACGGGAGACAGAGCTTTGGTATGTGTTCTCCTTTATGCTGCGTCTGTGAGGTAGCCATGACCTGGGCCTCCCCTTCCCCAGTGTGCTCTCAGATACTCTGCCACAGTTCCCAGCCAAGGGCTCTTCTCTGCCATTGTAGCCTTAGAGCAGTCCCAAGCAACAGATCCGGTCTATGTCTTTTGCCCAGAATGCCTGGCAGGGGCCAAGGAAGGCCCAGATCTAAGCCACTTTGCATGGGGGTCAGGGGACTATACAGCTATAGCCTCTAAGCCCTGGGAACACAGACCAGGAGGAAAGGATGGTCCACTTAGATGCCTGCTCCCAGGCTGATCCGCTCTGCAGTAGTCTCTTTACAGGGTGACAGCTACTACTCCTTGCTTTGCAGACAGACAGGCTTGCTCCTGGTTGCCCAGAACAATTCTGTTCTTTTCCCTTCAGTGTGTGTGTATATGTGTGTGTGTGTGTGTATGTGTGTGTGTGTGTGTGTGTGTATGTGTGTGTGTATGTGTGTGTGTGTATGTGTGTGTGTATATGTGTGTGTGTGTGTGTGTGTGTGTGTGTGTGTGTACACATACATGTGAGGTGTGCACCTGCACATTCATACATGGAGAAGCCAGAGGACAATCTCATGGGTCATCAGGAACGTCATCCACTCCTTTGAGACAGGGTCTCTCTTTGGTCCCAAGCTCAGTACTCAGTACAGGCTGGCTGGTTGAGCTATTTAGCCGGATTAGACTGGATCTTCTGTCCCTGCCCAGCATTGGCATTACAAGCTCTTGGCATCATGCCAGCTGTTTACATGGTACTAAGACTGAATTCAGACCCTCACACTTGCAGTGTAGTGATACAGCTGTCTCCCGGCCTCCTGAGAGCGCAGTGGCCCCGAGCAGCACTGCAGCCTTACAGATCTGTGCCTCGGACCTTGTTTTGTAGCTAGTGAACATGCCACAGATGTCGGCAATGTGAATGTGGCTTTATGAGAGGAAGGTAAGCAGCCATAGATGGGTTGCCAGGGATGTAGAGCCCAAGTCATGTTAAATCTCACCTGTCTGCAGAGTGTCCCAGCATCCACATCAGGGTTTTCTCAAGAAGCCAGACCAACTGTGACAGGTGGCCAAGCCCTGGAACCCCCAGCTCAGTGCCCCTCCTGCTCCATGTTGCCTCTGGCCCATGCCTTAGGATCAGGCCACTGCTTGCTGCTCTTAACAGGAATTTAGTCCTGGGTGTGCAGTGATGGGCCTCTTGGGATGCAGGAATGGGTGTATGAACCAGTCTTCTTGCTAGGGAGGCAGCCACAGTGCTCTTAGTAGGCAGTGTTTTTCATGGCCCTTCCTGGCGAGGAATACTGCCAAGATGTCCTTGATTTATCTGGACCAGTGAGATCCCTTGACTTGAGTTACCCTGGGTGAGAAACTGTTGGGTCCCTTGTTAGCCTGATAGAATTATCTGCCTTGCCACACGGGGATTCATAACTTTGGGTCCATAGAGGGTTCTAAGAGGAAAAGGACTAGCCATGTACAGGAGGGTGTGATGGGCCTTTAGAAATGGGCTAGCCTGAACTGGCAACAGGAGCTCACCCTGCATCTGAGAAGCTGGAGTAGGAGCTATCCTTGTACTACGCTCTGGTGAAGTAGGTGGTGAAGGCCTGCCAAGAGGAACAGTACCTTCAAGGCATAGAGGCTGGGGAGCTGGAACATTGTGCACAGTTGGCTCACCTGGGTGTCAGCTGCTTAGCATTTGGTTTGAGCCCAGAGCTCACAGGCAGGAAAAGGACATGAGCCAACATAAATCAGGGATGGGGGGGGGGTGGTTTCCTGGGTCACTGGAACAGGAATCTCAGATGCATTCTGTAACCAGCTACAAGAGCAGGGATCTCTAATAGAAGAGTGTGCCAGGCTACAGTTCTCATCTTAGCCAGACCAGGTCCTTTCCCTGGTATATACTGCTCAAGGACACGACCAAACCACGTCTGCAACACTGGACCCTGAGGGGCAGCTGCACTCTAGAGGTCTGGCCCCAGTCTCCTCTGAAGCACATTCTAGAGTGCAGGGAAGGCAAGAGGCTTCAGAAGGCTGTGCTATGAGCAGTCAACAATGCCTGTTCCCAGGGCTCTGTAGCTGTCCTTCAAAGGAAACAGCCTGCAGTGGGAGCCAGGCTGGCACATAGCCCCACCTCCCCAAAGCCTGTGTGGTGGCTGGGACAGAGGGTGGGCCAGCTGCTAGGCCTCTCCAGAATGCCATATGGCGTTAGTCACTGTCACCCACCCACCCAAGTCCCTTGCCCCGCCCCAGAGCCTGCCCTAGGCAGTGCCCTTGGCACTCCTCCCGTTGAGTGCCTCTGCGGGCAGATGCGGAGCTGAGGCTGGGAGAGAGCATCAGAGCCTGGCTCCGGGCCACAGTGGCACAGGGGTGACAGGGGGCTAACATGTCCTACAGTGTCCTAAACAGGGCTACCAGGGCTCTCAGTCTCATGACAGGAGGCTCTGAGCGTCAGCAGAGGGCTTCTTAGTCCAGGGTAGATTTAAAGCTACACATAAGCAGAGAGAAGACAGGTGCCTAGCAGAAAAGGGTAGCAGGCAGCCACATGGGCAGAACTCAGAAAATGCGTAGTTTTTCAAAGATCTATTTGCGTTTTTCAGAATTCTCCATTCTGTTAATATTGTTTACATTGATTTTTGACTTTTATCCTGCCAGTGGTATTAAGTGCACCCAGACTTCTGAACCCCATGTCCGGGCCTAGTTTCTATGACTACTGCTTTATAGTAGGCTGTTCCAAGTTCCATGAACTTCCTGGACTTGGTCTGATGGACCTCTCTTTCACACTAGCATTTACAGGAGTTTCTGATTGTTCCACTAAAAAACACCCAAAAGATTCAAAAGCCCCCGTTATGACCACCCTATTCCCAAAAAGTCCAGGCCCCTGGTCCACTGGGGCAGGAACAGAGGTCTTAGCAAGGCCTGATGGGTATTTAGCTTGCTAACCAACCTCTCTGTTGCCGTGACAATCTATGGCACCATTGGCAGCAGAAGCTGAGCTTGGGAGACTTGGCCAAGACAAGGGTTCTAATCCCATTGAACCATCCCAACCCCATGCATTCCAGGGCAGCTCTGCTCTTTTCTAGACTCGATTTTTGTTGCAGATGGAAGGAGCTTGAATAGTTTGATCATGGAGGTCCCAGGAATATCTAAGACAGAGAGACAGGTAGTATAATAATCCAGCATTTGCCTTAAACATATCATCACCATCGTCACCATCATTAAAACAGCGTCTCTCTGTGTGGCCCTTGCTGGCCTGGAACTCACTCTGCAGACTAGGCTGGCCTTGAATTCATAGAGATCTGCCTGCCCTTGGCTCCCAAAGGCCACCACACCCAGCTCAGATGATTTTTTTTTTAAAGATTTATTTATACGAGTACACTGTAACTATCTTCAGACACTCTGGAAGAGGGCATCTGATTCCATTACAGATGGTTTTGAGCCACCATGTGGTTGCTAGGAATTGAACTAAGGACCTCTGGAAGAGCGGCCAGTGCTCTTAACCGCTGAGCAATCTCTCCAGCCCAGCTTAGATATGTTTTAAAGAGAGAAGACACAAGCAGACCCTGAGTCCCAGCATGCATCTTTCGAGTGAGATGGGACACTTAAGGACTGGACCAGGGCCTTATTTCCATCCAAGCAAACACACAGCGCCCACCTCTGTTAGCAGAGTCACAGCCTGTGCTGACAACCCCAAATCCAGAAGACGAGGCTCAGATTTGGGGAATCATGGTGTGCCTGCTGAACTAGTGTGGTTTTCTGCAGGTGGAAAGAGGATGCTCTTAGCACGAGCCTGTCTCTGGGCACAGCACAGAGTGGCCATGCCCAAGGAGTGTCTGGGAGATGTGGCACCTGCTGCCTCCTCTAGATGCCCCAGCTGTGGCCATGCATGTGGCCACACATGTATGTGCGACACAGAGAGCAAAGAGCTCAGCCCTGAGATTGGGCTGTGCTGATTCAGTCCATGCTTTGTCCTATACTAGCCAGGTAGCCAGGCCCCGAAGACTTAGCTCCACCCACCTCTGCTTTGCATCTCAAGTAGCTGGGGATTCTGAGAACTCCAGCCCTTGTCAGTGCCTGGAGCATACATAGAGAAATAGTAATAGATAAATGACTGATTGTCATTAATATTTAGGCCACGAGTGACCGCTTCCTCCCTGTCCTTCCCAACCAGCTGGAGACCCCAGAGGTGAAAGCTCTGCAGGACAGGCTGGCAGCCACCAACCTGAAGATGAGTGACCTGCGCAACCAGATCCAGTCTGCAAAGCAGGAGCTCCGTGTGGCCCAGAAGGTCTTCTACACTCAGGGTGTGGGACTTCTTGTGTGACCAGGGTTGGTCCCAGGAAAATCCCGATGACCCACTGGCTTCTTTTCCAAAGCAGGGCTGCTTAGTCCTGCTTGTGCTGGGTCAGTCCTGTCTGGGGTATGGGGTGGCCGGCTTCCTGGAAGGGCTGCCCACTACCCTGAGATGCCCACTACCTGCCTATGAACTGAGGAGATTAGCTCTGCCAAGCAGAGAGAGGACTGGGAGCCTTCTCTGTACCTCCCCCAGTGGCTGCCCTGTGCCCTGGTAGACCCAGTGAGCTGCCTTACCTGTGACTCAAAGGCTGCCTGGCCCACCTGCTGCCTTGCACCTGTGACCTGCAGCACAGGAACAAACAGGGAATTTGTGCACTGAAGGCCCCTTCCCAAGGAAAGTGCTCGGTGCCAGGGTTTTGGATTAACATAGTGAATTTGGCATCTGCCTTCTTTGCTGGAACCACTCAGACTGGCCAAGAATTACAAAACAGTGTTCTATTGTGGAAACAAGGGCCAGAGACTTGTCCTGCTGGATAGGGATCAGCTTGGTGACATACGGAGGGTATTATTTCATCCTCAAAACCTTGAGGTAGGCCTAGCTTCATACAGCTTTGGTGGCCACAGTGTCAGGTCTTCCTGAAGCACGGCAGCCTCAGTTGACTTCTCTGTACTTACAAGAGTCACTTGGCAGAGGCCAGCCCCTGTGGTGTGCAGCACGCCTCCTGAGCCCTCCAGAATTCTGTGATCCCAGGCGAGTCATGCAAGGAGGCAGGCACTGGTGGCTGAATGTGCAGGGAGCAGGGGGCCCTCGGGGCAAGAACAGTGTTGGAGTGTCCCAGAGAAGGGCTGGCCCGATGGGCTCACTACCTCCCAGGCAGAGCAGATCTGGACCTTTAACAGCTGAGCTTTGAGGTAGGAGGGAGGTCATGCAGATAAAGCCATCAGGACCATCAGGAACTCCACCCCAGAACTGCCTGGGAGCCATGCAGTGAGGGCTAGAAGGGCTGGGTAGCCTCTCCCCTGCCCACACTGAGCGCCTTGCTTTGTTTCAGGTTCTGGCCAATGAAGTTGGGGAAGATGTAAACATCCAGCAGCTGCTGGCCTCACCTGGGACCTGGCGGGGAAGGGCTCAACAAATTCTAGTGCTGCAGAGCAGGGTGAGTGGGCTCCTCCTGGACCCCGGAGCACACGGCACTGGCGCAGGCCTGTGGCTCCCACACCATGCCCTTGCAGAGTGAAGGGGTTTTCATTTGTTTATTGCCTGCATACGCACTTACATAACACTTTGCACATGCCCAGTCCTGGCTCTTAACCAGCCCCACAGCCTTGGGTTTCATTTCTGTCTCTGCAGGCATGCTTGCCTGAGTTCGTTTAAGTTTGCGTGACTGCTGTAATGCTTTTTCCAGTTTCATACCAGAAGCTTTTTGTTAGCCAGTAAAACAGCCTGGTCTGCCTCTTTATTTTCTAAGTATTTTGGCACACACCACAGGTAGTTAAGAGAAGCAGTTCCAGAGCTGACTGGCTTGAGTTCAAACCCTAGAGATCTCCTCACCACCTGTGGACTGGCACGCAAATTACTCTCTGTGCCTCAGTCTCTGCATCTGTGTAATGGGGATAACAACACTTGTGCCTCCCTAACCCCGAATCCTTGGTCTGTTGGCAAGATTGATTGTGTTGGCATGTGTAGGGGTGGGTTCCTCAGCAGGGAGCCATCCTGAAGAGAGCACTAGACAGGTTAGCCGAGATTTACTACCCTACTCCCACCTCCACCCTCATTTTGCCTTTAGAGTGAGAAGCTTCCAGAAGCTTCCTCGAGCATGCCACCTGCATCCCCTGGGATCAAGTCTACACCCTCCTGGGTGCCTTTTAAATTAGGGTTATCCATGAAATCCTTGAAGCCAGCGTGAAGGGAAACAACATCCCCCAAAGCTTTGGGACCCTAGAGATGTGAGCTCAAGTCTCCTCACCGTTGCTCTGGTGAAGCTGTGTGAATGACTTACCTCCTTCCGTACCACCTTGAACACGCCTGATCTCATCTGATTCTTGACAGTGGTGTAAAAGAAACACATACTAGAGAAAAGGCTGCCACTATCATGTGGCACAGCTGTGGGGAGGCATAAAACCAGAGCCTACCTCTCACCCTGAGAAGTATCAGCTCAAAAGGCATCGGAGGCCTCAGTGTTAGGCCCACAGCCTGGCGATGCTCTAGGAACAGAACACGGCCCTCTGAATAGGGACACAGGGCAAGAACTGATAGGATGGCATTAAACGGAAAGGATTAGGGAACAAAATGCCCAGCAGAGTGATGAGAACCTGCTGTGTGGGCAGCCTTTGCCACCTGTAGCTCTGAAGATTGATAATCAGAATATATAAAGAACTCCAAAACCTTAGCAAAAGAACAAACAACTCAAATTTTAAATACACAATTATTTCCACATACACTTCTGAAAAGAAGAAATACAAATGGTTACGGAATGTATATATGTGTGTGCATGTGTGAAGAGGCCAGAGTAGACATGAGGCAGTGTCTCCTACACCCAGAGCTTCAGGCCTCCCCTGTCTCTGTGTCTCAAGCTCTGGGGTTACAGGCAGGCCGCCTGTTAATAGTCAACATCCTTAGCCATTAGGGTAAGGATACACTAAGATTTCCTCTCTTCGAGCCACTGCTTTATGAACATCGTGTCTCGGTGAGGATATAGGATGTAGGGACAGAGGAATGGCTGGGACCTAGCATGGTGTGGCCACTGTGGAGATGAGTATGGGGATCTTGAGAAAACTGAAGGCAGAGCTTCCATATGACCCAGCTCTACCACCCCTGGATATACACTGAGAGGAGACTGGGTCAGCGCAGAGGATCCCAGAGATACCTGTCCACTATGTGGTCTCAGCCTGGGTGCCCATCAGTACGTAAAGTACAGACGCTGTTGGCACACGGTGGAAGAGAGATGTGTATATGAACAGTGGTATTTTAGCCATAAATAAATAAAAAAACAAAAGTATGGTATTTTCGGGAAAATGAATAGGGCATGGGCATCATTGTTTTAAGTAAAACAAGCCACACTCAAAAAAGACAAATATTTCATGTTTTTTTTTCTTATAGAGGATTTTTTTTAATTGACATGAAAGAGACAGACAAGAAGAAGAAGAAAACCAGGGGAGGGAAAGAGAGTGGGTGTGGTTCACACGAGGTTCCAGATGTGAGGAAGCACCACAGAGAAACCAGACCCCTATGTGTGCAATCACTATGAGAATATTTATAATAAAAAAGAAACATTTCTTTTTTAAAAATCACCGCCGGGCAGTGGTGGCACACGTCTTTAATCCCAGCACTCAGGAGGCAGAAGCAGGTAGATTTCTGAGTTCCAGGCCCACCTGGTCTACAGAGTGAGTTCCAGGACAGCCAGGGCTACACAGAGAAACCCTGTCTCGAAAAAACAAAAAACAAAAAACAAACAAACAAACAAAAAAACCCCAACAACAATTAAAAATTCACCAATGGCTTTTGTTAAAATACAGCTTCCAGACCCTTCCTGCTCCCCGTCCCTTGTTTTGGGGGCATGCAGGCTCGGGATGGGGGAGGTGGTTGGGTGCCGAGTCTTTAGGGCATCACTGTACCTTCAGGCGGGCCCATTTTCCTGGGAGGGGATTAACAGTGGGTACAAGGAGCCTGGCTGGGCACAGTCAGGAGGAAGGATTCTCGCTGACCCAGAATCATCTCTTCTAAACAAGCCCCTTAGATGGTTTCTCCATTTGCCTAAGATCTTCCTAGCCTGTGCCCATCCTGTGCCCACCCTGGAGGGGTGGCTCCATCTTTAGCCCAGTACAGTCTTCCATGGCACCTAGGTGGCAGGACCAATGGATGTAGACTGGTGAGACAGCCAGCTTTCCTGCCCTTAGGTCCGAGATCTTGAGAAGCAACTGGGACAGCGTCAGAACAAGCCTGCAGGTTCATCGAGCTCTGAGGTGCCTCTCAGTTCAGACTCAAGGAAGATGACAGCACAGGAGAAAAACCTACTGAGGATCCGCAGCCTGGAGAGGGACAAGCAGGAGAGCTGGGAGGTGAGGCAGGCCCGGCCCACAGGGATGGGAGACTCACACGGGGGCCTTGGGCCTCACTTCTTGTCAACCAGTTTGAGCTGCCTGGGTGGGACCCCACCACCATTCAGTGAATGCTAGGTGGTCCAACTATGGCAGTTTGAGAGGAGCTATATGTAAACCTTCCTGTAAAGAAAATATGTTGGCCAGGTGTGGTGGTGCACGCCTTTAATCCCAGCCCTTGGGAGGCAGAGGCAGGCAAATTTCTGAGTTCGAGGCCAGCCTGGTCTACAGAGTGAGTTCCAGGACAGCCAGGGCTATACAGAGAAACCCTGTCTTGAAAACCAAAAAAAAAAAAAAGTTGTCCCTGTTGTGATAAAACACAAGATAAAACTAACTTGAGGAAGGAAAGGTTGGTCTAGCTCACTGTTTGAGGGGAACCCATCCTGTCAGGGTGGGAAAGTGTGGTGGGAATGGGATCCTGAGAAAGATGAATGCCAGTGTGTGGTGGCTCCATTTTCCCCCTCTTTATTCAGTTTGGTACCTAGCCAGTGAGCTGTGCTAGCCCATGAGCATGGGTGTCTTCTCATCTGGAGATGCCCCAGTGGGGTGCCCAGGAGTGTGTCTTCTAGGTGACTCCAAATTCAGACACCTTGACAGTGATGGTGAACCCTCACACTGGATCACACTCCCAATCGTGGAATAGGGTGAAGCCTAAAGAAAGTGCCCCAAGGCTGTGAAGGGGAGGAGGGGTAGTGCTTCAGGTGTGCCTCTCAGGTGTGCCTCACTGCCGACTGGGAGTCAGTGGGAGCTGTCTCTGGCCCTCAGCACCTGACACAGGCTTCCAACAGTGAGGCCTTCCATACCTGCCCACTGGGAGACTTCATCTGTAAGTGTGTCTGCCAAGCTCCAGGCCAGGGGTGTCAGGAGCCTCCCTGTGGCCGCCTCCAGCCTCCTGCACCTTGTATACCAGCCCAGTCACCAAGGTGCTTTAACTGTGAAGAGACATGGTCATCCGATCTTAGGACAAGTAATGTGGTTTGGGGGAGAAGGAAGTGGGGAGATGTGAGAAGCAGAGATATGACCAAGGATGAACACTAAGGTAGGGAACTAACAAGAGCAGGCTGGGATAACTGAGATGGAAGGACGGACGGACGGACAGGAAAGGGAGGTGTGGGAAAACTGAAGGCTCCACGCTGAGCATGAGAAGGTGATAGGATGGAATGTCTGAGTCAGTGTCTGGTCTGTTGCTCCGCCCTTGCCTCTGTCAGCCTCTCTTGACCTCTAGCCCACAAGGAACTTTGCTCTTCTCAGCAGCTCCCGAGTGCCCTCAGTTGTCACCTTTTTAGGAAGTCCTCCTCAGACTATATTCTGTTGTGTCCCCTCCCCTACATCACAGTAAGCAGCAGTCTGTCTCTCTGCTTTACCCAAGCATGTCACAATCCCAGACACATAGTAGGCCCACAGGAAATATAAGACTGAAGAAAGGAATGAGAGGCTCTGAAAATGTATGCAGCATATGAGCTTGTAGCTTACCGTGGTTAGAGCCAGGTGCACAGTGCAGAAGGGATCTGCATCCCCACACAGTGGGGGTGTCACAGAAGCCTGCTGGCTGTGCTTACCGAGTGGTCCCTCACCGAGTGGGTTTAATTGGGAAGAGGCCAGTTGTCAGCCCCCAACAGCACTATGTTTCTATTAGAAACAATAAATAAAACACAAGTTAGGTGGACACGAGCCATTTAGGTTAAAAAATGGGGTTTGATGGACAGTGCAGCTAGTTCTGGTTATGTGCTGTGTGTGTGTGTGCTCTGTGTGTGTGTGTGTGTGTATGTATGTGTGTGTGTATGTGTGCATGTGTGTGTGTGTGTGTATGTGCATATGTGTGTATGTGTGTGTGTGTGCATGCGTAGGGGCCAGAAGACACTTGCAGGAGTCATTTTCTGCTCCTGTGTAGGTCAAGCTCAGGTCTTTATCTGCTGAGCCATCTTGCCAGTCCTGATGTTCATGTCATAAAGCATGAGGGATGCTATGTTGCCAACCCATCCCATCCCATCCTGTCCCGTCCCTCCCTGTGCCATAAAGCTGTCTACCAAGTGCCTGTCAGAAAAGCGGAGAGCTGAGTCTGCATGAGTCAGGGCCCTGGCTCCATCGCTACCTCCTGTGCCCCTCAACAACTGCTCCCCCAGCCCTGAGTCTCCCCAGAGAGAGGGACCCAGGGTGGCCTGGGCTATGAACATAGGCTGGCCCTCAGCTTTCATTTTCTAATACAGAAACTGGCCAGCGAGCGGGACACCCTCCAGACAGAGCTGGAGGAGCTGAGAAAGAAGTTCGAGGGCATGAGGTCTCGCAACAAGGTGCTGTCCAGCGAGGTGAAGACCCTCAGGAGCCAGATGACAACCCTGGTGGAGAAGGGCAGGCATGACGATGAGCTGATTGATGCCCTTATGGTATGCAGGGGCGGGAGAGCCGAGCCACCCCAGACATGCTTCCTATACAGACGCCCTGAGTGCCTGAGGGAGATGGCTATGACCCTGGTCCCGGTGACACTGGGATCCCCCAAGGAGATGTGGGTGAGAGAGGGTGTACCTCTGGGGAGCAAGCAGACTGCAGGGCAGGCCTGCCTCTGTGGACACTCACTGATGGTTCAGGTGTGATGAGCTTCCATGTTCTCCTGAGGTGAAAACAGCTGCCTTCTCCTGCCCCCAAGTCACGCTGTCCGTCCCTTTTGCCCCAAAGCAGGAAGCCTCTGTTCTTAGAGTCTCTCTGGGGACATGTTCAAGGGACTGGGCCTCAAGTTAGGTGCTGGCAGACTCCTTGTGAGACGGCCTGGATCCTAGTTCAGGCCTAGGCACCCACCACCCACTGAGTTCCTTCTGGTACCTGAAGAGCACCTTTTCGCATGATGGCCCAGGGAGGAATCTGAGACCAGAAGGGATCAGAGATGAGCCTTGCATCCTTTGGGGAAGGTGTTCCTGGCTCTCAGAGGGATAGCTAGTGTCTCCTGCTAAAGTCTTCTTGGGCTAGGCAAAGTTGCATGGCTCCAGGGAAAAGTCAACTGTCCCTGTCCTTCCCTGCCCTAAGTAGCCCAAACCTACTTCTAACTGCCCTCTGGCTTGGCCCTCAGGACCAGCTAAAGCAGCTGCAGGACATTCTGAGCAGCCTGAGTGTGCAGGAGGAATCGAGACGCACATCACAGCAGCACCTGGACCAGAAGGTCAACAGTGAGGCCCAACGAAGCAGCAGCCTTGTGGCCCAGCTGCGGGCCATGGTGGCTGATCGTGAAGCCAAGGTGCGGCAGCTGGAGCTGGAGATTGGGCAACTCAGTGTCCAGGTGAGCTGGGTGCCCCCAGGCCAGTGTGTCTGCCCACACAGCACTCCCACTCTCCACAGTCACTTCAGCTCTGGTCACTGCATCGTCCCGGCCCCATGTGGATCAGCTGCCTCCAGCAGCCTTCCTTCTAATCTGCACATACTTTCCTTCCTGAAACACAAGCCCATCTGCGGCCATCACTGATCTTGTCTAGAACACCAACCTGATCATGTCCTTGCTCAGCTTAGAAGCCACCTGGCTTTCTGTCACCCTTCTTGTCACCCTGTCCTGTCAGCTTTACCAAGATCAAGAGGATCCAGACTCCTACCAGCTCACCCTTTCCCATCTGCAGCTGTGGCCCTCATCTTGGTGATCCAATGCGGTAGCTGTGGCTCCAGCCATTGTGGTCACATTGCAGTCAGTAGGATGGCCACACTTTCTTTTATTAAAACATTTAAAAGCTTTGACAATGTCATACATGTATACATGGTATCTGGGTCATTTTCATACCCCCTTTTACCCAGTCCTACCTCTCCCACCCTCCTAATCCCTCTTTGATCCCCTCTGACTCCTCCTTCCTCACGGGTTCTCCTCTTGCTTCCATGTCTTGTGTGTGAGTGTGAGTGTGTGTGTGTGTGAGTGTGTGTGTGTGTGTGTGTGTGTGTGACCGAGTTTAATTAGAGTTGTGTTAGCATGCCAATGGGTTAGTAACTGGAGCATGGGCAACTCAGCAGTTGGGTGCACCATGAAGAAAGTGGGTGCCCCTCAGCACCCATTGGCTGTCAGGAGTTCCTCAGAGGGGTGTAGTCTTATGAGCCCCTCCCCTCCCCATACTGGAATGTTAACAGGCCCCACTTTTCTGTGGGCCTTGTCTAGGGAGCCATCGATGCTAAGACTACATATGCACAACAGTCATGCCATGTCTAAGAGACAGTGTTCCATAGCTCCCCTTCTGTCCTTGTCCTCCATATGCGCCTCTGTCCCTTGAGCACTGGGTCACTTATTCTCAGCTCTCTGACCAGTTATAAGTCCCTGTAACTATGTAACTGTCACCCACCACAAGCAGAATCTTCTCTGACCAAGGCTGAAACCAGCACAAACCTATGGGTAAAACACACTTAGGAGGCAGTTTGATACCATGTAGCAAAACAGCAACAAAAGATCCCTCCCTGTGGGTGTGACCTCCCCAGCCATAGGCTTTGTCCACGTTTACTGTATCAACACAAATTGTAGCCTGTGGAGAAGGGCTCAGATCCATCCAGAAAGCTATTGGCTCCCCAGTAAGAGTCACAGGGCTGCTGCACCAGGGGTGCATTTTGTCTGGCGGGCTGCTGGTGTATCTTACAGGGATGGCAACTAGGTGTGACCTTTGACAACTGTTCTCCTCCAGCATCCTCTCCATCACCTTCTAGCACTATGAAAGCTAGCCAGCAAATGGATACTCCCAGCTTTTCTCCAGCTGTGTGATTGATTTCTCTGTGTCCTGCAACCAAAGAGTGTGGTGTCTTCATCAGTAGGATCTTACCAGTTAATTATGGTAGACAGCTAAGAGCAATTGCTAATAACAGCAATGCTATTGACACCTGCCGGTCTCTTCAGTTTCCGTGTGTGACCTGTGGGCTCTGGTAGCCATGTTACCCACTCATGCTCTTTCCATGTGTGACCTGTGATCTCTGGTAGCCAAGTTACCCACTCATGCAGTCCTTTTTATTCTTTATTATTATATTTTTAATTAGCTTACAAAATAGCATTTCCGTCTGGCTTTTTCACAATCCTTGGTTTCTGTTGTCCCCTTCCCCAATCCCTGCTTAGAGCTGCACACTTGAGGATTCTCCTCATTTCATTCAGATCCCGGCATAAACTCCAGTTCTTGCCATCTCTCCTGAGTCTTCCCATCAACTTCCCCTTCCTGCGCTGTCAGCTCTCCCTCAAATGGCCCTGCACACCGTCCCCTTCCTCCGCCTCAGGGAGCCCTGTGCTGGGTCTTGGGCCTCTCTTAGCTTCCAGGTCTCTCCAAGCTACTCTCTCCTCACACATGTGCCCTTGTTTTCCCCTGAACTCCCCCCAAAGACACAGACTACAGGGCCTCTGTGCCTGCTGGGGGGCCACATACTCCAGTGTCTAGGGAGGGACTTGGGAGTCTGCTCAGGGCTGCTTACAGTCAGGTGCCTTTAGGAATTCCTCCTACAGGGTGCTCACAGGGACAGCAAAACCTTCTCCCTTTAGACCTATCCTGGTGGTGACATGTTACAACAGCCTTGCCCTGTGTTTCTTTTGAGAGCCCCTGGCCTCTTCCAGCTCAGGCTGCCACTGACTGACTGGTCTGCTGTGTCCAGGGTAGCCTGGGGCTGTAGGACCAGCTGAGGGAGAGGTCTGGGCATCAGGTGGTTGGGGGACACCACCTTGCAGTCTTCAGCCCTAGTATCCTGGGGCGGAGCGCATGGAGACTCTGGCATCATCACCTCACTCTGTCCTTGATCCAGCGGGATCTTGCTCCACTCACCCAGTGTAGTCGCACCTTCTGGTTTTCTCAGAATTCCTGGGGACAGTTAGAAGCCATACTCACTGTTGTCCTTTGCTGATGGCCTAACCTCCTGCTAAGGATCGTCTGGTACCCGAGAGAGGACGAGGCTAATAGAGAGGCATTTGGGACGCTCCATTTCACACAGCCACTGTCCCTGCAGGCATCTGATGGCCAGGCGTTAGCTCTGGTGCTTACACTGACCTCTAGTCACACTGTGTGTGTGTGTGTGTGTGTGTGTGTGTGTGTGTGTGTGTGTGGCTACCTAGGAAAGCGGCCCTCACAGGTGTCAGCTCCTACCTGTCTGTAGCCCTGGCCTGCACTGTCCCCATATCTCCCTGTGGCCCTGGCCTACACTGGTCTCTCTGCAGCCCCCTTCTGAACAGAGGCATTGTGTGATGTCTTTGTTATGCAAGCTGTGTCTTTGCTGCCCAGGCCAGCTTTCACCCTGAAGAGAGACTTCTTTCAAACGCTTGGAGCTGGAAACTAGCCAAGGCACCCTGCGGCCTTCCCCTGGCCTCTGCACCAATGCTCTGACATCCAACCCACATCTGTTCCCTGCAGTATCTTCACGGTAAAGGAGGGGGTGAGGGGGCCAGCCCCGCCGATGCCAGGTTCCCTGAGGACCAGACCCCGATAACCAACTCTCCAGCCTCAGCAGGCGATCATGTTGGCAGGCTTGGATCTTCCCGGTAAGGAAAACACAGGATGGAGGATGGAGGGAGGGACTGTGAGGACTTGGGTACTGTCCAGAGAAACAGTATCCCCACCTCCTCTTCTGGAAGGCCTTGAGTGAATTGTTTTGTTTTATTTATTTTGAGACAGGATCTCACTATGTAACCCTGGATGGCCTCAAACTCACAAAGGTCCTCCTGCCTCTATCTCCCGAGTGCTGAGATTAAGTCATGTGCCATCATCTCTGGCCGTTTTGTTTTTCCATACAGGGATCAAGTGTCCCAGACTGGCCTTAAAATGACTCAGAGCTCCTGATCCTTCTGCCTGATCGCATGTACACACAACACATATATACCACACATACATATACCACATACACACACCACACACATGCACACATCACACATATACACATACACCATGCATAGTCACACATACCACACACCACACACACATATACACATACCACACAGACACACACACCACACACATGCACACACACCACACACAGACACACACACCACACACATGCACACATACCACAAACTACACACCACACACATGCACACACACCACACACTACACACCACACACATGCACACACATCACACACTTTTCAGATGGCTGCCCTGCTGCTGTTCTATTTGAAATCTTCCCCTATTCTCTTGGCTCTTCATGGCAGGAAGGCACTGTCAGCATGGGTGTCATCACTTGAAGCACCTGCTGACGGCCCCTTTGCAGCCTCAGAGCCCACTTACTCCAAGGTCTGTCAGACTCACTGCTGTGGACTGCTTGGGGTTCTGTTTTATCTTGAGCAAGGAAGGGCAGTCAATCCATGGGGAAACTGTGAGGCCCATGTGGCTTGCTGCATGGGCTCCCTCGATTCCTGTCCACCGTGAGGTGCAGTGTACCCACTTCTCTGTATGTCCCTTCTGCCTGCACACAGCTCTGTGACCAGCCTGGGCCATACACTTGTGGAATCTGCTCTCACGAGGCCTTCCCTGCCTAGTCCCCATGGGACATCGCCCAGGTAGGAATGCAGAATCCCTTAGCTCTCAAACCCTGCTCAGGCCTGAGGCCAGGTAAAGCCCCAGCATGCCTCCAGGGTTGTATAAGGCCAGAGAGGCTGGTGGTGGGGCCATCTGATAGAGTTAACAGCTTCAGAGTCAGAGCTTGGCCCTGATGGCCAGGCTGGGGAGTCAGCATGAGATTCCTGGCCCAGCCCCACCTTCCACGGCCTACTCTTACCCACTGAGAGTCCTTCTCCAGAGGGAGCACCCCACATCATGTGGGTCCCCCACACTAAGTCACTGATATCCCCTCAGCTCTCTAGCTTCTCCTCGGTGGATATAACCAGACTCAGGGCTTAAATGCACCCTTTGTTCTTCTTGTGGGCTCATAGACAAAGGATGGCTTGTGCTGCCCGAGACCTACCCACTATCCACTGGAGATCCTGCTGTCATTAACCCCCTCCCTCATGGAGGTCAGCTCAGGATCCAGACCAAGCCTCCAGTGGGCCCACTCTCACTTGAGGTTTACCATGTGACTATAAAGCAAGGTGTCCTATTGTTGGGCTAAGTCTCCCAGGAGGTACCTGTGACACTTCAGGCCAGACACTGATAGTTCAGGGACCTTTAGCCAAGGGAAGTTACTTGACTCTGGCAGGGAACCATGCCCCAGAAGCCACATCCTGATAGACAGACCTAGACATGGTAGCTGGGTTTTCCTCTCCTCTAGCCATCTCAGAACCTCTGAGTTTCCCAGTGCCTCCTGCCATTGTATGGGGATATGTATGTTTGAACTTCACATGACCTCTGTCCTCCACTCTGGCCCCAGGTTCTCGGACTCCCCAGAACAAAAAGGCTGGCAGGCACAAGCTGCAGAAATGAAGGCCCTCTGGCAGGCTGCTGAGGTGGAGCGGGACCGGCTCAATGAGTTTGTCACTGTGCTGCAAAAGCGGTAACACATGGCACCTAACCAGCTCTCCTCACTGCGGGTGGGGACTGGGCTCCCTCACAATCACAACTCACGTGCCCCTCCAGGGCCCACAGCTCTGGGCTCTGTCATCCGGGGAGGACTTGTTCTCAGGGGCAGCCCTGCACACTCAGGCAAATTCAAGGAGATTAAGCTCTGTCAAATGTAACCATCTTCCCAGAGCTACCAAAGAGGCTCATGGAGGAAAAGATACAGCCTAGCCTGATGCTAGTAGTTGCTAGGAACAGGAAGGTAGCTGAGGTGAGAAGCTGGGGTTTCTGAGAGGCAATAAGGGGTGTGCAGCTGAGGTGCCCAGGAGGTCCAGCTGCCTCCAGAGAGTTGCTGACAGAGTCCACTCACTCAATCAATGCCCCTGCACAAGTGACCCAGCTGGCAAGAACTGCAGGTACCCAGGCCAGCATGTGGGCCAGCCATGTGACCTCCCTCCTGAGAAATACAAAGGATACCAGCAAGCTTCTGTCCTCACAACAGTGTCATATGTCAGTCAGAGCTCTTTGATGACAGATAATAGAAACCAGTTCTGCCAAACATAGTAGAAGGAAGACCTGGAAAGTACTGGAAAATGCCGAGGAACCAGAACTGAGAGGCAGGGAGCAGTCTCAGTAGCAAGAGCCTAAGGGTGACTGTCCTTGTGAGAGTTTTAGCTCCTTGACTACCCCCAGACTGCAGGTAGCTCCAGGTGCTCACAGAATTAGGGGAGGAGGCTTACCAAAGGAAAAACGGGCAGTGCTACCAAGGGAGCCAGGGCGACTGGTACCTAAGCAGGAAAAGGCTGTACACGCAGGGTCTCGGTACAGAAAACACCTAATCTCTGTATGATTGCATTCATGTCTGTCAAAAGGCAGCCATGCTCTCCCCCTGGGCTTTGGCCTCCATTCCCCTAAGTTATGTCTGTGATTGGAGGGGCTTTGAGCACAGTGGTTGGTGCTTTTGAAATCCTGTGCCTCACTGAGAACTGTTCGACAAGATGTCAGCTCATCATCTACTGGCACTCCCATGGTCTTCTCTGTCATAAGTGGAGCAAGGTGACTCACACCTCCCCCCCCCCCCCCCCCCGCCAAAGCCTCCACCTGAAGTGGGCTTTCCTAGGGCCTCCCTCACAGGACTAGGTCTAGGGTGAGACAGGAAATCAGCCGAACATGTATAAGGCAGGCAATCTGTGAGTCACGAGCATCTCTGTCAGCTGCTAGGAGCCCTCAGGTTCATTCTGATGCCCTGTTCCACTTGGGGGCTCTGTGAGACTGTCCTCAGACCCAGCAGCCAAGTTACGTTGTCTTCCTGAGCATCAGCAAAAGGACCCCCAAGCACTGTCCTGAAGCCAGGCCCTTCCACGTCAGCCTTTCTTGCAGGTAGCCTGGGCTTCCTCTGTGTAGCTCTCTGTCTCTTCTGAGCTCCCACAGCTTCTGGCTGCCTCAGCCTGGTGCCACCTAGTCCCCAACCTCTGGTATCCTGGAGTTGTGTGCTCAGCTGGGACCCCCACCACCACCCTGGGGTGCAGTCGAGAGGATCCCCACTGATGTATGCTGTGGAAAGTTGGGTGAGCCAGCCCACCTCTGCTGTTTTCTTCCTCTCTCAGACTTGAGTCCAGTGTCAGAAATAAGTTATTTCTTAGATTTTTATCCATTTCTCTCTATAAAAAAAGTTTTAGTTTTTATCTATTTAATTATGGATGTGTGTAGATGTGGATGTGTGTGCCTGTGCATGTGTTGATATGTGTGTGGATATGGATGTGTGTGGATATGTGTGTGTGCATGTATGTGTGTGCGTATATGTGTGTGGATGTGGATGTGTGTGGATATGTGTGTGTGAGTGTGTGTGTGTGTGTGTGTGTGTGTGGGTGTGCGTATATGTGTGTGTGTGCGTATATGTGTGTGGAT
Organism: Mus musculus; assembly: GCF_000001635.26. NCBI lineage: Eukaryota > Metazoa > Chordata > Mammalia > Rodentia > Muridae > Mus > Mus musculus. The sequence goes on along the minus strand of NC_000075.6, from coordinate 121,806,238 downwards.
GTGTGTGCGCACACATGTGTGGGATTCTGGAGACCTGACTGGGGTTGTAAGGCTTGGTTGGCAACAAGTGGCTTTACCTGCTGAGCCTTTTCTCGCAGTGCTTAGAGCGAGAGGGCCGACTTCCATGGCAATGCCACTGGTCTCATCTCTTTTTAAAAGAACACCGTTGGCTTTGGTGTTGTGTTTTGTTTTGTGATAACAGTTCAAATGTAGCTTGGGCTGGCCTTAAACTCATGGCCCTTCTGCCTCTGCCTCATGCCCCCAGCCCCAATATTGGGTATTTTCTGTGTCTTGCCCCTCATTCAGGATGAGCTGAGTTTTACCCCTTTCTCTGCAACAGGCTAGGACTCTTCTTCTTATAGTGATGTCTTTTCTAGCATAAAGCTCCCTCAGCCATTCAGTGGCTCCCATTCATACTGCATCACCCCTGGGTTCTCACTCTGCACCCCCTTTATTGTTCTGATGTTTCTCTTCCTGCAAGTGAGCATTCAAGCCCCAGTTCACTTCCTCCCCCTCCCACTGTGTACACTCCAGTCAGGGCCACTATAGAAAGAAATGTCAGCTCTCTGGGCCTTTGTTTTTAAAAATATTTTATGGTGCCTTTCTCTTGAATGAAAACCTAAGAGAAATTGAAGGCATAGAATTCTAAAAGGATGGGAGAGCCATAAAAACTATTCTATTAACTGTATTTTGTTGCTGCTGGTGGTATTTAACATCTGTTTTTTGCTTTGTTTTGTTTGTTTGTTTTTTGTAGCCCAAGCTGGCCTCCCTAGATAGGTGAGGCTGGCCCTCCTGCCTCTCGCTCCCCAGCGGCATCCATCCATGCTTGCTCACTGTCCTCTTTTAACAATGTTAAGCTTACTTAGTTCTTTAAAAGTCATTCCCATCATTGGTCACCAGAGCAGGGGAGACAAGAAATGGATGACTGAGGCAGCTGAGTCTACTTGGTCACTTCCAGGCCAGAGAGAAACCCTGCCTAAGGATGAACAACAAGGTTGACCTGTCGCCTCTGCATGGGTTAAGCACACATCAATATACACATAAACCCTCCACACACACAGACAAGCACACATGTACACACACACACACTCACACATGCACACACACTCACAACATATGCACATACACACACCTACATACACATACACATTCACAAATGCACACACACATACACACACATTCACAACATACACACATACTCACATACACATTCATACGCAGCATGGTGGTGCACGCCTTTAATCCCAGCACTTGGGAGGCAGAGACAGGCAGATTTCTGAGTTCGAGGCCAGCCTGGTCTACAAAGTGAGTTCCAGGACAGCCAGGGTTATACAGAGAAACCCTGTCTCGAAAAACAAAAAACAAAAAACAAACAAATACCCTCACATGCACACTCTCTCACTATATGCACATGCACACACACTCACACACATACACTCACACACATATTCACACACACATGACATGCACATACACACTCTCACAACATGCACACACACACACAAACACATATACACACTTACATACACTATGGAAACTCACATCATGCTTTCCCATTTTCTGTGATGCCAGCTTTTGGTTTCTTAAGTCCACGAGTGTAAATGGAACCCACAGTTAAGCAGGACACACACATTCCTGAAAGAGCAAAGCAAAGCAGAAATGCAAGGCCCTCCTTCCCTGTGAGAGTCGGCGCACATTCCTGTTTCACTCACCGACAGAGTGACAGCAGCCTTGGATTTGTTTGCTTTTACATTTTTAATTTGTCATAAATATTTAAGTTGCACCATACATTATGCATAATCTCTGCCCATTCCACTTTCTGATACCCCATGAATCTTCGCTCCTCATCGAGATGGGTTCTCTCCACGGCTGTGAGTTGATCTCACGGCTTCCCTAGTTTACTTTACATTCCTCAGTCTGAGTTACTGGTTTCTGAGATACTTTCTTGTGTTTATTTATGTCCTCAGCTTACTTAGTTTTTGTTTTGTTGGTGTTTGTTTATTTGTTTGTTTTTGAGGCAGGGCCTTACTCTGCAGCCCTGGCAAGCCTTGCGCTTGCTTACTGGGTAGACCATGCTGTCCTCAGAGTCCTGAGCCTCCCCTCCCTGCCTCCCAGGTGCTGGGATTAGCGGTGCATTTTGCTTTATTTTTTCTGTGTGCTGGGGATGAACCCAGGGCCCTGGACTTGTTAGGCAGGAGCCCCACCAGCAGCTAGCTACACCTAGCCTCTAGGAACTTGGAGGATTGCGACCAGCGGTGACTTACCTGCGTGTTTATCCCCTGCAGAGAGGATCTTACCACCATCCCTCACAGCCTTCCAGACAGCTCTGATGCTGAGGATGCTGGGTCTCCAGGGGCCACGAGGTTGTTTTGTTTCGTTTCATTTCCATATGTGGTCATCCTAGTGAGTCTGAAGTGTTATCTCAACGTGGCTTCGGCTTCCCCAGTGCTAGCAGATACCGAACGTTTCTTTCATGTGCAGACAGTAACTCTTATATCTTCTTTGAGGCATAATACGTTTTGCCTACTTTTTAATGAGGTTGTCTTGAATCCTGTTTCTGTTAAATGGCAGACATTCCTTTCTTTTCCTGGAATTCTTGTATTGTTTGAAGACAGCAAGTCTGTGGTGACTCATGAAGTCATAAGAAACTCTCTGGGCTTGAAGGCTCAGGGTTGTCCCATGACAGACATACATGTTCTCTCTCTTGCTCTCTCTCTCTCTCTCTCTCTCTCTCTCTCTCTCACACACACACACACACACACACACACACACACACACACACACACACATACACACACACACGTGTGTATGCACACATGCATACCTGGATGCATAACTGTATATGTACACACACGCACAGGCACACATATGTGTGCACACACACACAATCACACTCAGTGAGTGGCAGACCTAAGAAGCTCTGGTCTCTCATTAGTGTAGGGAATTTGCTTTGCAGCTTCTCCTGAAGGCTTTGACGTCCGCCTGGTTTCTGAACTGTCGTTGCTTGTGTAGAGGATCCTTTGACCCTGCTTGTCTGTCATTCGTGAGTTCACTCATGACCACCCTTGTTTGTAAACTCCTGCTCTGGATTCCAGAGCCGTTCCTTCCTTTATCTTCAAGACTGTGGGGTTTTGTTTCATTTAGGACTATCATATCTGTCAGGAAGGGCAAGGCCATAACTCTTACTGAAAGCCCTGGGGCATTCCTGTGTTTCCTCCAGTCAGGAGGGGAGCGTGCCTGTGCTTATCTTCTTCAGCCTGACCCTCACCTACACTTCCTGTGCTGATGCCACACGTTGCTGCTCCGCCCTGGGCACAGTGTGGGTCCTTAATTGGGTTCTTCTCTGGGGATTGTGGTAGCAGCCAGGAACAGTCTCCATTCACAGTAGCTCCTCCTGTCCCCTGATGCCACCACCTTCCTTACATGGAGACAGCGGTCTTCATGGCATCCTCCCCATTCTTCGGTGATGCTTCTGTGACAGGAAAGCCCGGTGAAGGTCCAAGCTGCTCATCTGCTACATATGTATAGGAGTCTAGGTGACTGTAGGGCCCAGAAAGCTGTGGACAGGCAGAACTCACACACCCTTTCCCCACATAGCCCCAGCAGGAAGCATGTGAGTCCTCACTGTAGGTTTTGGAGGCGGCTGAGTTTGGGGCGTGGGTATCACTCACACACCATCACTACTCTGTATACTTGCATGACTGCAGGCACCTTTCTGCCACCCAGGCGACACCCCACAGGGCAGGTCCTTGGCCTTGCTATAAACCTCTACTAGCATAGATACGGACCAGAGCCATCTTGCTACCACGGCAAACAGCAGCCAGACTAAGCTGTCTGTCATTTTCTGATCCTGACCCTCGCCACTCCATCCTGTTGTCTAGGACCTCAGTTCCATCCACTGCAGACAGGAGCAGGGCGGCTCATGGATGCCGCCATTTAGTGAGCTTACTCTTGTCATTGTGCTATCTGCTTCCTCAGGGCCGTTTTGTTTCACTGACCCTGTGCCCCACAGAGCAGACAGAGTCGATTGAGGTCTGCGGTGGCCAGCTGATAAAGCCATCAGTAGCCACAGGAGGCTTCTGTCCTCATGTGCCTTAGGAGCTGGGGGTTCACTTCGTTGTTTAGCTGCCACCATGCTGGGCAGCTCAGCTTAGCTCAACTGCGCTGGCATGAGCACAGGTCCACTCTTCCATCCAGCCTTTGAGTTCGTGTGCATCTTGCTTTTGAAGATAACATGTACCTTGTGGCTGCTGACTAGTTAAACCAACAGGCTAGTGCCCAGTTTTTGGTTGGTAATTGGATTCTTTTCAAGTTTCTTGTTCTTCCAGTCCTTCATTGTCCCCTAACCGACACAAAAGATAATTCATTCCCCACCATCTGCCACGGACTTCGGGCTGCAGCTTTGATCTGCACCTATTCCTGTAACCTTTTGCTCAGAGTAGATCTCAGATTCCTGGCCTTCTGAGTGTTTAGTGGCACAGAAACCCAAAGTGCCTCACAGAGCCACAGCGAGGCCTGTGGGGTGGAACAGGCTGCAGTGTGAGACCATTAACCAGGCTCTCCCAGGGCCTTGAGTTTGCAGCGGACGTAGAGATGTGAGAAGCCTATGACACTCACAAAGTCCAGGGAAGTCAAGAAGTAAGGATGCATTGAAGGGTCATCCCAGTGTACCTGTAGAAGGCAGGGTGTGGTGTCTCTCTCTGCCTGGGAATACTTTGTACTGCATCATGGGCCCCAGAACAAGATTATCCACTCACTTCTGCCCATGAAAGCAGGGGAATCTTTGTACCTGGGGCCTGAATTCATGGCAGCTGTGGGGAACTCTCAGGTCAGCGGGATTCAGAGGCAGCTTTGAGGATGGAGGGGACAGTCTGCCCTTTGAAGCCAGCCAGAGGCAGGGAAGAGGCAGCTCCTGGTGCCACCATGCTTTGAATGATCTTGGAAGGGGATTCCCTCCCCGCCCCCCCCACACCACCACCAAGGACTCTAGATAGAAACGCAGGTCACTGTATTTCAACCTGTAGTGCATGGAGCCTGCTGCTTCAGACTTATAGAGCCATGAGACATTAACTTTGTGTTGTCTTCAAGCAACTTTGTACTAATTTTGCTCACTAATATTTGTTGGTTTTGTGATAGGTGTGTTATAGCAGCAATAGGAAACAGATACACCGCCTTGTGTCAGCTCAGCCCAGAAGGGGAGAAGTGACTGGGTTTGATAGGGGATAGCAAAATGAAACGCAGTCATTCAGAACGACAGGAAGCTAAGACCTGTTTAAGCCTCAAAGCTAGGCACGTGGACATATGCACGGTGTGGCAGAAAGTTCTAGAGGCAACCACAGAAACACCAGAGAGGTGGTTGCTCTGGGGACAGGGGTTGGGAGCAAATGGGAGGGACACCTGCCAGGTTTGCATCACAAGCCTCAGGGAACTATGTGAGTTTTAAATGCCTGTTCTGGTCTTAGTGCCATGAACATCAAGAAAAGGGTGACAAGCTACCACCTCCATAGTGTGTCTACCACTGTGGGGTCCGAGGACTGGATATGCTGGCACCTGCCTGCAGAGTGTGCATCTTGTGTCTAACGGCCAGGGTGGAGGAGAGCAGCAGCAAGCTGCTAGAAGCTGAGCGGAGACTGCAGGAAGAGCGCCAGCGAGCTGTGCTGTTGGAACAGCACCTGGAGAAGATGCGCCTAGAGCCATCCAGGGCCTCGGTGTCCCAGAAAACTAAGAACAAGCCAGGTAGGAGCCCAGGAGGTGACATAGTCTCAGGAGCAGGCAGGCACCTGTGTTCTTCATCAGTAAGTGTGGGAGCTCTGTGTGTGTCTGCTGTGGAGGACTTCTTGCCCCATGTCCCACCGTGGCTCCCAAAGACTCGGGTCCCAAAAGGTGTCATCTAGGAGCCTTAGCATGAAACGCCAGTGTCCCTGCTGCATGCCCTCAGCTACTATCCCATGCACCGGCTGCCAGAGCCTTTGCTGGGTCCTCAGCGAGCATAATGGAGCCCGGATCGAGGTTGGTCTTGTGCAGACTTGGTCTGCTGGGCCAGATTGTAAGTAGGACTCAGGTGGACTTTCCATGGCTGGGAGGCCCAAGTTCCT